>NC_133063.1:9030000-9330000 GCF_048771995.1 Taeniopygia guttata | reverse complement strand
TATCAGAAGAACACAATACTTTGTCAGGCCTCATCCCACCTCTCTTTTTCAGTAATGCTACCCCTGCTTCTGATTATTATGCCGGTCTACTTTTGTGTGTCTGAGGTCAATAGAGTAGAACTGTTCATACTTACCATGTTACCACTTCCCAGAGCACAATGTAATCAGTTTTGGACTCCTTTCCTAGCCCCAGAAAAGAAACCTTTGTGCATGCTCTATTACTGGAGGTTTGGCTCAGAAATCTCAGTGGGATATCCACTTCTGTTTTGTTGCCCTGAAGGTAAAACAGAAGCACATGCAGATCAGCATCCTCATCCTCATCTGTGGGCACTGTGAGGTGCCAGATAGGATTTTCTGACTTGCCCTGTTTGCTGTGAGGAAGTAGGACAGAGGCTGTGTCGCGGCTGGTCCTAGCAATGCGTCACTCAGTAGGGAAGGGAGTTCAGGGGCTGTTCTTCTGGCTGAACTTTTGTTCTTGGCTGCTGCAGGCTTGTGTCACATGCCTCCCCACAGGCATTCGCCTGAGTTGTGATCTCATGGTCAATAGACTCGTATTTGGGCAGCAGGATAAAGCTGAGGGTCACGTAGCAGCTGAAGCCTGCACCCAGTTGGATGCTGACAGAGAGCTGACCAGAGATTTGTCTTCCCTGTGCTGCAGATCCTTCCAGGAAAGTGTGAGACTTGCGAGGGAACACTACCAGGACTCTGTTGTGTAGGACTTTCAGAGGCACATGCTGAAAGCTGTTCTTCCTAGTGAGTGAGATCTGATCCTTGCCTTATAACAAAAGACAAGTTAATGAGCCAAACCTTTGGGCTAGTGGCCTGGTCAGAGGCATAGATCTGGCTTGAGAAACTCATTTGTAGGCAAGCTGCTCCTTTCAATGCTTCTTTGCTATCCTTACACAATGTACAAATCAGCTTAATTCTGAACATCTCAGGCCAAGCCCACAAACCACTCAAGGAGGTGTAACTGTCCACAAATGCCATTTAGACATAAACCATTATTGACAGTAGCAAGAGCCATTTCTGTGTGTTAAAATTTGTGTTTGTTAAAATATTTTCATGAAGCGATTTTTTTTTCTCGGAACTGATTAAGCAATATTTCTGCAGTAACGTTAATATGCTTTACTATTAAAGTTAATCATGCTCTAAAAGGCCACTGGTATTCATGATGTTGCACTGAAAATAATGCAATATTAAAAAAATTAAAATTATATATTTGACAGTTTCTCCTCACTGCAAATAAAAAAAATATTTTGTATTGAAGAGCAATTTTCATCTAGGATATCTCTTGTTATTTGTAGAATAATCAGTCTGTACTTGATTTAATAGAATTATAGCTGTGGTGAGAAGAATGGTACATGGAGTTCAAAACGGACATCGTTGTCATCAAAATTATACCTGAGTCATGAATCTAAAAAGCAATTTGACAGAAAAATAACACATTTAATAGCAACAGAAAAACCTACTTCTTTTAGCACTTAGCAAAATAGTGGTGATGAAAAAGACATACATACTGGTACATAAATCCTTGACAAAACCAAGACTTTGGTTAATAGCAGTGCGGAACAACAGGGCAAAAAGCTTTTCTCAAACTTTGCAATTTGTGACAGCCTCAGAGACTGAAAGAGTCAACAACATCCATTAACCCCTGTTGATACAACCTTGACCAAAAAAATGCAGTGTCCCTCGTGGCTCTTTTGCTCTGTAATTACACCGAGTGTAATCTGCCAGCCCTCTTTTAATGCAGTGACATTAATTTTCGGGTGCTCCATTAATTTTATGTAGTCCAACTTTGAACAGCACTATGCATGGATTTGTTATGTGCTGCTGAACTCTTGTCTTTTCCATGACAATCCAGAGCTCATCAGAGGATGGCCACTAGACTAGATAAGCCATCATTAGATAGGCCAGATAAGCCACATTACCAGTGGAGCTCCAGGGTGTCGTTTTGTGGTTTCTTTGCTAGAATGGCTGAAAAAAGGCCAGAAACAAGACCAGAGAGTCCAGGCCTTTTCAGGTGGGAGAAGAAGGCTTTGTCCACAGGAACCTTGTCTCTCAAGTCCTCACCCTGCAGCCTGTGTGTGACATGGTGTGTGACACTGTGCTCTGTGAAACACCACACTGAGCTGCTGACATGCTGAGATGGACAGGCTAAAAATGAAAGATGGGCATACAAAGCTACTGGGTCTGCAGCTGGAGAAAAGTATCAGGCCCAAAAAAGGTCTCTGGCCACTGCAGAGTAACAGTGATTTCACATATGGGTTGTACATGCAAGCACACACAGGTAAAATGATGGAAGGAGATGGTGGATTCATACTGTTGTCCATTTGCCATGCCCATATCACTGGGTCCTCCAGAGAATTTGCAGGGTTAAAGGATGTGATAGCATCAATCAGAGGAGGTATCAGCAGAATGCACAGTTTAGTTCTGGACCAGGTACGCGTCTGCCAGAATCAGTTCCTGAGAAAGCATAGTCTTGATGCCACAAATGCAACAGGGCCATTAACAGAGGAGATGACTCTGATTTTTGCTAGAAGCATAATTAACAGATCCTTTTGACTCTCACTGTGCTGAAGGAGGCTTGCTGATATCCCTTACAACGATCTGTGGTATCACAGCTGACCCAGCTAAAATACCCACTCAGCGTAATTGTAGCACCTGAATGCCTCTAGCTTCTGGGGTATTGACAGAAGGGATAAACTTTGCTGTGGGGGAGACATTGGACCTGAAAACACATTACCAGCCTCCTCTTCCTCCTGAGCTGGGAGAGAACTGTCTTTATTTTAGAACTGGGAAAATGGCCTCTCTTGCCTCCCTGCTCTCATTTCAGTCTGCTGGCACTTGGAAATCTGTGTGTGCAAACCTCTTGCACATTCCCATCCTGTCTCATCAGCATGCAGTCCATTTGGTCATGTTCTTTTAACATCTGTTCTTTACTGAGGTCCGTGGGGGGTGTGGCTGACACCAATGCTCAGTCAGACAGATTTTGTAAGCAATGCGATGAAATGAAACAAAAGCTCGTGTTTAAAACATTTTCCATCTCGGTTGTGAAGTTCCTCCTTGTGTTTTGATTGTTTGATAGTAATTTCTTTGAGAGGAGAAAAGAGAGATACTGTCCAATGGACACAGACATGCAGGCAAAGTACAGTACTCATTAAAAATCAGAGGTTTCATGATAGTGAAGTGTTTGATACTAAGAACTAATATCCTGAATTATATAAAATACATATGCAGCCATCATCCACTATGCACAAGTCAATGTGGATCAAACAGAAATTTAAGAATATTGCTTGTGCCAATCTTGTTCAAGTGTACTAAGCCATTTTATTCAGAAATGCTAACAGGAACCATTGCAGCCTTCCACTCCTCTCTTTCAGTCTTTCATGAAAACTTGGATCTTGGTGAGCCTGCTTGGTGTTGGATTTGCCATGAAGGATGTGTCGTAAACCAATACATGACCATGGGTGTGTTGTTGCATATCCAGCTACTCTGAAGTACTGCCTTGGAGTCCTGTATCTGCCTCAGGTTTTGTATCATCTCCAGGACTTTGTGCTGCTGCTGTTGAGGCTACTCAGGATGCCCAAAATTAGTTGCCTAAATATAACAGAGTTACTGTGCTTTCTGTATTTCTGAATAGAGAAAAAAAAAGTGCATCAGCAGAAGCAGCAGTCTACTGAATTCTTTGTGTTCTCCCTGATAACTTGTCCTCCACAGCCATGATATATTAGGGAGAGTATTTTCAATATGCTTCCTAATATAACATAAATATTTCAGCACATGCTGAGTTTTCGCAGTAGGTAATCTATATGTTGATTATGGATACATACAGAAATTGTTCATGTTGGGCAAAATTTCATTATAATTTTGGTTATTTCCAAATGTCTGACTGTACAAAGCAGTTGTCACCAATTAAATGATTTTGAAATAATTCAGATTTAAGAGGACAATGCAATCTGACTTTCTTGAGTACAGACTTCTAAGAACAAGATAAAATGCCTAGGCAAGAAGAGGAACATTTTTGAGATATTTTCTACTAAATAAAACTAATTTTTTTGTTTTTTTTTTTTAGTAGGACAGAAAAAAAAAGCTCATCAGCATAAGAATAATACCACAAGGAGGTAGAGGAGGTAGACACTTCACTATGAAGAGGATTGTTTGGGTCATCTAGCCTGTTATGTCCATAAAATTGTACTGATAATAGCAGTTGAGAGCCCTGTTCAATATCCTGCTAAAAGTACTCAGGTCCCCCCATGAAGAAGGTTTAAATGTGTATCACTTCAAGTGGCACAGCTGAGCTATTTAATGCAATTCATATTAGCCAGGTCTTTGGGTTTAAGAGTAAAATGTTTTTATTTATAGCATTTTGTATGCAACCACATACTGGAACATCCTCAGGGTCCTACTAGGTCTCGAACAGGAAAATGCCTGCTTCAGAAAAACTGCATCTCTGAGACCATATGTTTTGATCAAAACAGAATCACAGAATATGCTGCGTAGGAAGGGGCCCACAAGGATCATCGAGTTCAGCTCCTGCCCCTGCCCAGCATCCTCCCCAGGAGCCACACCATGTGCCTGAGAATATTGTTCAAGTGCTTCTTGAACTCTGTCAGGCTTGGTGCTGTGAACACTTCCCTGGGGAGCCTGTTCCAGTGCCCAGCTACCCACTGGGGCAAGAATCTTTTCCTAATACCCAATCTAAACCTCCCCTGGCACAACTTCAGGCCATTCCCTTGGGTCCTGTCACTGGTCACCACAGAGAAGAGATCTGTCTTTGCCCTTCCTCTTTGCCTCATAAGGAAGTTAATGACTGCAATGAGGTCCCCCCTTAGTTTCCTCTTCTCCAGGCTGAACAGACCAAGTGGGCTCAGCTGTTCCTTGTACGGCTTCACCTCAAGCCCCTTACCCTCCTTGTCACCCTCCTTTGGATGCTCAGTAATGGCTTAAGATCTTTCTTATACTGTGGCACACAAGCACGACTGTTCTTCATGTGGAGGACACCTAGTCACTGCCTCTCTGCAGGATTCCACTCTCAGCAAGACAAGGTAAGCAGCTGGATGTTGGGTGAATGGGTTGAACTTTGTCCAAGCAAGTGCTGCTCTCTGCTTTCCTGCAGCTGAATGGTGCAGCTGTCTTCTAGTGAGGCTGAGAGGAAGATGCTCATGGGAAAAGCTTTCAAGTAGAGATCTGTAGCATAAGAGAGTCAGACTGTTGAAAAACAGGGAAAGTTATTCACATAATTATCAGTCCTGGAGAAAACTTAATAAGGAATCTCTGCCTTCTCGTTTCTACCTATTGCTCCTTATAAAAACATGAGAGAGAATAGTAGTAAAATGGAAATTCTTAGGAGATGATTCCACCTGATTCCAAGGGATCCTAGCAGTTTCCCTAAGCTGTGAGTGTTGAGGGAAGTGAAAGAGCCCTTAAAGCATGGAAGACAAAAACCAGGGTAATGATGGATGCTGAATCAGTACCTTTTATAACTGCAGATATTCAGGTGCACTCTGCACCATAGAGCTGTGTAGCAGGGCCACAGGAAACTCATACTTTTAGTGTCGGTGTTAAGGGACAAATTCCAATGAGCATACTTAGGAGTGTGGAGAAAGATTGACTAAGTACACCTTGAGCTGTCTTGATATTCAGAGTAATTAAGATCACTGCTTAATCAAAGGTTTTTGAGTTAAAAATGAAGCCAGCATAATTTAAAGAACATGCAGGATAGTTGGATCTGGACAGTAGTGTTCAGGCTGGCTGCAGGGCAATTATCTCCAGATTGCAGGATTAAGAAATCCCATAGAGAGAGAGTAAGATAGATCATAGAATCATGGAATCACAGCACAGTTAGAGTTGTCAGAGACATTATAAATATCATCTAGTTCCAATCCCCTCACCATGGGCAGAGTCACCTTCCACTAATCCAGGTTACTCAGAGCCCCCATCCATCCGAGCCTTGAACTCCTGCAAGAATAGGGAGTTCCCAGCCCCTCTGCACAATCTGTTCAATGTCTCACCACTCTTAAATAATTTGTTCCTAACCTCTAATCTAAGCCTAATACCTTTTAGTTTAAAGCCTTTCCACCTTGTCCTATCACTATGTGTCCTCTCGAGCCCCTGTAAAAGCACCTCTTGAGCCTTCCTGTAAAGCCTCTTCAGGTACTCTATGGGTCAGAAAGATTTTCATGACTTCTCTTAAATCTATATATGTCTGTTGCTGCAAGGCATCAATGGAGGAAGAGGCATTTTGATTTTCCCTTTCTTAGAAGCAATGCTGAAACCATGCTGGAAGGCTTCCTGCATCTTACCTGCAGCTTCCCCAAGTCACTTCCCCCACTGCACTGCCCTGCAGGAGCAAGTGACATTGCTAATAGTTATTTGTGCCTCATCCAGCCTTCTGGACTTTCCATCTCAGCCCCTTATTCTACAAGAGAGGAAGGCTAGTCTGAAAGCTGCCAAAGACTATTGTATGCACCAGGTAATTTGTGTGGCAGAGAAACTGTGATGGAAGGTGCAGTGTACAAAAGGATCTGGCTGTTTTATGCTGTTCTGTGGCTGTTAGGGAGTGAACTTAGAGAAGAGAACAAAGCTGGGACCCCCTCCTCTTTGTTTGAGCATCCCAGATTAAGAACTCTCCAAAACTGCAGTAAATACAGGTATGTACCTGTACACCTTTAAATCCAAATGCAGGTGGTGTTGAGTGTGCAGGATTTTCTCAAATCTAGCATTGGTTCCAGATTATCCTTGGGTTTGGCAGCAGGCCAGGTAGATGTGTTTAGTGGATGTAGATGCCTGCAAGGCTGCAGCAAGGCTGTTACATAAAACCAGCAGAATTCCTGTGCAAGGAAGTTGAGTGTGCCAGTCCCAGTTAAGGTGCTGCATTTAACATGAAGTCTGCACTGCCTTGTGTGCATGGGATCCTCCTAGCAGTGTTCCCACTGAGGAACATGGATCTTTGCTGCTGTCAAAAGAAATAAGGACGTGGCTGAACTGTTTGTAGTTCTTTCTCCAGGAACTAATCTGTGCTTAAATTATGGGGAAGAAATGAGCTGAGAAGCTTAATTTGTAGCTCAGGTATTGGGTGGTGTACAGAGCAGAGGTCAAGGTTGCTGCTTTATCTGGTGTCTCAGCTCCGTGTTGAGATGAGCTGTACTGAATTTGGAACAAAGGTGTCATTTCTGCTCTCGTGCAAAACCTATGCCTTCCTTTTGGGCTCAAATGGCTGAAAGTGTATGGGGAAGGATGTGCCTTAGCACACTTAACTTCTCAGTCTTCTCTCCCACTGCACAGTGGACTTTACACAGATTGCTTGCATCATTCCTTTAATCCTCCTTTTACTGTACCATCTGTTTCTGAGACGCAAAATTTCATGGATCTCTTAGAAGCCTCTGGTTCCATATTCCAGGAGATACCTGCTGTAAATTTAATTAGCATATGACATAGCTTTTTCTTAGCCATCCAGAATAAAATAAGATCTTGATCCTGAACAACTGTTGCCACCTTCATAACACAGTTTTAAATCTGTTTTTAAAAATGGCTAGAAAACAGATTTTTTTCTTTCAAAGTCTGTTGTAATTTTATAATGTTGCATACTTGGCAAGTGTGATTGTGTTGCTATAGTGATCTTAAATTATGACCAGAATGAATTTTACTCGAGGCTTATTTAGAGCTCATCTGGCTCAAAGCCATTTTATCTGGTTCTCTGAGCCCTGGAAGAAACATTTGAATCTACACAAATATTCTCTCTGAGCTTTCAGTTTTACAGTAATCTCATTGGTATAATTTTGAAATATTGTTCTTTAAATGGGTTCCTGAGATGCATTTGAATTAATCAAAACTAAAACTTCAGAGAGGTAGAGTACCAACTTCATAAGTGTAGCAATCAGTGAGAATTTTCTCCTCTTGTTTACAGAGAGGATGAGATGTTAGTCATATCTTCAGGTAGTTCTGAACTTGGAGCAGTCAATCCTTTTGTTGGAGAATGGGAAGTGGAAATAAGAAGAGGCCAGTTTTTTTGAAGAACCTGGGTTCTTTACTGTATAATGTATGGGAACTGTCTGTATCCATGTGTAAGGAACCTCTACCTCATAGGACAAAGGAGTGAAAATATGTCAGACCTGCTTTTATAAACTCCAGACAACTGTGTCCTTGGCTTATCCAGCACTGAGATTCCTGTCTCCCTTCATGACAATGATAACTGGATTGTACCAGGAGTATTGGATACTCAACATTCACAATCAGAAAATCCTTATAAGAAATCTCAAGTGCAGAGGCTGGTAGCTGTTGTGGTGTTGCCCAGCATTGTATCTATCAATAATCTTGCCAGAGAATGCTGTGGGCCTTTGGAAAATAGGGAGGGCTAAGGAGGGTTGTACCCTGTCCGTGTCTTGGCATGGACCTGGATGGTTTTCTAAGTCTTGTTGTTCAGGAACTGCCTTTTTACATGGGGTACACACCATCAGAAAGAAATTTTAGCCCACAGGACTGTTCCTCACATGGAGATCTCACTTACAATTTTACTGCTGTGCTTTATGATGCTGTACAATGAAATAATCTGTTCTGTTCAACAGGCAATAACTCTGTCCTGTGTAACCGCACTGCAGAGTGTATCAAGGTGTCATTAGTTCTGCTTAATTCTGTGCATAATGTTGTGCTTGTTACTATGTTGGAAAGGTCAGTTTGAAAATATGGGATTTATGAGGGATAAAATGCAGAAACTATTGACTCCCACCACCTCTATACAAATGTACTTAGTCAAGCAGAACTTGCAAGGAATATCAAGTAAATTGGTTTACTTACAGAAGCTGCATAACTGATAATGTCATGGATTGCAATTTGGTTTTGATCTTCATTTGTGTGTTCTGTTACATATTTGTAGGACATGCAATAGGAATGGCTTATATACAGATACTGGACCACTCACAGCCCACAGTAAGTTTAAATGTGCATTTAACAGACTGTATATCCCTGAAGTCACTGGGGTGGAAGGGAATTAGTTAAATATTGTATAATATATGGGAATACTGTTTGCTTACTTGGGTGAATTTAGCTACATTCCCCTTTTCATCAGTCAATATTCACAACATAGACTTTATGATCATTTAAAGGAATAAGTTCAGAAGAAACAACATTATTTTTTATTAATGCTGTCTCTTTAGTTAAGTTGTAACACTGAAACTGATTGACTGTGAATGAACTAGGTAGGTCATTCATGGATAGGTTGAAAAATCAATCAAACAATCCTTAATGTTTTTTTTAACAAATAAAATTGGATATGTGGAGAGTTAGACTTGGCTGGTGGCCAGATGCCCACAAAGACACTCAGTCACTCTTCCATATCAGGAGGATAGAAGGAGAAAATAAATAAAAAATCTTGTGTGTCAAGACAAAGACAATTCCTTATCAATTATCCTTAAACCCACCACACAAGGGAAAGAAATATTCTAAAGTAGATATATACAGCTTGCCTTATTTTGCTGTTTTTTTAACTGGCACCCTCAATAATTTTAGGTCCTAGTGTCAGAATTGATATTGCCATACATGCTTATGCTTAAGTAAATGGTGAAATATAACAATTTTGCTGAAAATAGGAGCTGGATTTTCCTGTTTTAAATGCAGCAAACTTAGCTTTTGGTGGATCTTTGAAGCTTTACCAGTTATCCCCCAAAAAGAAGCTTGATGTAATTTAATTTAAACATTGCTTTGTGCAATGTTTAAACTGGGGACGCAGACAGTCCAGAGATGTGTGCCATGGAGAGAAGCAGCAGTGCTCATCCTTTGGACAATGAGGAACTCTGGGCTCTGAGACATGCTGCAAAGTGCATGCAGATTAGACATACACTACAACCAGCAGATGGAAAGGTTCAAGGTTAGTGGTCTTGTCCAGGCTAAAATATTAATTTTATTATTATTGTCCCAGCATAGGCTGCTTCAGGCCTAAAAATGGTGCAGCAAAGACTTCACAATTCAAGCTCAAGCAAGCAATATGTGAACCACAAGGCATGCAGAAATTAAGTGGCTTATCGAGGTCATCTTGGAAGCAGGTTTTAGAACCAGGGATTGTAGCCAGTTCAACAGACTGAATTGCAGTGCCCCTGGCAAAATTCTTGAGCAGTTTGTTGGCTGAAGTCAAGGCAAGGACGCTGATCCCATGCAGCCTCCTCCATCAGTATCACACATAAAATATTGGCCCACTGAGATGTCCAAATGGTGGAAGTCTGCCAGCTCTTGCCAGGCAACCTGCTAGTTCAAGATGTGTCACCTGAAGTGTTGTTTACCCTGAACAGCAAAGCTACTGCTTTTGTTGCTTGTTCTTTCTAGTTGCTGTTAGCCAGCAGGCACACCTGCCAGCTCACCCTTGCACTTGCTTTACCTTAACTACTTGTTGAAGGAAGGGTCTGTGGATAGCAATAGTGGTTGTTGTTCATGCCTTTCAAGCAAAGATTCTCATCAGCAGCTCATTCAGGTGCTTCCAGACTGGAAGCCTGTAGTTATATAACACCCATTTTACAAGTCAGAGAATAAGTGTGGGTGTTGAATAGGGAAATCAATGTCTTGACAATAAAGTATCTTCTTCCCAATGCACTTTCTTCCCCAGGTGACTTCCTTTGAGTCTGTGCTTGGTAGCAGAAGCTGCCTTGTGCCAGACAGGTCAAGCACTGTCCCTTTTTTGAGAACCCTGAGCAGCTGTGCTGGTCCTACTCACCATTTCAGAGAGTTTGACCACTACTTATTCTCATGTCAGTCTGAGGTGAAAGGCGGAGACAGAGGAGAAGTAGAAATGTCCCTATTAACAGAGAAACAGTTCTCATCTGAAACCCCAAGGTGAAGAAATACTCAAAGGTTTTGGTTTTTCACTTTAAAACCCTGCCATCACTTTCGCCTTTTGCTGAAAATGTGAAGGAAGAAAGCTGAACAATGGACAAGACCAACAAATTATGAGATATTAAATGAGGAGCTTGGCAGATTCTAGTGAAGTGTTGAGCACCTTTTTCCTAAGGGCATGTTCATATTACAGCTCTTTGTAGAGCCTTTGCTCTATTGTCAAATGTTTTACATTAGTTTTGCCTCTTAATTACCATTCTAAATTGTTCTTGGGTACTTGCAATATTTATTTAACTATCAAACTGAAAAGGTATATAAGGTCTGTAATGTTTGGGTAGTTGAAGGTTATTCTTCTGTAAGAGTATTCCACTTAATAATATACTGTTAAAAAACTTTTACCAATAAAAAAGCTAATTGCTAAATGAGGACAGAAAATGAGGGATTTTTTAATGAAGGAAATACAAACTGTCCTTATGTGCTGGCCTCATGTAGGGGCAGTTTGTTTGCTTCTTCAGTGAAATCTTTTGCTCATAACTGGATTAAAAGTAAATGTCTGGCTCTCTCCTTGAAACCTCTAAATTCTGGTGAGCAGGTATCCTTACCCCTATTTTCTTGAGACATATTTCCAGTTTTGTCCAACAGTGCAAAAAGAAAAGTTTATCTTTTTAAACATGGCAAGGTTAGATTCTCACATAATCCCATTAATAGGTCAGCTGAAACTTTAAAGAAAAGCAACCAAAAAAAAAAAAAAAAAAAAAGAGAGAGAGATGCATAATGAAGAGCTGAGAAATTAAAAGCCCATTTACCACTCACAAAAAGAGCATGGGGATGTTTTCCAGCTAGCTGGTCTACAGAAAAATCTACTGTCTAGATCAATTTTCTTAGGACTAGATTCTCACTAAAAACATACATTCCCTTTAAAATTAATTAGATTTCTTTTTTCCCCCTCAGATAATAATCTTAACTTTTATTGTGATATCCAACATTTAACTTCTCTAAATTGATGAGTTTTACACCTCTGGGACTAATGGATTATTTTCTGGTGGCAAACACAGAAGTATTGAAAAAGAATTATTTCTGGGTGCCATATATATTTTCTTAGTTGTAAAGTCTACGATTCTATTCTCTTTTTCAGAGTATTCTACAGTATTTTCCTGCATCTTTTTATCCATTCATATTTGTTTTAAAAGCAAAATTCTTTGCTCAAAATCAATGTCTGGAATATTTCCTTTACTAAAAGAGCATGTTAATACAATTATAATTTCAACCAGAATTGTGATGTCATTTCAAGCTTTACTTTAAAAATGCTCAGAAAATATGTGTATTTCTAAGAGTGGACTTTGCAGTAAGTACTCTCTTTGCAAATTCTTGCCCAGCTGTACTTAAGGCTCTCTGACCTTAGAGGGGAAAATGGAATCATCAACACTGCTGTAAAGTGTGACTGCACTGTGGTTTACAGTGCAAGAAGAGGGCCTCAGCATATTGTTGAAGGGACACAAGGGCATTCAGCTGGTGAGGCTGGAAGTAGGGTTGTATCCCCATGAATCATCTATAAATCTGCAGCTCCAAGTTATCATTGCTTGATAACTTACAAATGCTGTCGTGGAAAATGCGTCCCCTCAACGGGAATAATAAAATTATTCCTGCTATGTCCGTAAGGGAAAATCTTTTGCTCTGTGATGCCTTGGTATGTAAACATGGCTTTGGGATGAGGCACGTCTCTGGCACTCCTAAAACTGGGAAGGGTGTTTCCTGGGAGGGATTGGCCTCACCTTGACATCAGCACTGCAGTTTTTGTCCTTGCCTTATTCTTCCCACCTTCCCTGAGGAGCATGCCATTCAAGGCTTTGAATGCTTTCTGTCTCAGAGAAATCAGCACCTATTCCTCATCACGGCTTGGTTTTTGGCAGCACTGTCTGTTACAAAGCCATAAAGAAAATCAACCACTTCTGCACCAACAGAAATAATGTGACCTGTTACATGAGAGGATAAAAATCATGTGTTTACATATAGCGTGAGAGGAATGAGTTAATCCCTGGAAGAGTTGATGATGTGTGTGTTCCATAGACCTGGGGTCTCAACTATGAAAATCACTACGTGGTTTAATTATTTAACTATTTAGATGTTCAAATTTAGAGACAAATTCTCATCAGACACAGGTGTAAAATAATGCTTTGTAAAGGGACAAAGCTGCAGCCTTGTGGCCTGCAGCATTCCCTGCTGCAACAGTGAGCTGCAAGAACCAATTGGGAGTATACCTTAAGGCAGAACTGGAATGTACTACAAAAATTTTACCCCTGTCCAGTATTTATCTATTCTCAAATGTTTCTAAATTATGTCAGAGGGAGCATGGATAGTATTTATTCTCTTCTTTAAAGAAGAAATCTGAAATGAGGGGTATTTGGCATACTCTATATGATCTTTACTTAGGAAAGTTTTAAATAAAACAGGCTGATTTGTTTTGATATATTGTGCTTTTTGCTTTTATGGCGAGAGAAAGAAGCAAAAATGAAGTAAGAAAAGGAAAATTAATGTGGAGTGATTGTAGTCATATTAGACAAACTGGAAATCATATGAGATTTGTATATATGCCTACATGAAGAATCTTCTCTTCAAATGGATTCAAAGGAAAAGCACTAAATCATGCAAAATGAGAGATGTGGAAATGGCTGAAATTACACTCCTTGTCTATTTTGCTTTTTTTCTTAAGAGAGAAACCATATGTTATGTCAGACAGTGAAAGCTAGCTTAATATATACCAAAGAGTATAATATGACTGCTGTAAAAAACCATAGATTGTGAATTGTATTTTATAATGTGATATGAAGAAAGTAATTACTTTATATAAACTACAGAAACATCAGACATGATGGTAAACAGTACATAATCTTTTAAAGGGAAGAATCAGCTTGGGTTCTGTAGCCAGGATGTAGTTCATGATCCTGAAAAATTTATAGGATTTTACCACAATGCATCAGCCTATCAGGTGCATAAGGCAAAGAGCAGCACACCTGGATAAAAGCCACTAAGGTGCTTCAGCTTGGGGTGTTGTCTGTCTCTCCCCTTTTATGTTGCTTCCACCATGTCTCCTAGCTCTGGAAGGCTCTTTTGCCATGTGGAATGTATTTCCTCCAGGCACTCTTGAATCGAAATGGTTCCCTTGTCAGTTGCTGGACAGCTATAGAGGTAGGTTTTTGTCTTTGTGGTTGCTGGTGTTATCAGGGGAAATCATCACAGGTGCCTGGACCTTGGACATCCTGTGACAGAGGCCATTCACAACAATATCACAAAATGTTAGCCCCTGTCAGCCTCCAGCTCTCCTCTTTGTCCTTCAGCTGCTGATAAGAAACATCAGAGGTGATCAGTGTTCTCCCTTGACAGGAGCACCGTGCTCTTCCTAGAAAGTCTTTGGTGCTGTCCACTGCCAGAGCAGCTAAAATCTGTGTTCCTCACAAGCAGAACTAAGCCTTTCTGAGAGAAATAATGGCATGAGCCAGCATGCCAGCAGTTTTGAATTCAGGTTGTCCCTGGGACAATAGGAAAAGGAACTTGGTGGTTGCTAATCTGATTTCTCTCCATGGGTATCACTGGAAAAATGATCCATAAGGAATCTAAGAGTATTAGGATTACAGCAAATGATCTGTCATGACTTCCCCAAAGGACTGGATAGGCACTGACTGCCAACTTCTCTTGCTACATTCTTCCAAGTTTGAACTATCTTCTTGCAAGAAAAGGACAGGTTCTTCAGCTTGCCCTGAGGATTTCTTCGGAGTTGAAATCTGGACCAGAAAGATAATCACCAAAGCACATGGCTTGAGATATGAATCCATATTCTTGGGTATGAAGCTTCCAGATAAACCTCAGACCAATTTAACTTTTCTTTAACAAGTCTAATATAAATTAAATTATATATTTAATTAAAATAATACAGGTATTTATTTAAAAATTAAATCATAAGGTCTCATCTGGAACATTCACAATATGAAGAGTAGGGCTAATTGCTGTGGAAAATTGCTGCTCTTCTACTAAAGTGCAAAGTCACTTTGGTAGAAGAGTTAGAGTTCACTGTTAAAAACACCAGGTTTGTCCTTGTTCTGCTGTCCTCATAGCTTCAGATGTATCTTCCTGTGGAAGTAACAGAAGAAAAGGAATTCCAAAAAACAGGAAAGTATTTTTAGCACATGCCAATGCTGCAGAGAGACAAAAAAATAGCAGTAAGATGCAGTTTTCCTGATAGTTCTGTGGTATGATGGTGTTGGTGACTTGCAATAAAAATTGCTGAATCCCAGCGGTCAAATCACCACTGCCTGATGCAAATCCTAACTTGCTTATTTGGGTGACTGAGCACTGACTTGAGGGGAAACAGTATGAATTGTTGAATCATTACATATTCCTTACAAATCTTGATTATGGGGATCCACAGTGGGTCCCCACTTTTCTCAGACATTTATGCCCACAGATAGGCCCCTCTGGTACAACATTTACACTGCCATAGGTTCTTACAAATTATATTGACTTTTACCATTCCCTGTAAGACTCTTGAGAGTGGGGAGATTGGTTTTTCCCTTTTTTCAGTTTTTGTAGTACCCTGCTTAGTTATTAGGTAGTGAGGCTCAATGGGAAAGACAAGCTAGGGTAACTTTTTATAGCCGTTGAGTTTTTAGGACAACTTGTATCACACCAGTCCCAGGCTCAGGAAACAGGAACATTTTTAGCTTCAGTTCTTAGCTTAAAAATGACTATATGCCCCTCAATTCAATAGCAGTTGTCAAACCTAGTTGAAGATCAAAAAGAAATGGAAATCAGGATACTGTTTTGTGTTCTGACTTAGGCAATGCATAACAGTGGATATATCCTGATTCACATAATGGTTTTTTACTCTTAGTAATCAACACCTTGCATTATCCATACTATGTTTTTTCATCCTTGGCTCTGGTCTACAGCAAACGAAATTGTTCTGCATCTGTGAATTTTGGCATAATCTGAACCATCACAGTCCAGACATAAAAGATGGATGCACCTCATTGGCCCTTGCTGCAAGTGAATGGTGCTTCTTCTCTCCCCATTATCCTCTTGGAGCTAATTATGCTCATTTATTAGTATGGTCACAGCTCTGCAACAGTCCATCTGTTACACAGACATGCTCATATTAGACAACCTGCTCTCCTGCATTGCCTGGGAGAAATTCAGGACAAATGATTCCTTACCAGAAATTATGTTCTGATTCGAGAGGTGTCCCTGTGCTTTGTATCTTTAAGAGAGAGGAAATTTTTAGTGGAAGCAAATGAAAATCTTCCTACATCATGACCAATAAAATAGCTTCCTGAAATCAGCAGATGCTTTCTAATGAAATTTGGTAGTGAAAGAAGAATGTTGGAGCAGAAAACTCTTGGGAAAAGAAAGAAGAGTTTGTCTGCCTCTGTGAATAATAGCAAGCAGGATGGGGAGAAAGATCTTTCAGACATTCTGCTGGCAGGAGGATTTGATATAAAAAAACCCCAATTGAATATTAAAATCTTGTGGAAATGAGTATGTGGGGACTAAGAGGGTGGTGAGAATGGGGCTTTTAACAGTTACCAATGTATATTGATAGGGATTTCACAGGGGCAAGTTGACATTGACATCTTTAATAAGTCACCTGTGGTCTGGTACGATTTCTGCACAGGCCAGGTTGATTAACAGTGTACAACATTGGTAGGGTGGATAACACAACAGGACTGACCCCATTTGCTTCCAAATCATAGGCAAGGTCACCAGAAAATAGCAGGTCACTGTTCAAAACCAAGACAATGGTGTATTAATTAATTAAAAAAATTACTGACAAAGTTATTATTTTCAAAGCATGCCTTCCTGTGCTGTTCTGTTAATTATCCCAGGGCTCTCAGGGCTAGAAATAACCTTTGTCAAATGGAAGTACGTAGTCTCATATGGCTTCAGGAATATAGAATCTGGGTCAGAGAAAGGAGCAGTAAACATTGTAAAGTTGATGACACATCATAAAACCTGACAGAAGAAAAATTCTCACCAGAAGCAGTAATACTAAAATTATTCCAATAGTCACTGTCAATTAAGGTGAGGCCTCCACCTACACAGAATTTCAGGTTGCTGCTTTGTAAACACCTCTTCTCCAGATGTTATTGCAATCTGGAATGTCAAAATCAAGTAGGTATTATGGACATACTTTGTCAGATATATTCTTGCAAAGGCCAATGCTTATATTGCCCTGAATACCCATTGCCTGTAAAATTCAGCATGAAATGAAATCATGTGACAATATCTAGGGGCAGAAAATACCAAGACTTTTATGGTAACTCAGGCATTAGACCCTATGCAGCAAAGAGAAAGGATGATGCTCTCCACCATCAGTGCTGGCCACAATACATTCCCATGAGCAATGTGGAAAAGTTTCTATTCAAGCATAGATACAGAATTCTCTCAGAGAGAACAGACTTACTTTTGGACTCAATAATACAGCCTATGATTTTCCTGCCTTGAAGATGATAATAATTAGAATAAGTATCCAAGATGAGGAAAAGACTCACTGCTTAAATGACTCTCACAGTAAACCTGCTTGAGGAAAAGCTGCCGATTCCTACCATCAAAACGTTTTGCTACTGACTGCAAGAGGACTGTTGTGGCTTGGCATGTGCTCTGGTCCCAAGTGCTGGGGGCAGCAATCACCACCTCACATTTCCTATTAGAACTAGTTTCAATTCCTGTAAGGACATGTGGACTTGATTAGGGCTGTTGAATTCTAGTCACCCTTCTCCTTTATGTTTAAGGACAAATTAGTATCTGAAACTAAAAATACATAGTTCATTTTGTCATGACTGCAAGAGGACCAGCCAAAACCCCACTTTTTATGGATATTTTAAGTGGAGGGAATTTTTCTGTTCCTCTTTTTGCCGTCTTATCCAAAAATACTGGTATTTCATAAATAAACAATAGATGTTATAGATCAACATTTAACAGGTAACAGCAAAAGCTACAGGCAAGGGATAAACGTTGTGTCTCTCCAGTGAGGAGGGAAGGTGTGGTGTCTCCCAGATCATTCACTTTAACATGTGAGATCTTCTTCTCCCATTTTCTTATTAGTCATATTGGAGTTTCTTGTTTGTTCATTTTCTGATTAAAATGTATGTAAAAAATGCAGGTATTATGCTAAAAAGTAATTCAGTCTTATATTTTTATGCTACTTCTCTTCAAAAAAACACCCCATAAAACAAAAACCAAACCACAAAAGCTTGGCAAGCTGGAAAGACACAAATATTTTCCTAAAAGTCTTTCATTTCATTGTACACTTCTGGTCCTTGTGTCCATGCATGAGGTGCTGAATGCAATTTATAATTTATGGGATGCACAAATAAAAGTCATTAAATCTGTTTGGGTGCTGCCAAGTGGTGCCTGCCGGTGTGGGGCCGTTTCTTGTTGTGGCTCACTGCTGCTCTCAGGCTGCTGCAGACAAAAGCGTGTCATGCACAGCAAACAGCTTTTTTTTGAGACAGATTGGCCTGCTCTGGCTAGCTGCAAAGCGCAGTATGGTCAAACCAGCTGTGCACTATAATTCTAGCTGTGTTCCAGCACATAAATGAGAAACTTACGCAAGCCCTCTCACGATGCTCTATTAATATTTGAAATCTCTTTTATGAAGGTCTTTTTGCAGCCCATGTTGCAAATCTGATACTAAATACCTCTATCTCTGTACTAATAATTGCAGCTGCTTTTAGAATGCAAACCAGCTCCAATACATCCAGATGTCTGTGTGTTTCTACCCTGTGAGAACAGAGAGACAGAGACTGTGTGCCTAGGGCTCAGTGAATATATTCAAACATTCCTGTTCTTGCCTTGAGTATATCTACTTGAATACTGAGTGTTGTGATCTCTCAAGTGAAGTGGGAAGGTGTTTGTGGTCTCCCTCAGACATCCACTTGAATGTGCAGACCTTGTTTCCTGTGAGGTAAGAAGACCTCATCTCTGCATCCTGTTTTTTACCCTCTTCAATCTGGGATGTAGCTGAAAGTCTGACTTTTCACAACAAGCTTTGGTGAGGTGACAGAAAACAACAGCTATGAGCTAAGATAGCCATGTTTTATATTGATGTATGAACCACATACTAGAATGCCATGGCAAACTCTGTCCTTTGGAAGCAACTAATTTTCCTCAGCATCTGAATTGGCCTTTTTTGTTTGCTAGCTAATGATTAGGCAGAATTTTCTCACCTTGTTCTCACAGCATAAAGGCTAAAGAGAAGAAATTATTTCACTTTTGCAAGGTATATGCTAATCTTTTGGAAGGGAAGGGAAAGGAAGGGAAGGGAAGGGAAGGGAAGGGAAGGGAAGGGAAGGGAAGGGAAGGGAAGGGAAGGGAAGGGAAGGGAAGGGAAGGGAAGGGAAGGGAAGGGAAGGGAAGGGAAGGGAAGGGAAGGGAAGGGAAGGGAAGGGAAGGGAAGGGAAGGGAAGGGAAGGGAAGGGAAGGGAAGGGAAGGGAAGGGAAGGGAAGGGAAGGGAAGGGAAGGGAAGGGAAGGGAAGGGAAGGGAAGGGAAGGGAAGGGAAGGGAAGGGAAGGGAAGGGAAGGGAAGGGAAGGGAAGGGAAGGGAAGGGAAGGGAAGGGAAGGGAAGGGAAGGGAAGGGAAGGGAAGGGAAGAAAAGAAAAGAAAAGAAAAGAAAAGAAAAGAAAAGAAAAGAAAAGAAAAGAAAAGAAAAGAAAAGAAAAGAAAAGAAAAGAAAAGAAAAGATGAGTCTAGGTCTGGATTACCTCTTGCTAGAGATGAAGTATTACATAATATTTGCCTACAGTGAAGCTTAGATGCCACTTTTTTATACAGCTCTGTTGTAGTGTCATGGTGTCCTTCTGGATCTCCTTACTATGGGATCAACATTTGTCCGCTAAATGTTGCTCTTCTTCTGTATCAAACATAGATATTGTCATAAAAGAATTGGATAATACTTTCCTTCTTGGCTGTTACATCACTCAGAGATAAATCTGAAGTGAGCTGCCTGTCTCCAAAATGAGCAGGCAAGAGAAAGATTTGATAGATAGACAGAGAAATAACCTCTGTTTATTCTATTATTAGAGAAATAGTAACACTATATCTCAGTAAGTTTAACCTGAAAGGAACTTCTTGGGAATGCTTGATCCTCCTCTGTGTAGAATGTATTTTTAGCAATCTTCTGCTTACAGAAAGAACTATTTACTTCTGTTGAGATTCCAACAATAGCTATGGGTAAAACCCATTGGATTTTATGCTGTCTGCAAAACAGGCAGAATATTAGTTTTTTTCCCTTTGATTCATCTAACCAGTGAAAGAGAATGCACTCTCTGGATCTGGAGAAAATGAATCTATTATTGCTCCCCTGATGTTATAACAGCTGAAGGGAGGAAGCTAATTGGAAGAAAATTAATGCTGCTCAAGCTTCTACTAGAAAAGTCAATTTTTAAGTGAAAATACATCAGAAGCTAGTTAAATTTCAAAAAGACACACATTTTTCTTGAGGCAGAAAAGGCATGATTAATATTAATTTTCATTAGCTGTGTAGTGGGTTGGTGCAGGAACCAAACATCCACCAAACCACTTGCTCATCCAGTTGGAAAAGAAGGGAAACTGAAGGACGAATGGAAGTGAAGCTCACGAGTGAGGTTAAATCAGGGGTAGTGCTTACCAGTTGCCATTATGGAAAAAACCAAGTCAATCTGAGAAAATGAGCTTAATTGATTGCCAATGTAAATAGATGTGTTTGTTTTTTATATGCACGTACCTGCAATATTTATATTGATATATAAGAAATAATTGATATAGATTTATATTATTGTAAATATAAAAATACCTACCTCATGCAACTCTGTAGTATATATAATTATTTGACTATACCATTGCTATTATAATAGAATTTTTATCTATGAAATATATAAATATACAATTATGGAAATATGGTTTAGTTAGCAACTTCATTGCCTAACAAGTTTAATTAAACTCACAGCCTTAAGGCAGACTAGCCAAAATTTGTCCTTTGTTCTTTGAATATATTTTCAAAACATAAACTTCCACATACAGTCAGAAATATTGTAAAGAAGTGTGTGCACAAACTAATTAGATTGAGCAGAGATGAATGGAAGTAATAAGCCTGCTGCACAACTTCTAACTTAATTAGATCTTTGCCAAGATTGAGTTTCAAGGGAGAGAATAATAGAAGAGGATTGGAGATTTTTGAGAAACAAGCAGAGGTAATATTAAGTGCTCCAGGAACATAATTGAATCAGATTTTCCTTGCTGTTATTTTGGATAGGGAAGAATGTAGAACAACTTTGAGGAGCTGTTTTCCATCCCATATCAACCAAAATTTAAGGCTCTTCAGCTTGCTTATTCCTTGACTGGTGCTGGAGGGTGGAAGCTAAAACTTCATGGTAGGAGAGTGGGGTGGAGTTTGGGCACAAACTGGAGAAAAGCAGAAAACTAATATTCAGAGACAATGAGAGGGAGAAAAAAAAAAAAAAGGAAACAGGAAAGAGAGACAGACAGCAGGATAAAAAGCAAGGGAGACTGTTGTGGAAGACATCTTTTACTATGACAGCTGAATATTACAATACGAAACTCTGAAGTTGAGCAATGTTACCTGACTCAGGGTGCTGTTGTCAACAAATGGAACCAGGAATACCTTGGATTTTATTTCTTCCTCAAAACTTAGCAAAGCACACTCCTCAATGCAACTGTCTAGGCTTTGGTGGGAATTGCATTCTCTTTCTGTAAATGCTTAAGTGTCCTAGAAGTACCTATCCACGTACCTGGCCAGGACAGACACAATTATTTGGTGTTGCATGGAGTGTCTGCTTTAACCCTTTGCCAAAGGAAGAGTCTTCTATGCTCCTTGGAACTTCAGGTCCACTCACAGTTTTTCAGGGATGCTTCAGGACTGTCTGATTTTCAGGTGGTGTAGGTTGTTGGCCAAGCTCTGAAACTTGGCCAAACTTTGGGTTGTTGAACTCCAAAACTAGCTTGGATTCCCTACTGGAAATAAATGTGTCATGTAATGTAGAGAGATTATTTATCCAATGTACAATGACTTCCTATGATGTAGCCACATCACAGAGGTGTATGACAGTTAAATAATTCAGGTGTACCAGAAGTCTTTAGTGTTAACAAAAAAACACCTTTCTGTGCCTCTCGCTGATATGTCATTTGAGTATCCAAATTTTGCATCTGTTTCTGGAAATGTGAGATGGTAAATGTGTCAATTTTCTTTGCTGCTGGTGAGTTCTGCCCAATGTTAAAACAAACCCATCCCAAACCATGCTTTCTAAGCTGGATTTACTTGAAATACTGCAGTGACAAAATTATTACTCACCCTTAGGCACTTTTTAAAACTCTCAAATGCATGTTTTCCCTTATTTATCAACACATTTGAACAAGAGAAATGTTTCTTTTTATTCTGATAGATTCTTATCTGTTCTCTTTTATTTATTACAGGCAAACCTGTAATACATTAGATTAAATACTTTAGCCATTGCTATTCCCAACCACACCTTCAATAGGACACAGTTTGTAATGGGAAATTATTTATTCCAAGAAAATTATTTATTCAGTGTCTTAGAGGTAATCTTTTACAGGCCCTTCCAATTATTTTGTCTGTAGTTTCCATAAAAAGACAGATCTTGTCTGCAGGAGTTTCGGACTATCTCTCTAAATAAAAGATACCTCTCTCTAAGGCCTGGCACCCTAGTTCATGTGCAGAAAGGGAATGTCCTCTCATCCCAAACCAGTGGAGATTCAATCCTTGCTGATGGTATGTTTCTCACAGTCCTTCAGACTCTGATATGTACACACCATCTGCCTTACAATGACTGCCACAGACCACCCTGAACCCGGAGCAGGAAGACTGGCAGACAGTGTGGAGCTCCTGTAATGTAATTTTTTTCTGGCACCTTCTTGTGATGTTCCTGTTTCTGGCCTTTGAGCCTGTCTCTGAGCCTGGCCACTGATGGAATCTGCGCTATTTAACTTTTCCTGAGATTGTAGAAAGTCTCTGTCTTTCTGCCCTGCTGCCAAAGAAGCCATAATTCGTCTGTGCTGGTTTCAAGGTTGTTTATTCTGTTTGTCTCTAACATGTTCTGCTGCCCTGCCGCAGCTCTGTCCTGCAGGGCAGCGTGTGGGGCTCTGCCCTCAGTGGGATGGTACAAACATTAAACACCAGAAACTGCGTGTGCTATATTTACAATAACGTGCCAATATCTGTCACCTACGTTGGACAGTGTGTCCCCAGCCTAAACCAATAGAAAAATGCCAACACCACAGTGAAACATGGAGGGCATGAAGAAGGAGGA
Source organism: Taeniopygia guttata (assembly GCF_048771995.1). NCBI lineage: Eukaryota > Metazoa > Chordata > Aves > Passeriformes > Estrildidae > Taeniopygia > Taeniopygia guttata. Next base: position 9,306,866 of record NC_133063.1, on the reverse strand, counting down.
AAAGGATAAACACATCCAATTTCCTCCATCTTGTCCCCTCTGAATCCCTAATCTAGAAACCTAAAATTTTACTTTTGCACCCGTGCCACACTTAATTATTACTCTTATCAAACACTCAGAGCTAGTAATTCATCCTGTAAGATTGAAAACTCTTTTCCATGGACAGAGATCACAGACAGTGTCTCTCGGGGCTCTGTACAGGGGGGTTCCTGACCCCCTGCCAGGGTCCCAGACCTTCCAGGGCAGTCAGAGGGATACCCTGGATTCCCACAGGCCACCAATGCTGGTCCTGTTGGGCAGCCCCAGACAAGGGCCTTGACCAAATGTAGTGCTGAATGCTCATGGAGGTAGCAGAAGCATTCCACAGAAGCACAGAATCACAGAATTCTAGAGTTCCAAGCCTTGAGCATGTACCCAGGAGGTAGAGGGCTCTGGGGTCTGCTGTCTTCAGGATCTTGTAGCTGTGAGCTGCTGGTTTGCAGAGCAGATATCCAGCAGAATTGCCTTTCCTGTTCTCCTAGAGGAGACACAGAGGGAATGTCTCAGTAGTCTCTTAAGAATGTAAATATGTGCTATAAACAGCTCCACTGAAGACTCTTCCTCTCCTTCTCCTCATCACTGCTGTATTAACCAAGTATTTTGGGCTTTTTCTAAACAACAGCAAGGTCAATGACAAGCAAATGTAGTCCTAACACTGGACAAGGCACCACTATAATAAACTTCTCTAGCATTAGTGACACAACACGTTAATTGTTTGCTTTCAGTCAGATCTGATGACACCATGTAGGTGTTGTGGCTGTTCTGTGTTGGAGTACTCCAATATTTGGGAGTACTTGCAGCTACAGGGAGAAGTTCCTGTCAAGGAAAACATTGTGATTCACCTTAGAGCTCGTTCACACAGCTTTATTAGTGAACACAGTGAAGATTTTCAGGAGAACAGCTTGACTTGGAGAAATGTGAGGGAAATTCCACTGAGTTGAACATGGAAAAATATAGTTAGCTTCTAACAACTATAAGCACTATTTTTTCCCCTTTTCTTAGCATTATTAAGGTTAGTGCTAAGTCATCAAATTCTATATTTCTTGTATTTCATCTACTTACTCTTTTTCCATTGCAATTAAGTGCAAGCCATCTGTGTCTAGAGAATTATTAGAATTCATACTTCTGTTGTAGAACTCACTGTCACAGGATTTTTTCAGAATTGTAAGACATCTCAGAATGGGATTTAAAACTCTTTGCTCCTGAGTACCCAGGAATATGCTTATTCCTGAGTACTTTAACAAATATATTACAATAGTCCAAGTATTTCTGTGCAGGAAAATTTTTAAGGCTCTTGTCAGCAGAAGTTTAGGATGTATAATAAAATAGAGTTGCTTATGCAGATATTGTAGGCTGCAAATGGGGACAGGATACCCAAGTAACTTGATTCAAGAAAGCTGGTTTTGTGTTCACAGCTGGGTGGTGCCAGCCCATTAATTTTTTACTGCAATATATTCCTATCCTGAGTTTGTTATATTATGGCTATGTATTTTGAGCTGGTATTAGAAAGAATTATATCTGTGCTCTGCCAGCTTTAGATGTGATAAAATTCTTCTCAATGCAGACTTGGCACTTAAATTTTTATATCAGTATCTCTCTGTACTATGGCTCTTTCACAGTCTGGATAGCACATGGACTTTCATAGCTCATGGGTATTTGCTACTGCCATAAAGCAGGGAATAGTTTTCACCTAGTCAGGAACAGTGGTATTATGATATTTCCATACTCTAAGTATGAAAAGAGATCTGCTTCTCTTTCCTCTGAAACAATCAGCTGAAAAAAAGCTAACTTTCCTTCAGGTTTGGTTTTGTGTAGGGCAAAGAAAGAATGCAGTGGAAACAGTGAAGTCTTTCATCATTTTTATCACTGCTCGGACCTTCTCATCAAGTGGAACTGACAGTAGGCTGAAAATTGTGTAGGTATATGGAAGCTGCTTCTCAGAATTTTTACCAATTTTGGTCACATATTTCATTTTTTTACAACATCAGAAAGAAACAGAGGAAATTCAAGAATACAGGACTAAAAAAATTCTCCAAAATATTTTGGTTTCTGATAAAGAAAATAAATATAATGGTGACGTTCATAAAGTAAATAATGAGGCAAACAATTTTCTCATTTATTATTTAGATATAATCTCTCTGTGTGATGTTCCTAGCATTTATCCTGTCAGGTAGAAAGACAAGGTGGCATGAAAGAATTTTCTGATTTTGGTTGCTCCATGTGGAAGGATAAACCTGCTTTGGACCCACAGGAAATCCCCAATTATTTCATAGTCTTCCTCTCACCTTCAGTGCTTTAGGAAACATATATTCATTATAATTCTTCTTCATGGGTATGGTTTGTCTTTGCTGTGGGGTGCTTGAAATGAAGTAATTCTGAGGCCTTTTGGGCAGGGGAAAACTAAGATATTTATTTTTGTGTTTGATCTCTGTAGCAAAACATCAAAAATATTAAAACCTGAGAATTACAGGGACATCCGCCTCTTCAATGGAGAGCATTAATATAGATTGTTCTTACTCTTCTATTCCCCATAATCAATTAATGCTTTTCATGACAGAGAATCACTGCAAAAAAGTGAGTTAAGCTTCAGCTTTCAGCTTTGAGAAATAATGAAGAAGATTCTGCAGTAAGAAAAGGCTCCAGTTAGAAGTGTAAAATTCTTAGCTTCAAAGTGCTCAAAAAAACCATATTGAACTAATACAAAGACTTTTTTCAGATTTTCCTTCAAGACTATTTATTCTTCTCCCTGAAACCACATGTCTGCAAGTCATGTTTTTGCTCCTAGTACTTTGGTCATTCAAAGCCGTTTGCTTGGAGATTTTCCTGCCAAACTTCAGTCCATGTGTTCTTTTCTGTGTCCCTTTTCTTGCTCTTCACAGGATGTAGCCCCAGCTCTGCTGCTGAGAGGATGCTCTGCTGACTGTCACTGCTTTCCTACCCTTTTGCTGTACAGAAGAGGTGGTTTTCTAGAAGCATAAGACTGAACTGGGTTAGGGAAAGTATGCTGCATAGGAAAACCCAGATCTGAGGTGCTAAGCCTCTTGTTGGCCTTTCTAACATGTTTTGTCCATGTCCTTTCAGACAGTGATAGCTCCAACAGCTACAAACATCTCCATGAATCAGTGCTATTTAAAACACACATCATTTGAGTGGGATGGTGGGGGGAAAAAAATTAGGCAGGCAGGAGAGCTGTCTTGGGGATCAAAGTGTGAGCCAGAAAAGCATAGGGGTGGGAGGAGAAAGTGTAGTCAGCTATGCAAGAGAAAACTTGGAGTAGAAAGCAGGCCAGCAGGACCCCAAATTAAATAGGATTGTAGGCAGTCTGTTGCATAATCTATTCATTTTTCAGCTACATCCACAAAGATCTCTCTTTATGGGCTAGGTCAAGTTTTACAGGACTGCACAAAGTCTGCAAAACTGGACATGCTACCTTATAAGAGATAATGAAAAGGACTGGCCAGTGCAGAATTCAAGTGTGGAGAACAATTGTGTAAAGAATTATGAGAAGAGTCTCTGGGTTGGGAATCAGAAAGCAAGAGAAGCTGTAGCAATCTGTCATCCACAGAAAGCTCTGTACATGGGAAAGAGCTGGTGTATAGTGAAGCTGTGTTACCATTTGCCAAGATGGATGACTGACCAGATCTGTCACCAATGCCCTTCACAACTCTTCCTATTTTCTCTCTGTCAAAATGTAAGCTGGGACCCCAAGCTGCTTGCTCGAGGAAGGATCTGCATGACTACTTCTCACAAGCACCAAAACCACAAGAAATCTGCTAAACAGCAATATGTCTTTTTGGGAACCCTTTTTAACTTTCACCATGCCTTTGCCTGTGCTGCTGACAGAATTGTTGCTGACTGAAGGAAGAGGTGGTATTTTTCCTATAGACTGTTATTAGACTTTTTAAAGAAGTTGCTGGTGTTTTTTTTTGGTTTTCTTTTTTGTTTGTTTGGTTTTTTTTTTTTTTTTTTTTTTTTTTTTTTTTTCCATGAGGAAACTCAAGATTTTACATAGGATCCCTGCATGAACTGCATGGTAAGAATATGTTCACCTTGGCTTTAAGAAGGCAGACGCCTCTAGCTCTATACCAGAGGATCCAGATTGCTGTACACTCTGAACAGTTCAGCTGTAAATTTTCTATGCCTTGTGTTTGCATCTGCCTGTGCCCTATTTTGTCCTTGGAAGACAGAGCTTTTGTGTATGTACAGGCGAGGGTTTCTAATGGTACATGTAGGTGCAGCTGCTACAAAGGCAAATAGAACACATCAGCCATCCTCACATGGTGCTTTTGCCCTGTTTGCCGTGTCCAGTTAGTGGCTTAGCTGATCTGAGGGGCAGCATCACAGCAGCCTGCTTAAATGCTAAACTGTTAACTCATTTGTGAGGAAGCATGAAAGAAAATCAGCTTACTTAAAACTAAGGAGTATTTTCCCTTGTTGTTTTAATAGATCCAGACTTCTTTCAGGAATAAAAATAATTTCAAGGATATTTCCCATGAGACATTGGACAGTGGATTTAGGCAATGGGAGAGAAACATTTCCTGCTCATTTGAACTTTCTTTGTCTCCCTGAAGTTTCCCATTCTGTCTTTCAGAGAGCAGTTTTTGAGAACTTGTCATTCACAGTGAAATACTCGTGTTCCTGAGTGATGCCTGGTCTGAAGGATCTTTGACATTTTCCTGTGGTTACCTCTTAAGATTTTTCTTTTACCTAGATTGCTTGTGGTTGATGTGGAATGACTGCATGGGCTTTTCCCATCTAGATCATGATCCCAGTCTGTCTTGTGCCAGGGCAAAGACTGTGTGGTATTTTTTGAAAATATTATTTCCTGCTTACATATGTAGCTGTACTACTGGATCAGATTCCACCTGACAGCTGTGATGTCAATGACATCACTCTACCCCAGAAAAGTATCTATTCCTTTCAGTTCTTCATCACTGGATTAAGAATAATGGCCATTTGATTAAGAAAATAAATATTTTTAGTTTCATTATGGCAGTAAGTGCTGCTTCTGTAGTTTCTGTTTTTCTTCAGTTTCTAATTTTTTGTGCAGTTTCCCATATTTTTTGCTGATGCCATGAAAGGGTATTTTTTCACAAAGAATGGCTTTCAGCCTAATTTCCCCTTCTCAATGAAAAATTCCTTTCTTGTGGCATGAATTGATTAAATATTCCCCAATGACAAGAGTCACCGACATTTTGGGAAAAAAACATGAAGTAAGAAACAGGAAAATTGTGCCTGTTTTTGATTCTTTGGATAGTTCTGAGAAGCATTTCTTTTTTTTTTTTTTTTTTGTAATTTGTTAGACAGAAAATAGCTGAAATAAACAAAGCAGCATAGGTTGATTTATCAGATATACCGAGTCTAAAATAAATACTATGATTTCAAATATCTTACTATCTTCATTGTATCAGAACTGGTCCTTTAGTGTTGAGCTTACTTGAGTTGTACTTAGTGAACTTTGCAGGACTGCTTGTACAACTGCTTCAGCCCTCATCAGACTTGGCTGACAGCTCTTTACATTTCAAACTGTTTAAATTGTATTTAGGAAGAAACAGTCAGCACTCGTAAACACTCTTTTTATAGGAATTTCCATGATTCACCTTCTAGCTCTCCACCTTCACAAGAACATTACGAAGGCATATGGAAAATATAAAGCATATAAAGCAAGAGGAAGTATGACACTTTGAAACTACTTCTTTCCTGAGGTCACCATGGTTTCCTTTCACACAGCTCTCTAAAGGATGCTCATAAAACATCTGTGAGTTAAATCAGCTGACTTAGAGATTGCTTTGGTTTTTCTTCTTAAATCGTGTCTTCAGAGGTTCTTCCAAGATTAACCAGCAAACTGCTACAGCTGGGGAAGAAGAGTGACTATGGGGATGCTGTGAGCTCACTAATGAAGAAACTTTAACAACAAAAAGAGGGAAAAGTAGAATTGTATGGCAGTGTCTGTCACCACGAAGTTAAAACTTTGCAAGGAGATGAAAATAAAAGGAGTTTGTTATCACAGACTGGCAGAAAGCTGACAGATAAAGCTTTGTGATTCCTAACACTCCTGCTAGCTGGAGGAGGGATCAAAGGCTATCTAATGATACAGGAATAAACTTAGGAAAAGGCATTTAAAAAGTTAAAGTTTCTTCTTTATAATCTGTATGTCCTTTTTGTGCTTCTTTTGTGCTTGTTCACATTTGGTGTAAATCTCTGTCATAACCCTCCTATCAGCAGAGTAAAATGCACTTTAAACCTTCAAGCTTTATGAAGAATAAAATTGCCTCTTTGAGACAAGACACACTAAGTGCACCACTTCCTACAAAGTGGCAAAAATAATGAGCAGACACTGAAGTACTCAGGATTGCTATACACTCTTCCAGCAATTGCATATTCCCAGGAGTTAAAAATGCATGCACATAATATAGAGAATTGGTAACATGGATTTCCAGGTGTAGGGAAAGATTCATTAGTAAATACTATCTGCTAAACAGAAGAAAAAGGGGAAGATATTTCATAATTTCCACTGCAAGTCAGTGGAGGGGACTGAGAGCAGGACAGTTTAGAGAGATGTCTGAAAAAAAAGAAAAGCTCTTGATCAGCCTATAAATGAGGATGTGAAGGGGAGCTTTTATTGCTTCTACCTCAATCTGGACAGATATCTCAATGGAAAACTGGTCAGTCCACTTAATTTTAATAAAAGAATGTCCAAGTGGTTTATTGATTTATGATATACACATAAGTAATGTGGAAATGATACCTTCAGAATCCAGCCTTGAGCTTCTGTAAAGGCTTTTTAAAATACATAATGACAAAAGGAAGGCCTATAAAATGTGGGCCCAGTGCTGAATGGCATGGGAGTTCTGCTGAGGTTGGATATTGCAAAACATGAGTACTTAGTGCCCTCTTTGTCTCAGACTTAACTGGCGAGACTGGCCTTCAGGAATCCGAGGGCCCAGAGACCAGGCAAAGTCTGGAGGAAAGAACATGTGGAAAAGGTGATCAGATCAGGGAATACTTATGCAAACTGGACAAAGATTAATTCATGAATCCTGATGTGATAGATATACCTGCAAGCAGGTGGAAGCTGGCTCAGTACTGTTGAGACCACACCAGTGCTGAAAATGGGCTCCAGTTGAGGTATCACCAGTATGAGAGAGACGTGGACGCATTGGGAGAGTCCAGCAAAGCACCACTGTGGCATTAAGGGCCTGGGGTATTTCTCATGCGAGGAAAGACTTAGAAAGCTGAGACTGTTCAGCTGGGAAAAGGGAGGGTCCATGAGGGAATCTTACCAATGCATGTATTGACCGGAAGGGAGGTTGAAAAGGGGTGAAGGCAAGATCTTTTCAGTGTTGCCTGGTGAAAGGCAGTAGGCACTAAATGAAACACAGGAAGTTCCTCCTGAATACTGGGAAATAATTTTTCATTGTACAGATGATAAAACATTGGCACAGGTTACACAGACAGACTGTGCATTATGCATCCTTGGAAATCTTCAAAAGCCACTTGATATGGTCCTGGGCACTTGACTCTTCCTGGCCCTGCTTGAGGACAGGGAATTGGACCAGATGAACTCCAGAGATCCGTTCCAGCCATCCTCAGCTATCCTTTGATGAACCATCCTATGATACTGTTATCAGCATTACAACAGATAAACTACTAAATCTTCATATATACTTTCCAACCTCCAAAATAAGAGCGTCCAAAGCCCCTCACCTACTCCACATTCGCACAGTTACATGCAGTTCCCTCCTGTACTTTGAACATGTGAGTTTCATGCGTTTCTCTTTCCTGGCAAGGTGATTCCTGTACCACAATTCTCCTCTGTGCCATAGGAGATACAGACACTTAATGTTCAGAAGTGCTTAGGCTGCTCCTTGAAGTCCACATATCCTATTCCAATGGGAAAGGTGTCATGTGGTCCCTGTGCACAACCAGGGCTGGGGTTGCATGCCCTTGAGCCCCAGCCAGCTTGAGTCCAGCTACTGGCAGTGGGGAGGAAGATGGTCCAGGCTGTGGAGATGCCCTTGTGTGGAGGGGGTGACACCAGCAGTGCTGCTTCCAACAATGCCAAATTGGCCTGACTGCTGCTCTGACCTCACTGCTCCCCATCACCACAGTTCCATGCTCCTTTTCTGTTTTCCTATTTGGCTCTTCCTGTGTTCAAAAGTTGCTCGATAATCTCCTGGTTAAGATGTATAATTTGATCTATCTGAGGGCCATCCTTCTCTTCAGCACTATCAGCTGGGGCTCAGGCTATGTCAGGCAATTTTGAGTGTTTCATGGACACAGTTTACACTCACGTTTGCATGTTACCACTTTTTCTAGGTGTGGTTGGGTGTGATCCATTTTTACAGAAAAATATAGAGAAAATGGGGCAGGCTTTTTCTGGATGGTGAGAAAATAAAAGATGATATCCATAAATATACAGGAAATCCTCATCTAACATGAAAAAAACTTTCCCTTGACAGCTGTGCAGCCTACAAGAGAGCTGGGGAGAGCCTTGCAGATATCTAAGCTTTTACTGGAGATATCTAAACTTTCACTTAGCAAGCTTACCAGTTGGCTCTGTTTTAAGCAGAGTACTGGAAATTGCTAGAAATCTCTACCAGGCTACACTTTTGTGTAAATTTCAAACCTGTGGAAAATGTCAATGTTGTGAAATATTATTCTACAGCAAATGATAGTGAGTGGTCAAAATATTTTGATTGTGCTTAAAAAGAAGAGTCTCAGTGTTTCATTTTAGAACTGATTAAATATTTGGATTTGATTTGAACAGAGAACCTGTACTGTCAGACTCCTCTCTGTGCAATATGCCAAAACACCTCATTCTGCAATTCTGCAAATAAAGGTTCCCAAGATAAATAATGCCCTTTTCTCAGAGTAAGGTATCCATAATCCAGGTGGAGAACTCAAATCAGACTCTGTAAGAGAGACAAGGCGGAGTAACAAGCACACTGAATGTCTGAAGAATTGCCATACTCATACGAAAACAAATAGAGCAAGCAAAACTGGCTCAGGCAGAAAAAAATTTGGCTTGCTGAAGTAAGCCAGGACATTTTCATGTTGCTTGGAACCCTATGTAAGAGACATTTTTTTTTCCTTTTTGAAAGACAGTTGATAGAAAAATAGAGTTTTCTGAATAATTACACTGTTTTTTTTCACTTTCCTGATGGAAAAAGTCCTGAGTATATCCTGCACTATATACATAACCCTCTTACAATATTTATTAATGTGTCATAATTTTAAGAGCTTAAATGCATTCTAACTGTCTAACAAGAAATGTTGAAGTATCTTCATCAGACTGCATAATACATAAAATGTGCAGGACTTCCAGATCATTATTAATGCCTCCAGAAAAGTTGTGACCTCGTGTCAGACTAGATTTGTCAACACAGAAAATTTTCCTGTGTTTTTAAAGCTGAAATTGAAAAATCAAAAACCTACTAAGCTTTTAAAAAGCATAAATTAGCACTGAGTTTCTCACTGTGCTGGAAGACCTTGGAAATTTCCACTTGACGTAAATGTGAGCCAGTGTGAAGAGCAAGGCCCCTGTCAGAACTGGCATATATGTTAAATGTAATCTGCAAGGAATTTAATCTTCCTAAGTCCCTTGTAAAATGTTTTTCAGGATTTGAAAGTAAAAGTTTAATGTGTCCTTTTCTCAAATTAAAGAATAAAGAATCACTTTCCCATTTTGAAATTTCCAAAAATATTTAATAAAAACATATTCCTGCTGCCAAGTGATAAGTTATTATGGGGTGGGGTTTTCTGTGGTGTTGTTTTTTTATTTTTTTTCTGTTAGTTTGTTTTTGTGGGGTTTTTTTGTTTGTTTGTTTGTTTGGTTGGTTTTTTGTTGTTGTTTATTTGATTATTGTTGTATTGAAGGTTTTGCTTGCAGTAAGAAATAGCCTTAAGATTCTTCATTCTTTCATCTAAACCATGAAGTCAATCTCTGGTGCAATGAGTACTAGCCATACCATAAGATGATGGTGTTTGTTTCACAAAAATTCAGCACACTTGCTGTGCATGGATCTCTGTGATGCTTTGAATCTGCTAGATATCTTCTCAGTAATGGAACTGAACCAGAATTTTCTATTTATGGAGAAAGTCACTGTTGCAGAAAACCTCTGACTCACACCAAAACAAACCAGAATTTTTAGCTCAATGTGTTGATGTTTACTTTCTCTCTTTTAGGATGCAATATCAGAGAATTCAGAGTTACCCAGAAAGGATTTCCATATAATTCAATGTATAAGTCTCTAGCATTGCAGTAAGAGCAACAGTATTTTTTCTGAATATCTGCTGAACTGTCTTAATTTACATTATGGGAGAGGTGTATTGGTTCTCTAAGGATAATGTGGCACTTTGTTCCCCTTCCTAACTTCCTTGAGAAGAAAAATTCCTATATATTTGGAGTTCAGGACAATTACAAAGGAAGACTCAAGTCAATCCTCTCAAACATTAAGACCTTGTCAGTTGAAGTCTTATACAAAGAGAAACCAATCTATGAGTGGTGTGCTGTGCTTGTGTAACTTCATGTATGCCCATTTCTCCTTCTCCCTCCCTTTTATCCCTACGTTTTTTCCCTCCCTTCCTCCCTCCCTCCTTCTTCTCTATACTTGCACTTTTATCTTTTCTGTCAGATAAGCCTGTATCTATTTCTGAACCTGTATTTACCCACGTGTGTTTGTATGTGCATGTGTTCACACTTTGCCTTTGAATAGAAGCACGAGAGCAAACCTGGTCCTGAAGACCAATTTCTATTGCCAGGATATGTTCTCGTTTCCTATTTCCTTGAGTCCTGACTATCTGTTTTCTTGTTCTGAAGGTTTGTACTTTATCTAGCACAGGCACTGTGGGCTTTGAAGAGTCAATGATATCCTAAATGTTAGGCAGACCTGACTAAAGTATTTTCTTTTGTAGCAGCATGCTCATGGATTATTCTAGGATGTACTGTCTTTTGTATTTGAGGCTCGTCTTGTTTTCAGACCAGTGTTTAATGCTGGATGTTGCCAGGATGGTGATGAAGGAAGTGTGAGCTGAAGGCTGCACACTGGCTGCCTTTTGGAAGAAGAAAGCTTTGTTCTACACCGCTCATTATCAAGGGACCTAGGATGCACTTTACGTAGTGCAGACAGTACTATTAATCTGACTTTTCCACACTGAATATACCTCACATTTTCTTGGCATTTAGAGGTTAAAGACCTTTGTAGAAAGTTTATTTTAGTAGTCTATCATCTCTCAGGACATTTACAGGAAGAAATGTAAAGCTGTGGCATGGGTCTAGAGGACGCAGAACTTGATCTTGCCTCTTGAGTAGTACCACCATAACTGAAAGGCAGTCTGTTCTGCTTTGATTGTGCTGTGACAATCTTGCAAAGACACAAAACTGGCAAACTTTTTATATTCCACTTCTGCATGGAGAAACACATGGTTCATACCCAGGCTTGTGTGGTAGGCATGAAACTAGATCCTTTGCAGAACATCCAGTGAGCCTTCTGCATCTAGATCTTGTACCTTGCTGGAACCAGCTCCTTTTCTGTGGTGCTAAAGAAATTCAGGACATAGAGGGGTCCCGTAGCTGAAGGTGATTTTTTTTTCTTGAAATGCATAATCATTTTAACAAGTCTGGAGATGCAGAAGTTTAGAAAAAGAAGTGTATCTATTTTTGGCCTTTTGTGTCAAGAAACCCTAAGGCTGTTCAGATGCTCTTTTCTCTCTTGCATGACTAACTAATGGTTCTTACAAGGTCACTTGGAAGTGGAAAGCAGCTGTGCTTCTCTTGGCTAAGCACTGAGACATCCTGAAAGAGACGTGTAGGTGGTGTTAGTGGAATGAGGAAAGACTCCACTGCAAAATGGCCACAAGAAAACTCATGAATCCAGAGAAGAATTTCTAAACAACTCCATAGATTCTGATTCTGGTGGTTGAAAGGTTTCCAAAATTGAATTATCATTTTAGTATATGACAACTATGGAGGAAAACAAAGATACAAAAAAAATGACTTACTGCTGTACAGGGTTTTTTTTTTTTTTTGATACCTCATCTACTGGCTGTGATATATGAAGGTCTGCTGCTCTGCATAATTTCTGTTTCTGCAGAGAAAGACAGATATCCCTGCCTGAGGAGAACTCTGTTGTCATTGTCAGGCTGCTGTATTTCTTTGTAGCTCGAAATAAATGCAAATTTTCTTAACAATTTAAAGGCTAAAAGTTGATGTAAATAAAGAAAACCTATTCAACCAACATAATTTCATAATATAATAAGCATTGAAGTTGACTACATTTGATAACATTTGGTCAAGTGATTTACCTCTATTATATATTTTCACGAATGAAACATGCAAATGCGACCTGTGAAAGGCTGTATTGAAAAACCCAGTCATATTGGTGCAGGAAGGCAAACTCAGCCTGATGTCCATGTACACACTGCAGCAAAAATGTTCTTGAATATACCAAAATTGTTTCAGTGACTGGTTTACTGGAAGTTGAGGAAACTGGATGAAGTCTGGAGAAAGAGAAGCAGAATGTATTTTTTTCTGGTGTAGTATGAGTGGGAACTCATTTTGAGATCTTGAAATCCATTGGTGGCCTTTAGTCTATTAAACCCATTTGCTCAGTATTTGTGGTAATTTTGTTTTAAAAATCAGTTTCAGGATGCAAAACTATTCTGATTTGTTTTCCTCTATGTATTCTACTTAAAGCAGATAATATAAATAAAAGCAGGTTTTAAAAGATGTACTACAGACTTGTAATTAATTTCAATTTCTGTTGAAGCATAACTTGACCTAATAGCATAAGTAAAAACCTCTTTTGTGTTAAGAAAACTATATATAATTTTTTGCTTACTAAAATGAAGGTTTTCTCTCCATGTGTTATGTAATTGCCATATCTTCCTGATTACCAACAATTCAATAAAATTGAAAAAAATACCGAAAACACGTATTTCAAAAGCTAACAACTGTTTTTAAAACCAGCATGGGTGAGGAAGAGGATTCTACTCTGCTCTGGTGAGGCCCCACCTGGAACCCTGCATCCAGCTCTGGGGTCCCAGCACAGGGAGGACATGGAACTGCTGGAGTGAGTCCAGAGAAGGGACACCATGACAGTCAGAAGGATGAAGGACCTATTTTATGAAGAAAGGATGAAAGAATTGGAATTGTTCAACCTGGAAAAGAGAAAAATTTGGGATAACCTGTGGCCTTCCGGTCCCTGAAGGGAGCATACAGAAAAGATGGAGAGGGATTATTTAGAAAGGTATGTAGTGACAGGACTAGGGGGAATGGGTTCAAATTGAAAGAATAATTTTGATTAGATATTGGGAAAAATTATTTCCTGTGAGGATACTGGGATAGGTGAAGATGTAGATGCCCCATCTCTGGAAGTGTTCAAGGCCAGGTCAGATGGGGCTCTGAGCAACCTGGCCTAGACATAGCAGGGGTATTAGAACTATATAATCTCAAAGTCCCCTTCAAACCCAAACCATTCTATGATTCTGTGGCACTCTGATAAATACAAAACAAGTTTGATGTGTGCTTATGACATTATGTCCTACTTCCTCATCCAGAAGATTCTGCTCCATAATGCTGACCCAGTCCAAGTAGAGCAACTTGGGGCCAAAGTCTTCTATCGTTTCCCAGTGAAGTTATCCAAGAAAGATAGCCCAAAGTCATAGGAATACCATTTGAAATATTACGAATTCCTAGAAATGATGATGACTGGATCAAGCTTCAAGAAAAGAAACCTAGACCTGAGAAAATAATTCTGCAATAGAGACAGTGGGATACTGGGATGGAGTGGTGAAAGGATGATGAAAGTCTGAGGTGTTAACTACATCCCTTTCTGAGGAATGGCTTACATAAAGCCAACTGTCATGATTTCAAAGTGGGAAACAAGCAGTCACAACACTCCTGCATCTCTTTTCAGTATTTCTGTAGCACAATAATTTCAGAAGGGCATAAATATTTGAATTTCACGAGTATTGAATCTTGATTACAGCTTCATAATTAAATGGGCTTCAATAGGAAGGTTAAATTACTCTGTTGAAAAATATTTGGAAGATCTATCCCTCAGAATAGTCATGTCCTGCATGAATTGTAAAACCTTAAGGGCAAACCACCAAACCACCTTAAGGTCATACCTACCATACCTACCAAGCAGCTCCTAGTAGCTTGCTGATGGCATGTTGAATGCCCTCATACTGTGATACTCAGATTTCAGCTCTTTAGAAAAGGCAAGTGCCCACCAAAGGTGTTTGTGTAACCCTAGAATATGACTTAATTCACTTGTTTTAGGATGACAGCATGAACCCCTTCCCCCACTGAACTTTGATGTATCTCTAAACAGAAACATTTCTTATGAGGGAAAGTTTCAAATAAGTCCTATCCATGCTACCATAGCTCAGAAATAATTAAAATCCCTCTAAATATCAGCTGCTCTCGTCAGGTTGGGTTTATTCCTGGAGCTGTTGTCTCTGCTAGGCCAGGTATTTAACAGAAGCTGATGATGCCACAGGAATAACTGATTAAATCAAGAAGACTACTAAAGATGTGGACAAAAATGAAGGCGGTCAGAGAATTAAAAGCAATGAAGAAACCATCATGCTGATAGAATTAGAATTCTTTTTTCCATGACTGCATCAGAAGAAATTCTCAAAGATTCTCTTTGAAATATGTACCTAGTGACAGCTGCGTCAGTCATCTTTATGTGCTGACTGCATTGAAAATCTTCTTGGGAGTATAAGCTACATTCATAGGGGCAATAGAAAACAGCAATTAATTTTTTTTACAGTCAGGTTTTAGATTTCAATTTGATTTGAAAGAATATTATAGTGATGTGTGCTACATTATTAGAGATAATAATGGTTCTGTGACCATTTTGAGTACAAAGTCTGATTTTAAAGGAAATTAACTCAGCTATACATATTTATACTGGGCAGATTATTGATAAAAGGAATCCTGAAGGAGTAGCAAAAAGAATGTAAATAAGGTTATCCTTTTTCAGGTGTAGTGATGAATTACAGTCTGCTTCTTACTGTCTAAATGATTAATAGTGCTTCTGTCACACTGTGTGAGCTCATGGAGACACATTGTAGGATAGTGCTCAGTGTAGAACTGCTGAATTAACAGTGGTGACCTCATTAGACAACAAAGAGGTTTTGGGTGCACATCAAGAGCTGTGGTGCTGCTATACTGCTCTTCTGGTGACTAGAATCACAGTTCAAGAAAGGCCAATCAGACAAATCAGTGGGGGCTGGAGGGAGGCAGAGCACAGGGTCCCTAATCCAGCAGCAATGCCATTGATGATACTAATTATGGTTCAGTCTAGTTTGGACCAAATAAATTCTGTCCCTTCCCAAGTCTTCTGTCATTAAATCTAGAGCAATAGTCAGACTTGCTCCCCAGAGAAGCTGGTAAATTCAGCTGCAATACCTTTTCCAACACATACTTCTGGTCATTTTCTTTTTGCATTAATGTTAAAAAAATATTTACCTTAATTCCCCAGGCAGTTACTACTCAGAGCCATTTAATTAAGGCAAACAATAATAAGTGAAGTGTTAATAGAATCCTTAAGGCAGCAGATCTTTTTCTAGCCTAAGTAAAACCTGTAAGCAGCAGGGTGACCAAGAGTGGCTCATATGCTTTTCTCTTCAGAGATTCAATAGGCTGAAGCCTCCAGAACTGCAGGCAGCAAATTCCTTCTTACAGGACACAAGTACTGCATCAAAAAGGGCATCCCAGCTTTTGTCAGAGCTATAGGCTTTATTTTGTAATGTACAGAGTTGGCTTGTTATCTATAAGGAGAAAATGGTAGTCAGAATCTGTGCTGATGCATATGACTAATTGGATGTGTGTTATCAGATTGTTACCAGCACTACAAATCAAGTAGACAGATGCCATCCTATAAAATGTCTGCATGCACTTTCACAGAGTGATGTGGGCCACAGTCAATCATCTGGGCTGCCAGACACACTCAAAGTTAATTCAGATGTTAGGATCTAGAAATGGCCAGATCTCAAAGTCACCTGAGTAAGATTTGCAACAGTGCAATCCATCACTGCAAGTCTTACAGCTTTTCAGACTACTAGGGTCCATTGAAAAGCACCTTTATGCCTAGGACTTTGACAAGAGATTCTCACTGAAGAAGAAAAAAATCAACAAAGGCTGTCTTGTTTCCAAGGATGGAACTGAGCAGATGAACCATTCTATTCTTCTCTGATTTTTCTCTGCGCTAAGCCAGTGCCTCCAGACCAAGTCACCAAACCAACCACAATTGGTAGCAAAAACGTTCATCGGGCACAAAAAAGCTGCCTCTTGAAGGCACTGCTGTAAGTAAGGGGAATTTAGTCTTTCTGGAGGGTTCTTATACTATTGAGTAATGTTCACTTTTTTAATGTCTATATAGCTTCCTATCTCTAGGTAGCTACTAAGAACCTTCCTAGTAGGAAATTATTTTTATTTCTGTATCAGGAGAAAAGAAGCTTTGGAAGTTAGCAAAAGTGATTATACTCCTGAAAAAATTGAATCTACATCCTGTTGACAGGTCAGAAGCTTCCAAAGTATCTGGTATCATCAGTCACAACAATGATGAGTCTTAAGTTCCTTGTTTCTGAATTAAGCTCTCTGTATTTTGAAGGGGGGTATGGTTTCCTTGAATCTTAAACGGTATTATCCTCCTATGAAGGATAATAATGCCATAAAAGTCATACTCTTTTCTTCCTGTATCTTAAACCAAGCTCTTTTTGTCCAGCTCATCACCTTTGAGTGAATATGTTCCTCCTAATGCAGTGTTTGAAGAGGCTCAGTGCAATGTTTCTGCTGACTTCAGCAGCTCTTGCTTTGGCCTTTATATCTGAAGCTTAGTTTCTAAAAAACGCCCCTTTGACAAGCTTTCTACTTCTGTCACTCAAGACCATCTTCTTTCTCTCAAGAGTGGATTTTTTAACCCACTAAGACACATTCGTATCAAGAGGAAGCTTGAATGTGAACACAACAGAGAAAAAAATTGTGCCAGTAAAGGGTTATATCTTTAAAAGTATTATCTTTCCTTTTGGCTTTGACTAAATGAATTAACTGTTCATTTGGGTCTCTTGTAAAGCAACAAAAACTACTGTTCTGAGGTTGCCACACAAAAGATGCCCAGCTATGCTTCTGGTTATTGAATTCATTCTACTCCCTAACACTCCTTGGAATCTGGGAGGCACTAAAGGTGCATGTGTGTGTATGTATGAGCTGAATCTTCCAATATTCAAGAATCTTGTAAAATAAAAGTATTTTCATAAATTTGTTGTAAACAAATTTATGATAATACAGATATTCTACTGGTAGGAGAACTTTTTGTTGAATATTTATCTATGACACTAAATTAATGTTACTGTCTGTACAGATTCGAGCATAACAAGAGACATGATACAGCTTGCTGTTTGTACCATATCAGGTCAAACACACTGGACCATAATTGACTTTGACCATGTTCACTTTCTCTGACAGGGCATGAGCATCAGCCTGTAAGGTACCTCAGACTGTGAGCAGAAGTTCATTGTCCCTAAATTTACCTTTGTGTTTGACTTTCTGGTATTTCCTAATTTTTGCTAGACCTTTGAATGTGCCTGAAATTGGGTGCATAGGATGTTACTGTCTGCAAAGAAAATAAAGAAACTAATTAGGTGAGATGCTTAATGTGAGCCCCGCACTCTCCACTCCCAGTGGGTTGTGAAGAACACTCTTTTTCTCCCTGAGAAATTGCATCACCAGAATGTTTACCCTTCTTCCTCACTTTTCTTGAAAATTTTAGAAAGCCACATGTATAGTAATGTGGGTTTATTTTCTCAAACTGATCTTTCAATTCTGACAGGGATTCTCTAGAGAGAGAATAGGGATTATCTAGAGATAGAATTAATCAAGATTGAAATATAACAATCAGCAACTATTTGAAATCGAAACCTTCTTCAAGTTATACATGACAGGAGGGAATAACTCCTGCATCAGTAAGAGCGGTCTTAGACTCTTAGTGCATTAGAAAACACCTTTTATCAATATTCAGTGACCAAATTTCACAGAATACTTGTAGATTTTCATTATAAGCTGCCTTTAGTTAATTATTTGTTCCTTAACAGCTTTCATTCTGCTGGCTGCAAGTCCACATGAATGTGGAAAATTCCTAATGTGAGATAGCATTACCAGTTTTGCGGGCCTGTCAGTACTGTAGTAGAGAAGGTAAAGATTACTTTAATTCCAGGTCTTGACTCCCAAGACAGAATGCACATTTTTGATGTTCTCGTTCCAGATCTCAGAGGAACATCTGTGATATATCCTAGGCCCAGCACATTTGAAGTTTTCATGATACACCACACTTCCTTGGGATCTGTCTTAATTGAATTTGTGCGTGAGGAAAGCAATTGCATGACACATGGACAATTCAACAGATGCTCCCTGAAATCATGAAGCCAGTAGCTGGGAAATGTGAATGATTGCTGGAGCTGAGAGTCCTGGCTACTAGAGCAATCACAGGTGGAAATCCTGACTGGTCTTCAGGGGTCACTCAAAAGAGAGGAAAAGCAGCATTCTGTGGACAGGTGCTGTGTGTTTCTGAGGCAGTTTGCCAGGCTTACTCAGACTGCCTTAAAACAAAAGCAAAACCCTGCTCTCAGGTGAATTACTTGCATCCTGGTTTTGAGCAAACCATTCCTGTGACTTCTGGTTCTATAATCACCTGTTTTACGGCATCCAGAACAGCACTAGAACAGTGTTTCTTTCAAGACTTTACAAAAAATGTAAAGAAGAAGAACTCCAGGTGAGGAAGGACAATAGAAGGATATCATTTGGGACATTCTGCCAGAGGAACAGGTTATACCCAGAACTGGGTTTGCTCGAGTATACAGAAGTAAGGCCTGGGTTGAACGGGAAGTCATCCTTTCTGGATGATGTCTTGATGACTACAGCAATCAATTTGTTCTCCCAAGAAGCAGCTACCTTTCTGGTTCAGTCCTTGGGTCTTCCACTGTGCTGAGTAGTGTTGCTAGAGGATCAAGTAATTGCCACAGAAATTAAGGAAGACAGAGAACCTTGGACCATAGATAAGAAGTAATTACTCCACTACATGCAACAATCAGCACAAATAGATGGACTGTCCAGATCAGGTGTGACAGAAGAAATGCATCTGCCCTTGAAACAGATGCCATTTATTTGAGAAAGGTTGCTGTATGGCAAAATGTAGACCTATGTATTTAGAACTAAAGTGTTCTACTTCTAGACTTTGAGACCTAGTGCATGTCCTGAGGGAAGAAATATTTGTAGAAATAGAAGGCTTCACAGGATTCATCAGATCCTGGTCTTTCCTGTTTAGAACTCCAACAAGGCACTCCAGGTCCCTCGCTAGGAACTTCAGCTAAAAGAGAAGTTCTAAAGCCAACCCTTAGGGAAAGGTCTGTCAAACAGTTTCAATAAAAGTGGGTAATGAATAAAGAGGCTGTGACATGGCACATATACTACCATGGAGACTGAATAATTTATGTTAACTTCGGAGTTTTTGCTACCAATCTTGTATTTTGTTGTGCTTGTGTGAGTTCCAGGGACACATTTGCAAAATTTCTGCTTCTCATTTAGGAGTTTGACTTGTGGCACTGCTTTGAACTTTACTGCTTCACACCAGAGATTCTGCTTCACACCAGAGAAAGGGTGTGCATACCCAAAGTCCAAAGCATATAACAGGAATTGAAGATATTTCTCCTCCTCCCCTTTTTTCAGCAATGACCCTTTTGCAGAGATTGATCTAAGGTTTAGGGGAGTCCCCCAGAACTGGAGAGGCAGGAAGGTTTTTTTCTATGGGGGCGCAGGTAGAAATTCCAATTGCTGATGTAATTGTCATTTTTGCACCTGCACTAGTAATAACCAAATTCTTCCTATCTCTCGGTTCTATGTGTGATGTTTAATGTGACATTAATTCCATTTTGTTGAGAATATAAGAATAAAATTAATTTTATGTTTTTTGCTAAGATTCATTTGTGCCTAACAAATAGCACTAACAGTGAAAGATATTATTGTACAGAGATAATTGTGTCAAAGAAGAGAATTAGGAAATAGACAGAAAGCTTTCCATCTTTCAAAGGTTATGCCTGTGTCTCAATAATCACACATGCCCTGAGACTGGCTAATTGATATTACTGAAATTGATAGTAAAAGGGTTTTAAAATCATGGGGATTTAGGGTTAACAGGAAAAATAAAAGCTTAGTAGGCCCTGGGAAAAAAAAAACAAAAAAACCTTTAGCACATGAAGAACTAGTACTGCACTATGTAGCTAGTACATGATAATTGATATAATTGTTAGATGTGACGATTGTTTAGTAATTAAATATAATTACTGTTTAATCAGAAAGAATAATCATGTGAAACTGTGGTCATGGACCTAAGAAAGATCACGATAAACTCATGTCAAACAATAGAACAATCTAAGTTTAATAATTAATGTGTAAGTTATATAACGATAGAATATAAAACATGTTCAGCTCGAAAGCCATGTTGGAGTCAGATTTGGGTTTGTACCCCGACTCCCAGAGCTCTTAATAAAAGCACCTGCATATAATCATATCCCGTGATTATGTGTGTTTCCGAACGCTAACAAAACCACAGCCAGCAGGACAAATTGTATTTCTGATGTGTTAATGAAAATGAAATTAGAAACTCAAAAAGTCAAAAAACCATTTCAGTTCACACACAATTTACTCTTACTCCTATTTCAGCATATTCAGTAGCTAATCATCATATTCTGTTCCTTTCATACAGACAGTTCGATGAGGTCAATGAATGGACAAGAGAAATCCCCATATTCGCATTCAAGAGAAGACATAGTCTTGGAAAAGGAGGCAGCTGTCAACTGGAATATTTTTCCCCTGCAAAACTCAGCTCTATGATTAGCTCTTTTCACTGCTGACATTAATAAAATATGGTAGTGGTATTCTTTAATGAAGATGCCCACATCTTTCTTCAGCTACATTTATTGCATTTACATGAAACTGCTGTTCAAACCCTGGCCTAAAATGATATGTTTATCAAAATCATATTTATTGCACTTGCTTTGTATTTGATGTGGTGAGGTTTTTATCTGATCTGACCCCATTTTCTTCTTCACACTAGTGAATTTAGGCCTTTCCTAAAGATGGCCTAAACACATTCGCAGGTAAGAACCATCTTTCAGAAATCTGAAAACCAACTTCTGCAGGCAGCATATCCCAGTGGTCAGGTCATGACACCCAGAACCTCTTGAAGATTGCTTGAAGGACGTGCAGGTACATGTGATATTTCACAGACTGGGGCACACTTGACAGCCACTCTCCTAATTTGAAAGTTACCCACATCAACAAGAAGTTGCAAGCAGGTGTGCCTTGGGATGTTATCTCTGTGGGACATGCAGATGCTCTCATCCTTCTAAAGGTACAACCTATTGGCTTCCCTTGAAGATATCTCTGAGGCCTTCTGTTAGATGAGGCACCAGAACAAGGGCCGGATCATGAACCTCAGGTGAGAACCTGTGACCTCTAAATGCTTCTCCTTGCTCCTCACAATAAACCCTGGCACGTGTGGGTGCTTGACTAATTGATGTGTGTCTGAAACACCTGAGGCCATGGAGGGACGTGAACCTATACACTCAAGTTGTTTTGGCTAAGAAGAAAGAACTAGCTCTGGGAGAAAGGCAAACTGAATGTCATGATTAACCTCAGATACACACTGAATTTGTTGGGTGACAAGAAAAATATATCTGTGGCTTTAAGGTTCCAGTGATTTGTACTTTCATTCTTATAATCTCTTCCAAATGTTGGAGTGATGAGTCAGCTGGACAGGAGGTACACAAGATGGTGAATGATGGGTTGGCCACTCCCTTGATTTACCCCATCATCTCTTTTTGCCTTAGGGAAAGGAAGTCTTGGAATACAATGAACACTGCTAACCTGATTAGGCTTCATCTAGGAAGGGCCAGTGGAGCTGTAGAAGGTGATGTGCTGAAAATGAAGTGGTATTTCTACTACTTCTCAAAACTCAAAGAACTTCTCATTTTTCACATATAATATCACTGGAGGTCTGATTGGGGAACAGCTCACTTCTGGACTTCATTCTGTCATTGTGTCTGCTCTTTGTATGTGAAATGTCTTACAAGATGAGGTAATCTGAATTGTCATTCTGGAAGATTGTCTGTACTAGAAGACCGATGCTTCATCATAAAGAGATGTGTGAGGAAGCCTGGTTAACTGGCAGATATGCAACAAAATACTTGGGATATCCAAACCAGCAACTGAAATGCTCAAGCACTCAAAGCAAATAGTTCTGCATTCTTCACCTTCCTCTTGGCATCAAAGTTATTTTTTTCATCTGGATTCTCATGCTGGTCAGTTATCATAATTTTGATCAATTTAATAAAATATTTGGGACTCTTTCTCTTCATTGATTTAGATGGGCATCACAAGTTAGTGCCCTCCAAAAGAACAACTTGGCCATTAATAGCCTGTCAGGCAGATGCTGCTCCTTCATTTCATACTTTCCACTGCTTAATGCCAGGGAACTTCCAGCAGTGGCCTGTACTACAAATCTGCATAAAGCTAATTGTGATCCTACTTTCATTATGTCATACTCTCATTCCCAGGCTTTCTTTGCCTCCAGTATTATATTTTTTCTGTTTCTTTAGGTTCATAATTATCTGCTTGCTTGTAATTTCCTGTGCTTGTTCAAAACCACATTAGTGGCTTAACTGTATTGTCACTAAGTCTAGAAAAAAAAAAGCAGTTGTCTTCTCATATAATTCCTCAAAATTAGGAAAGTCAGGTCTGTAACCTATCAGCAGTTAAAAGATGGAAGTTGTTGATTCCCTCTCTTGCTGTAGTGGAAAAGGAAGCCCATGCATTTATGATAAACACTTCAAATATTACACATTTTGGAAGCGAAATTGAAAGCACATTTCATTTAATACTTTTCCCTTTCCCTTTTCTCCCTCATAGTGTCACTGTAAGGCAAAGATAAGATTTTCTGACAGCTTTAACTGCATTTTCATATATTAAGATTTCATTTTAAGTGTAACACTAACTTCTCTGTGTTTCTGATGCTTATTTCTGCATAATTACACCATCTGTGCAATTTAATTCACTAATACATACTCTTCCCTCTAACTCCTTTTAAATGTCACTCATGTGGGATTTCAAAGTGTACTTTAACACCACAAACCACCTGATGACTTAAAATTAAGGTTTTTTTTCCCCTGCTGCTGCTTTAGGAATGAGCAAGTAAGTCACTTAACAACTGCTCCCAGAGCAGACTTCCCTCAAAGTTTGCTTGCAAGGGGAACTAATTTGGTCTTAATTTCTAGAGCAGCCCTTTCCCAAGCACTGCCTTCCTTTAGATCTGTGCAAGCCACTAGACTGCTTCTGGTCAGCTTAACAACACTGTGGAATAACTTGGTGACGCTTTCAGACTGTCCTGGTACAATGCTAAGTTTAGGACCACAATTACATCTATTCTCCCATCCACAATCTTAATAGACTGCAAGGGCTTTTAGGGTAGAATTTGACCTATGTCATGGTGAAATAGATCCTTCCAGTAATGAAAGCACCCTCAGGACGTTCTGACAAGAAAATCTCAAGGACAAGAGAATATTTAATACTGCAGTGGCAGCTGCAGATAATGGCAAGCATTATGTTCCTGTATTAATCCCTCTTAACTAACAGATCAGCTTGTGAATTCTCTCTCTATTGGGATGAACTTTTAATGAGCTTGACTTTTGCTCATACATATGCAGTAATATACATACTTATTTATTTTTAAAGTCTATGAGGAAAGTAAAATATTTTTTGATTGTTTATAGTAACAAGAATACTTCCAACCCAAGCATTTGATGCTTCATGGGGCAAAATATTTCTTGTGCCAACTGAATAAAACAAAATCAGATGGGCTCCTTTCCTCCCTTCTTTGCTCAGCTGGCATGTGTTCTCATGTTTGTTGCCTCTTTTGGATACATTTTAATATTTTTTATATCCTTCCTATATCGTGAAAGACTTCACACACCTGATGTGAAGCTGCACCAATCTGAGTATCAGCGGATAATCAGTGCTTTGGACTGGTTAGATACAGTGTTATTAATTAAATACTTAAATCACTTTCAGGCTCCAGGGCATGTTGTTGACTCACACTGAGCTCATCATCAGGGAAAACCCCTAATTCCCTTTCTGCAGTGCTGTACTCCAGCCTCTAGTCTCCAAAACTGTACAGATATTGGGGATTACACCATTGCAAGAACTGAATCCAGGCATTTATTGTTGTTAAATTCATATGGTTGGTCAATCCAGGAGCTCTAACCTATCAGGATTTCTCTGTAAGACCACTCTGTGCTCAAGGGAATCCACAGTTCATCCTAGCTTAATATTGCTGCAAACCTGCTTAATGCACACTAATCTCTGGTGTCCAGGTCACTGACAAAAATGTTGAAGAGAACAGGGCACACCAGTAGTGACTGGTCACCAGATGTTTGCTACAGCTCTCTGAACCAAAGGCTTCAAGGCAACTATTCATGTAATACGTGGATGCTGGGCATTTTGTCCAGAAAGATACAGTGAAAGTCAGAGTCGAAAGCTATTAAAAAATAAAAACCCCCCACACATCCACTGCCTTTCATTTGCCCACTAGATGTGTAACCTTTTAATAAAAGGATGTTAAGTTAGCACAGCATGACTGTCCCTGCACGAACCCATGTTTGCTTTGACTAAAAACTACATTTCCTCTGAAGTGCTTTTCAATAAGTCCCAGAATATTATTCTCCATAATTTTACCAGACTGAACTGAGACTGACAGGCCTGTTATTACTAGGATCTTCTTTCTTGCCCTTCTGGAAAATAGGAATAATATTTGCTAGCTTCCCATTGACTGCGGCCTCTTCAGATTCACAAGACTGTTGATAAGAAATGAGGCTCTGCAATACCATCAGCCATCTCTTTCAGTATCCTAGGATGAATCCTATTGAGCCTCGTAGACTTCTGTGCATTCATCTGCAGCAGAAAATTCAAGTTCAAAGCTGACTGGCAGAATATAATTTCCACAGTTGTTGTCCTGAAGCTCCACACAGGCCCTCCATTGATGTTAGAGACAGATGTGAAGAAGGAATAAAATGTTGCTGCTTTATCTTCATCTCTGTTTGTGAGGTGATCAACCTCCTCATGCAATGGACAATTTTTTTTCAGTTAAAATACAAACATTTTAAAAAGCCATTCTACCACAGTATGTCTGTCTTTAGCTCCAGCTGAGCTTCGGCCATGTGAATTTTCTCTCTACAGCATCTCAGTAGTCCTCCTGTGTAGCCTAATTTTTCACCCAAAGACTGTACAATTTCTTTTTGTCCATGTTCCAGAAGGAAATTCTTGTCCAGCTAAGCTGAAGTTTTCCCTCAATTGCTTGAAGTTTTGCACATATTTCTGCTACTCCATTCTCAAAAGACAGCTCTTAAAACTGATCAGTATTTATGGACCCCAATACCCTTGAAAACCAGTTCCTAGGGGATCTTTCTAACTAGCTTCCTGAGCAGCAGGAAGTCTGCTCTTACAAAAGCCATGGCAGTAGCTCTGTTGACCATTTTCTGCATACCACCAGTCTTTAAACTTAATTGTTTAATGTTCACAGTAGCTAAGTCAGCCACTGATCATCACAGCATATGCAAGACCATTTTATTTACAAACAACACATGTCGGAAATTGTATTTGCCCTTAAGAGCAACTGATCTAGAGGTTTCCCTTAACTCTTGACAGAATAATAATACATCACTGTCACCATCCTGGCAGTGACCTGTTGTAGAACCCCAGAATCCCTTCCACTTTGTTATTTTGTTCATTTTTCTGTTATTCTTCACCCAGAAAAATCTCAACATGTCTGCAGTTGCTAGTGCTGTAAAGTCCAACCCCTGCTTTACACTGAGTGCTATCCCTCCACCTCAACTTCCCTGCCTATCACTGCTGAAAATCCTGTTACTGTCCATCATACTATTCCAGACACAAGACTCTTCCCACAGAGGCTGACTTATACCACTGAGATAATCACAGTCCCCTCTCCAGTAAAGAAGTTGGTTCAGGGAGAAGGAGAAAATAATCAAGACTGATTTTAGAGGCTGGCAATTGATCCCAAGATAAAGACTGTGGAGTAGAAGGGCCATGAGAGCTGGGGAAGAGTCCTGTTATGGAGAGATGTCTGGGGTGGGACATTGGTATGACCTTAGTGCTGCATCTGTGAAACCTTGTTCAGGGAGGACTGACCTAGGGATAAAAAGGCTGGTTTTGCCCTATAAAAGAATCCTTTTCCCCTGATGTTTCTTCCAATGAGACATGACCAAGTAGTGATAGATAATATGGATCTTTCTCTTTCACTGTCATTTCACCTGATTACTCTACCTTTTTTCTTAGTACTTCCCACATTTCCCCCCCTGATTCACTGGAGACCTTCTTATGTCTACGAGGAAATTATTTTCCTTTCTTTAGCCACAAGCAATTGGAGAATATTGGATTTTCAATGGTGTTGACTCAGACTAAATGCAGACTTGAAAACTTGGCAAACAGCAGTTTGGCACACATAACTCTCTCACCATTTTCAAAATATTTTGCAGGTATCTTGCTCTAAAATCATATTTGCAGTGGTGCATGTTCTATAGGTCTCATGCCTCCAGTCTCTCTCATGATTTTCCTTTACATTAGCACTTCTAGAGGGATCCAGAAAGTGGGGATAAGCTGTGTCTCAGGTAGTTCTTCAAAGCTATAAGCATGATGTTACCCAAAAGAGAGATTGCTCATATCCAGGTTGCAGCACCAAGGTATGGACATTATCAATTCCTTGGGTAAGAAGATTGGTACATTGAGTAATGGGATAAGCTGTTCTCTGTCCTCAGCGGGAAAAAAGAACTAGAAATATGTTTTAAAAGCCACAAGGGAAGTTTAATTCATGAAGACGGTAAGGGAAGCTTTCTAGTGGCAAATAAATTTTTGTTTATGCCACTTGTGTTTAGAATTTTCCAGATGGTCCTCCTGCCTCCAAATAAAACTTGAGCAAAGCCCTCACTTTCTGGATCCTGAATGAGTGCAATAGCAGCTTCTTTCATCCTGATGAGAGGTCTATCCTGATTTTCCAGAGGAGTACTCAGGCAATTGCATCAACCAAATAGTTTGTTAGGATTAATGAAGCTGTAAAAGAGCATAGAAATCTATGTTGCATTTATTCACTCTGTGCTGTGCATCAGCTGTGTGTGCTAATCAGGAGAACATTAATACCATATATTTCATGTTAATTATGATAAAGCAAGAGGACAATTTGATTAATGTTAGCAACTTAGTTTTGCCAGGTGATCTACTTGCTTAGAAAATAAGTAACGAGAACCTAATAGCCTTGGGGCAGGTTTAATTCATTCTTGTAGAAAAATGTTTTAATCCTGCTTTCTGGTAGTCAAAATAATAATCATGTTGCATACAATTCACAAATGTGCTGCCAAAGCAAACAGGATTGTAATTAAAGACTATTCGTTCAGGGAATTTTATGACATCCCATGATAAACATAATTAAACTTCTTGGGAAGCTGGATACTTAAGCTGACTTAGAATTAGTCCGTGAGATTTCAAAAATGCTGCAGCTGAGGTATGAAAAAGACCTTTGGATCTGTGACATCTAGGAACAAGGGAGGCTTGTGTTAAAAAATTCCTTTTTCCTGGTATTTCTCCTATTTATCTTGTCAAATGAGAGAAGAAAAGATTTATCCTTGTAGGTGTCTTCCCATCAAGAGAATTATGTATGGTGGAGAAAAATGTAAACAGTGACAGCTAATGCTGCCTTGCTACCAAAAAAATTCAAGCTTCAGCCAATACACAACTCCACTGCCAAGCCATTTAAATTGAGATTTTTGTTTGGCTTCATCTCTGTGAGATCTCCATGTGCGGCAAAATGGACCTTAAAGGGATCCTCAGAGACCACCTCCACCACTTGTCCTGAACAGACACCATTTTAAGGAGTGCTACTTTTCCCCTCTGTGCTGTCACAAAAACTGGACAAATCTTCCCTGCTAAAATACAGAAAAAGAAATTAGCCAGATTCTGATCCTCCTTGAACTCATAGCAGAAATAAGCTGCTAGCTACAAGTCCAACTAAAACTAGATTACCACCTCAAGAATGAAAGGGCTGTGAAAATGAACACAAGAAGGAATGGCTTCTTTGAGGAGTGTGAATTAAAAGTTGGAAGTTCAAGGAAGTTTTCTTTGTTTGGTTTCTTTAATAAGCAGGATTGAAAAAAGATCATCCTGTAGATGAAAAGTGCATTTCAGAGAATGAGCCAAACCCCCTGGAGAGGCTGTCTGTCAGAGCTGTCTTGCTGTTCAGCAGATACTCACAACCAAATCTATAGAAATCTGGCTTTCCTCTACAAACTGTCATGTATATATGTATATCTGTCACTCTCAAGAACTGCCAGAGGTCCCTGAGCCACCATGCTCTATGAGTTTGTCTTCTCAGTCTTGCACTGACCATGAACTAAAGTGTGTGAAGGGAAAACTTAAGATAACCTCATCCACATCAGAACTTCTTTGTTTTGCCTTTCCTCTGCAGTGGCTGAGCAATGCTGAAAATCCAGAGCTCTCACATTTCACGCCTTTTGTGAGGCTGTGATCTTGTTCCTAATAGGCTGCTTTTCCAGTTCAAAACTAAATCAGCTTCTCATCTGAACCTTGCTATTTAAGAGTATCTGGGTTTTGGTTTTTTTCATTGTTGAGGGAACTTGCTGTCACCTGGAGAATGTAGCAAAAAAAATGCATAGTTTATATAAATTTCTGCTTTTGCTCTACAAGACAGTGTCTAATTATGTAACACATTTTTTTTACTAGAGGTTTCACATAAACAGAAGATTAACTGCAATAGGGAGATATCTAAGTTTATATCAATTCAGAATGGTTAATGGTCTTAAGTCACAAAAATGTAGGCTAAGATTTGCATAGCCCCTCTAGCTCTTAAATGGAAATATTTAAGCTTCAGTGAGAGTCCCAGCCACATGTATTGAGTGTGAAAGATAAGGGGCACTAATCTTGAAAATGTAATTTATAATCTCATTTGGATTAATTAGTTGTACATTATCCATTAATATAACAACACTGTAATTGAAGTTTGACTCCTTTGTAATCACACTCTGTCATCTGATGCAAAGTGCTGGCTCATCTTTAAAGCCCTTTCTAAATACATATTTTACTATAGATCTGGTGTTGCTAGAAGCCTGGGCCTTTCTGCTCTGTTTTTGTCTAGCTAAACCATTATCTGCTTTGCATTCTGTCTCGCCTAGAATCTCCAATACTAGAACGAATAGATTAAATTACCATTCTGGTTTGCCAGAGCTTCAGTCTGAATGAGGGTCAGCTGTTAAAAGTTGTAGTTTAGTGGTGTAAGAACTTTGGCACCAAGTAGGGTGGAGAAGGAGACCTTATGTTGGCACAGTGTGTGTGTGAACACTCATGGTGCTCTGAGGGAGAGGAACAGCAAGCTGGAGTGAGCTCCTTCTTATACTAGCACTGGACTTGCAGGGATCCCTGGGAATCAGCAATCCAAGTGGGAAAACTGCTCTGCTCAGGAAAGGCTGAGACCCTTGGCCACAGTTGGCAACCTGCTTCTTCAAAAGAGCAACAAAGCAGTGGTCTGTGCAGTGTAGGGCTGGTTTTGAACAGGCTGCTGCTGCCTTCTCTTTGAATGGAAAAGGGAGTGCTACTAGCACGAGACAAAGTGCCTGTACCAGGTCCAGCTGCTCCCGCCAAGCCTTGCTGAGCGCTGTTCTCTACAGAGCTGATAAGGAGACCAGGGTACATTTTTTTGTCATCGGTTCTGAGTAGCCTGGAAGAGATCTAATTCTCAACATTTTCCCTATTCACAACCCTGTAGAATGCAAGCATATTGATATTGTGTTTTACTTTCTAAAGAAATTGGTTGACCCAACCATGCATGTCAATCCACTTAGTCACAGCATGGAAGTACCTTTTGAATATGGTTTTCCTTTTCATATTTGAAGCAAGTCCATACAGAGTAGTGCACACAAATCAGGCAGTTGTAAAATGGGATTGTTTTTGGTTCCACATGCTTAGTGTCTTGGTCTTCTGCAAGCTGTTGATGCTCCTGAAGGATGGGATACCATCCAGAGGGACCTAGAGAAGCTCGAGAAGTGGGCATGTGGGAATCTCATCAGGTTTAACAAGAACAACAGCAGGGTGCTGCATTTGGATCAGGTACCACACAGGTACCAGCACAGGCTGGGGATGAGCAGATGGCGAGCAGCCCTGTGAGGAGGATTTGGGGTGCTGGTGGGTGAGAGGCTGGACATGACCCAGCCATGGGCACTCCCAGCCCAGAAAGCCAAAGGTGTCCTGGGCTGCATCCAAAGCAGCGTGGGCAGCAGGGGAAGGAGGGGATTCTGCCCCTCTGCTCTGCTCTGCTCTGGTGAGAGCCCACCTGGAACCCTGCATCAGCTCTGGGGTCCCAGCACAGGGAGGACATGGAACTTCTGGAGTGAGTCCAGAGGAACGACACCAAAATGATCAGAGGGATGGAACACCTCTCCTATGAGGGAAAGCTGGGAGAACTGGGATTGTTCAATCTGGAAAAGAGAAGGCTGCTGGTGGCCTTCAACTACCCAAAGAGAAACTTATAAGAAGATGCAGAGGGACCCTTTACAAGGCCATGTAGTGTGACAGGACAAGGCGGAATGGGTTCAAACTGTAAAAAAGTAAGTTTAGATATTTTTTAGGTATTAGGAGAAATTCTGTACTGTGAGGGTGGTGAGGCACTGGAACACGTTGTCCAGGGAAGTTGTAGATACCCCTCCCCTAGAGTTGTTCAAGGCCAGGTTGGTCGGGTCTCTGAGCAACCTGGTCTAATTTAAGATGTGCCGACAGAGGTTTGTAGATGATCTTCAAGGTCCCCTTTCAACCCAAACCATTCTATGATTCTATGAAGCCAGGCTGTAATTTGGAACATACTCTGAAACATGAGACTGTCTTCTCACAGTCCTTCTTCCAAACCAATGAGCTGCTTTGGAGATCCATTCCCATCCCTGTCAATGGGAAAGAATGTCTGGTGAATGAATGCTACTTAAAGTTTGAATCTGTTCATTCTAAGCAGGATGCTAGCAAAATGTGCTGCAGTTGTTTATGAAGGGGAAGAACGGAGTAGTTCTTATATAAAAGAGAATATTTGAATACTATTTTTTTGTCTTTGTGTAACATGACAGAGCAAAGTGGGAAACAATTCTGTGTCCAACCCTGTATATCTAATAACACAATAGAAGCATACACATGGATAAAACTGCCAGGGTCAAAACATTGTATTTAGGAATGTAGGATTTCTGCAGAGTGTTGCATACAGAAGGGATTGTCTGCGTCAAGTTCCTTCTCATGCAGTGGTGTTTATACCACTGTAAATTGGTTTGTTGTGACTAGCGAACACCTACCTGGTAAGTGCTAAATTGAAAATCTTCCCTTGAGCATGATTTGGGCCTCTTACTGTGCTTGGTGAGTTGGAGATGTGTAGGGAAGCAGGATAGTTTCTCATTGTCAAGGGAAGGGGACAAGAACTGAATTCTCTGTCCTTGCAGCTACCTGTGTAATGCAAAGTATTGGAGATTATAAACACAGGAATTAAAGGAGTAGTGTGGATACTGGAAATGGAGAAGTGAGAAAATAAAAATACTTGTGTTCCTCCTCCTCAACTGCCTACAGTGTCCTACTGCCCATGGACAGCTGCTCCAGAGAAGTCCAGCTGTCTTCCTAGATGTACACTACAGCATGGCAAAAAATAATGATAATTGAGAAAGTCCATTTCTGTCCTGGAAGCATGCTGTTCCATTTCTTGATACAACTCTGTATTGTGGATTAACCCCCACAACTGCTTGCTCGCTCACTCTTTCCCCAGGAGGAAGGGAAAGAGAATCTGAAGAATAAAAGTGATAAAACTCATGGGTTGAGTTAAAGACAGTTTAAGGAAAATAACAAGCTGCCTGATCAAGCAAAGCAAAATTAGAAGATCTTTTCTGCTTTCCATCAGCAGTTACTTAGCCATTTCCAGAAAAACAGATATTAGCATTTTAACAGTTAATTGGGATGACAAGTGCTGTAACTCTGAAATTACCACTTCCTTCCTTCTTTCCCTTAGATTTTTTTGCTGTATGTCATAGAGTATGGAATATCCCTCTGGTCACTGGGATCAGCTGTCCCAGGTGTATCACCTTCCAACTTCTTGTGCACTCCCAGCCTGCTTGCTTATAGGGTGGTGTGACAAACAGAAAAGTCTTTGAGGGTTGTTGTGAGTGGGTGGTTAAGATTGCTTAGAGAAACTCTGTCAAAGGTATCAACAAAAGCAATTTTATTACGAATTTGTGAAAGCACTAAGTTCTCTGGCAAGGTTTGCTCTGTTACCTCATAGATAAAGCACACAAATGAAAACTGGATTAGAATCAATCTGGAGTGAAGCACAACAGAGACTGGGGATGCAAAAGGGTGAGGATGGAGAATGTAAGGATGCAGAAGGGGAAGGGAGACCCTCCATGGAGGCACAAGTTTCACAATGGACCCCTTGCCAAACCTTCCCTTGGAATTGCTCAGTGCTTTATGTCTAAAGGATCTGGCAGCACTTAATCATTGATTTAACTCTTACAGAATGATTCTGTAAGATTTACCATAACCACAACATTGTGTAGCTTAATTTTGAATCTAAGATGACAACATTAATGCTACATTTGCTATAAAGTGTTGAAGTCAGTTTTCACACCTGCACACAGACACAGCCATGTAAATAGTCAAATATTTGTGTGTGTCCATATGTACAAAGCCCCTGTTTAAAGCCCCCCAGAATTCAGTGAAATGCACACACAGGGTGCCTTTGCATCTCTCAGTGGGCAAAGGCTTCAGCCTGGAGGAGGGGTCCCAGCCCAGGCCCCACTTTCAGCTTTTGATGGAGCTCTTGAGTCCCAAACCTGTGGGCTGGCGAGCACTGAGAGGCACATCCTGCTCCAAGGGACGTGCTGGCACAGCCACCGAGGCATGGGACCCCAAAGGCCTCCTGTGGGACACCGTTCATAGGGTTGAGATGCTTGGATTAAATCTTCCATCAGCTTCCATCCTGGATTCAATTGAGGTCAGTAATTTTCCTCAAAACTCCAGTAATAATAATATTATTTAATTTCAGCTGTGATTCAGACAAAAACAAGTTTCCAAGGCTATTCATTAGAAGGCAGAAGTTTGTTAGGCAACAGAAGTTCTGGGAAACAGGCAATGCTATTGATATGCTCAGGGGGAGTTTAATGATCCACAGCCATTAATTAGGACCAAGGCTTAAAAGAATTCCTGAGATCATAGAGCAGCCTGAGGAGATGGAGGTGGGGGGAGAATGATCACAACACTTTGCAAGCCTTGCTCAGCAATAACGAAAACTCCCCTATCCTACCAACACTCTTTTGATCACAAATCTAAAACATAGCACCACATGAGCTCCTATAAGGAAAATTAACTTCATCACAGCTAAAACCAGTATTCCCTACTTGCTTTCTTGACCATCTCTGTTGAGGCTACAGACGGGTAGTACCACAAGTTACCAGAGTGAGAGTGTCCTTGACAAACATCAAAGACATTTGACATTTTCTGGGTTGCTTGGAAAGGA
The DNA here is from genome assembly GCF_048771995.1 of Taeniopygia guttata. NCBI lineage: Eukaryota > Metazoa > Chordata > Aves > Passeriformes > Estrildidae > Taeniopygia > Taeniopygia guttata. Next base: position 9,273,153 of record NC_133063.1, on the reverse strand, counting down.
TGTTTGACTATCGTGTTTTCCTAATCATCACCAGTGGTAATTCTAAGGGTCTGCATGGTCTGTGTTCAAAAGTGCCCTTGATAACACTTTATTTTCTTGTGCTTTTAGTTAGCTTTTATGCTTTCAGGAAGGGATGTAAAAATGCATTCTGTCTTCCTTTTTGTACAGTGGCTTGTGGAACATTTTATACTGCCATCTGTAATGCTAGGCATTAAAAATAATTACATTTAACTTGAAAACCAGTTATATTTGTGAATTAGTGTTTGTACATCTGTGTGCAGAAGATCACTTCCTTGGCCCTCAGTTATCTCTGCAACTTTTCAATTTCTTTGTCTTGTCAGCCCTACCTGGAAGCAACATCTCTGTGGTGTAATTCTCCAAGTGAAACCTTTTTGTCCTCACTGGATGGTTGACCAATGGTTTTCCCGAGACCTGGCCCTGGCAACTTTTATGAGAGAGACTGCCTTGATCTGGTTGTCTGGAAAAATAACTTTAATGGAATAGCAAAACAACAAACAAGATGACATACACAAGACACAGAGCTAACCAGAAAAAAGCTAGGGTCCAGGGTCTAGAAGGGATATTTATACATTTCTATGAAGGGAGGGGTTAAGGCTGGGTCTGAGGAAGGGTCCAATAAAAAAGAGTAATTAGGAATATTACAATTTTTGCAGCAAAAAATATCCAATGGCAACATGGAGAACTCAGTAGTTTCTGGTAACAATTTGCATAACAGAACAAGAGAATCATGGGTAGGGGCTCCTATTCACCCTAACTAAAGGGTTTCCCATGTCCTTAAGCCAAAGTCTTCATCTTCTAAACTAATGCCAATATCCATATCCATTTTCTGACTGTCCTGGGTTGTGTTTGCAGGGTACCTAATTGATTCCCAGCTGATATGAAACCTCTACACATATACTTAGCTCTGAAGACACCGGTGGATCCACCCATGTAGATGACACCTATCTCCAGTATTAAAATTAGAAAACAGCAATCCCCTGCCTGTGCAGAGATGAAACTGTAGACAAACTCAGACAAACTACATGCTCATGTAGAGAGGTTTTCTCTTAGTGAATAGCTTTAGATTGTACAAATAAAAGAAACATCACAGGTGGAACTTGTGTCCTCACTTAGACAGTCACAGACTATCTCAGTTTGGAAGAGACCCATAAGAAATATTGAGTCCCAACTTCCTTTTCCTTACAAGTCCTAAAACTAAATCATGTCATAACTTAGAAGATTGTCCAGATGCTCCTTGAATTCTGAACACTCTCCTGGGGAACATGGATCCCTAGATTCTCAGTAAGGAACCACTTCCTAGCAGCCAGCTCTTTATATATTTCAGCCTTGGAAAGAGAAAACACACTCCCCTTCTCAATATGAAGGGTGGAACTCAGTCTCATCAACACAAAGGAGCAAGTTTCACCCACTAGAAGTTACATGAACACATATTAAAAGCTGTTTCATATTGACTGAAAAAAAACCCTCAGGGAATATCACTTGCTTTATCTGACCCACATTCATAGCTTCAAAGTTTATCCACTTTGCCATTTGGTTGAAACAGAAATTGTACAAGGTGATGTCAGTATCCTTGAACAAGCCACCAGTTGTATAAAGTCCTAGCCCTAACTTCCCAGCTCCAAGAAGTAAAGAAATCCTGAGTTTGCTGCGAACTTTGAAATACAGCAGAGAAAAAAAACATACAAGATTTTCCTTTCTAGAAATAGTGTTATCTAGAAAAGCTATCATTATAATTATTTGCAGTTTTTTATGAAATACATGTGTCTATGAATGGGTATTGTCCTGGTTTATCCTCATATTCCACAGTGAATTTATGGTAAGGGAAAAGAGAAAGAGTTCTCACTCTTCCTGTGCTAGCTTGGTATGAGAGGAAGCAAGAGTTAGAAATGTGTGTTGGGTTCACATGTCCACATTTTGGTAGTGAGTGGACAGGAGAGGACTCAGGGGTGGGATCTGTGAGGAGGTTTGGGGCTGCTGTGTGCCAGACTAACTGCAGGGCAGAGCTGAGTCCCACAGCTGAACAATGACATCTTTGGGCAGGCAGTTAGAAAAGGGCAGAAAATGCTGCACAGCAGCTTTACGAGCAAAGAGCTGGAAAAACAGGTAAGAAACAACAAATGGAGAGGAGGAAGGGCACTAGAGCAGACAGGAGTAGCTGTGGAGGACCAGAGTGGATCAGGTATCCACAGAGCGGCCCACTGAGAGCCCCACACTGTGGAAGGTGGAGATATCCTGAATAAACCTCCATCTGTGAAGACCTCACATCACAGCAGAATCCTGGCAGGAGCTGCAGCCCATAGGGAGGAGTCCACTGTAACCCCCTCTGTGCCATTTTCAAGGGAGAGGAATTGAGAGTGATGGAGAGAACTTGATCATGAGAAGAACTGGATCATGAGGATATGGGAAGGTGTTTTAGCTTTGTCTTTGTTTCTCACCATCATGTCCTATTTCTAATCAGCAATAAACGTTATTGTTTTCTCCAAGCTGAGACTGTTTTGCCCATGGTGGTAATTGGTAAGTCATCTCCCTGTCTTTATTTTAACTGAGGAGCTTTTTCATCTAATTTTCTCCTCATGTCCTGTTGAGGAGGCAGTGTGAGAGACTGGCTGAATGGGAGTCAGGCAATCAGCCAAGGCTAACGTGCCACAAAAAGAAATACAAATACTTGGTTAGAAGATTTCCAATATTGACTTGTTTTTATCTGCTGGATAAAATCCTCTTCCAAAGATTTTCAGTGAACCAGTACTTCCTAATTATTGGGAACACATGTTCATAAAATTCTCTATTGGTTCTTCCAGCTATACTTAGAAAAACCTGACGGTTCCAGAGAGAAAGCAGAGGAGATAATGTGATTTTCTGAAGAACAACAGTTCTTATCTGGGTACAATGAGATATCTTTGTCATTCTGATGCATGTCACTGTCAGCCTTCCAAACATCTTAACTTTCAGCCAGCCTCAGCTTCCCAATCTATTATGTGGTATTTGGCCTTGTGGAAGAAGAAAAGAGCATGGAGATGTGGGTTTGGTCTTCCCAATGAGCCCTTCAACAGGAACAGCAGGAAGGTGGAGGGAATTGTGAAGAAACTGGCTAAGGAGAAGGTTTGTGAGTGTAAGCAACTCAACGAAACTCCAAAACAGAGTGTAGTACAGAGGCTGCATGCAGCTGGGGATTGATCTGCCCAGAGTCACATGTGATTATTGTGGTCAGACACAAAAGGAACTGAACAAGGGACAGGACAGGACAAAGTTCTCTCACAAGGAAACATCTCTGTTTCGAATTGGTCTCTCTGTGGTGAGACCTCCATACTGTACGTGACAGATAGTGAGCTTGGCCTAGGAGGAGGCTTGAGAAACACTTGTTTAGTGTCTAGCAAACTGTAATACAAGTAGGAGTTGGGGTGTTCCATCATTTACAGAATACAGATAGATTGATATTCATTTTTGTAGCTGTAGGCAAAATAGTCTTCAATTTTAAGTAAGATGGGACAATAATAATAAGTTAAAATGACTCAATACCATATACTTTGGTGAGTATTTTAAATGAAATTGAAGATGCAGGAAAGCTCTCATCTGTTTTCATATTTCACTTGGGACAAAATCACCACCTAAACTTTAATAGATAAGCATTTCTGGATAAAATAAACTCCAATATTTTAAGAGGGTTACCAATCCCAGGAAAGAAACTCTACAAACAACTTATCATTCATGTTTCAACTCATATAATTTGTGAACCATAAGAATTCATGACAGATTTTAGACAAAGCTGTGAGCTGTTCCTGAGAAAGGACAAGAGCAGCTCAGAAGTGCTATCTGGGCTTCCAATTTTGTGTCAGCTGGCTTTTCCTTGTGGGAGAATTTTGGAAGCTGAATAGTCATAAATTTAAAAGTGTGGTCTGATGGGTCTGATTTTCAGACCTTTGCTTTCTCCTTGGAGGCAGCACTGAATCCTCTTTGTCAAACCCAGGTGTGAATTTCTGTGCTCTGTAGATCTTGTCCTGGTGTTGATTGGTCTGTATGGTGTGATGGTAGCACCTCTGCTACTTTTTTTTTACCAAGCCAAGTATTCAAGCTCCGTTTTAGGAATCTCTTAAAGTGGCTGTGACACATGCCCAGGATGAAAAAAACATGTCTGTGTAAAATTAGTAATGCCATCAGAGGAATGCAAAAAAGCCTTCTTGAAAGAAGAATCAAGCAGAGGAAACTATTTTAGGGAACCCTTGTGCACATCTCTTTTGTAGCCTGGACTTCAGCTCTGGTTACCAGCTCTACCCCACTCAGATAGTCAGGTTTTGAATGAGGTCCCGTGCCCTGTGACACTCAATGCATTGCCCTTAGTCCCCAAATCCCAGAAATGGCCCATATTAAATTATCTTTTTCATTTCAATTCCCTCTCATACCAGAGGAACAATGGTGTCTCTCTGCTTTTAGAGACAAAAAAGGAAAATAAGGCTGTAAAGGTCACAGAGAATACAGCCTGGGTTTATAGAATATCAATGCAATAAGCCAGGGCCTTTGCAGGACTCCAGCTAATGCAGAGACAGTCACTGGTTACTATTATAGGTGATGTGGATACTGTTTTGCCATTGTTTTTATAAGAAACACCCAGGCACTAATAAAAAATGTAGGTAAAGCTGAATCTCCTCCTGTCTTTGAAATGGAGCATGGATGTAATTTATTGCTGTAGTACATATACTTGCTGTTCATATTAAGATCTTGTCAGATTTCCTATTATAAAGCAAATAAAAAAATTAAATTAGCTGCAATTGAGTAAGTGAACCCAGTAAACACTTATCCATCAAACGTGGCTTCTGTCCCAAATCTCATGTTGTACATCCCAGCTTCTTAAGTGCCCACATATTTCTGACCTGCTAACAGCCCTGCCAGAGTTTTTATGATGCCTGTGTACCTGCAATCCTCAGACCCCTGCTTGGTTCTTGGTTCTTGATTGGTAGTTGCCTCTACTAACACTTTTCAAGCTCAAACTGATCCCCTCGCTGCAGCTGGAGACGCTGAAATTCCCATCAGAGTGTGTTTGGTTGCTGCTTAACTGGAGAGACATTTGAGCCACAAGGCAAAAGTGTGGAGACAAGGCTGGCTTAGGGGAGAAGTTCTTCACATTCACATACATTCTATTCTTAGGAATTAAAACTTTTTATTTAAGTTAAGATTAAAAAAAAAGGCATTTGATTGCTTAGGATCTCCACATTTACAGCTATTTTTGAGACACTATTTCTAAGCCAGCGTGGTGAAAAGATCTTCGAAAAGAAGTACAAAAATGTTATGATCTTCCTTCTGCTCTGAAAGAACAATGGTTAGTATTTTAACACAGTCAACAACTGTGGAAAATTAGGCATGGTGTAACAAATACCTAACTTTTTAGTGTGTTTTCCTCTCCCTTTTGGCCAAGCTTGGTTTGCTACAGATAACATTTCTGGCTCACTTCAATTTCTAATTACAAGGTAGCTGATATTCTAGTGTAGAATTTGTCATAAAATTGGTCAAAGTATCTTGACTGGATTTTGAAAGGGAAAGTTAGGTTAGGATTTTGTTTCTCTTTACTATCTGAATGTTTTATTAGACCCTGATTTGTGTGGGAAAAATGTCTTGCATGGAAACTATCTGTCTTTTAAATAGTTAAAATCACACTTCATTACAATTGCTTAAGTTTTAGGCTATGTGATATTCTATGGCATAGAGATGTCTTTGGAGAGATAACATTATTTATGTGTGCTATTTCTCATTTCTGCTTGTGTTCATGCATGCTGGAGGAAAGAAAAATATTGCTGTTTGTGGCTAGAATTCTAAACTACTTGGCCTTGATTTAGTTATAGTCAATATATAAAGTTGTTTTTTTTCTTCCTTGTTCTATTTAAGTTAGTTTAGGCTGACACCACTACTGATTTGAAGACAATAGATGGTAAATTTTCCATCTAAATATTTTAATATTTTCATTCTTTTATGTCCTTATTAGTTGGGCAAGTATATGCATATTGATTTTTTTTTTTCAAAAAAGGCCATCATCTGGTTTACATGCGAAAATGGAGAGCTTTGAATACAAACAGATCATAAAAGTCTTAAGAGTGACCTAGCTGTGCTGAGCAAGCCTTGCTCAATCATGGAACATATAGTTAATATGTACTTGTATAACAGAAGCAGCACAAATTTATTCCTTATAGGATGTGATATTTCTCAGATGAAAACGTATATTCTAAAATATTTTATCTCCTGAAAACGTTTCTTTTCACCGGGTAGTTTGTAAGGACTTTTAAGAACCAAATTGCAGAGATTATTCCCATCAGGTTTCTGATATGCAATACTAGCATAGGGAGAAAATGGAAAAAGCAAACATTAAATTTGAAAGCTGGTGAAGGATGTTTTCTGAGCAATTGCACCTGGCAGTCCACAGAAAGTATTGAGTCCTTTTAGTACTTGTACATTCTCTACTTCCAGCTGTCTCTCATCAGACAATCACAAAAGCATTTAGGTTGGAAGGATTCTCTTGAGGTTACCTGCTAGCTCCTTCTTTCCCTTCGTGGAATGGGAGTAGCATTTGCTTTCTTCCCATCTTCAGGGACTTTGCCCATTCTCTGTGACCTTGCAGCAGCCCCAGTTCAGCTCCTCAGCACCTGTGTGTGCATCCTGTCAGGCCTCATGGGCTTGCAGATCCAGTTTATCTGCTCCCTAACCTGCTTCTCCTTGCTGACTGCGAGTTTTCCTTGCTCAAGATTTTTGTTCTCAAGGGTCTGAAGCTCCTGGATGTAATGAAGCTCCTCCAAGTAATGGTTGAGGCAAGGAAGGCTGTGAATACCTCAGCACTTTCTATGAACTCATGGTCACCATGGTCCCTCTCCAGTTAGTGGAGCAGGCATATTTTCCCTACTCTTACTTTTTTATGTTTGTATACTTGTAGAAGGTCTTCATGTTGTACCTCACTAGATTCAACTCCAGTGGGTTTGAACCTTCCTGACCCCCCCACCCCTACAAAACCTGAGAGTGTCTTTGTGCTCCTTCTCACCTCCAGCCACTTCCACCTCCTGTATATCTCCTTTTTATGTTTGAGTTCAGTCCTGGGCTCTTTACTTATCCATGCAGGCTTCCTGCAGCCTGGCCTTGCTTTCCTACTTTCCAGGATGGCTCTTTATAAAATTTTAGGGTGGATCTTTGAATGCACACCAGCTGTTATGGATCCCTCTTCTCACCAGAACTGTATCTTTAGGGCTTTTGCCAAACAGATACCTGAAGAAATTAAAGTTTGCGCTCCAGAATTCCATGCTGCTGGCCCTACTTTTTACTTTGCTCCTTCCTCTTAGAATCCTGGAATCCATAACCTCATTGTCTCTCCAGCCAGGATTACTCCCAACTTTCAAAAATTCACAACCAATTCTTCCATGTTTATAAGAATCAGGTGCAGCAGAACACCTTTCTTTGCTGGTTCTTCAAATACCTGTATCATAAAGTTATTATCAACATGCTCTGGTTTTCTCCTGGATATCCTACATTAGAGCCTCCAACAAGCAGCAAACCTTCCCCTCAAAAGAAAGTCATCTTGGGGACCTTCATCACCTGCAGTAGAGTTTCCTACCACTCCCACTACCACTCACAGCTTCCATCTACAGGTCCCAGGAGGCTCAGACTCATCTGCAAGAAAAGATCATTTGGCATCACTTCCTCATCAGCAAAGAGGACAGTGAATGTATTGCTGCAAATATTGGAGCAGGGCAGGACCTTCTCCTAAAGTAAGTCATCATCAGCTTCCAGCCTTCATCATGATCAAAGTTTTCCATTTTACTTCACAGGCACAGTCTCTTCCTGCTGCAGCTGAAGGTTCAGACTCTGGAAGCTGCAGTGTGTTAGACATGATGTGGCTCGTGTCTTTTCTGTCCTTTCTGATGTAGGATGTGCTGACCTTCTCTGGCAGTGCTTTCATGAAGCTAGAGTTGAGCACTCAGATGCTCTTGCTAAACTGAATGAAGTGCTGTTGCTGCAAAGAAACAATGTAGATGTCAGATCCCAGACTTTTGGGAACTGTTTATTTGCTATTGATAAAATGCAGAAGTTAAATTCTTCATGGTGACATTTGGAAGTCAAAATGCCGAGCTGCAGTTGGAACTATTCTTACATATGCAGAAATTATTATATTCTCTTGTAGCTGTTCCTAGGTTTATGAACTCCAGGCTCTTGGATTTCTCAAAGTTAGTGATATATCTTTCTGTAAAGATAAATTCATCCTTTTTTGGCTATTATGCTATATGACAGAGATAGGACACCAGGCTCTGTTGGGCACTTCTCCAGAAAGAAAGATTGCAAAATGTGTCTCTGCTTTACCTGTCTGGATTCACCCAGCAGGGCTGGATGGAGCCCTGGAGCAATGTCGGAATTACTGGAGGTAGTACCTGCTCACCTAAAAACATACACGAAGTCAATCGAAAGAGATTGCAGAACACATGGGAGATACTCAAGTGGACACCATGAAAGACATCAAAGATGTGGGAATTGTCCAGTGAGGGCTCGGATGTGCTATTTTCATACCAAGATGGGATTCATTTAAGCTGAAGATTGAGACTGTGATATCCTAAACAGAGATACTTGCCTAATTTCTCAAAGCATTTTGAAATATCTGTCATCTCTGTTTAGGGTTTGGGTTTTTCTGGTAATTTAGATTGGAAATGAGACCACTGTATTTCAACAAAGGGCTTCTTGCTAGAACAGGCTACATCCTTCAAGTTAGTGCTTTCTTTTGTTCCGTAAATCACTTGCAAGAAAGCAGTTTTTATCCTAGTATTTTTCCTTGGTGTATTATCATCATTACTTCCTGGGTCTTGACTGAATCCACAGTCCTGTGTTAACTACTTCACTTTCCCCATGCAGCAGTGAATCGAGACTATCATGAAAATGTAAGTGCATTTCTGATGTGCAACAGTCAAATTAAACTGTGTTTAGCTTAGGCAGATTCAGACCTGTTTTGACTAGTACATGAATCGGTATCTCATTACTGATGGGCAAGAAGAAATTTAAAAAGGCTTAGGGGAGAAAATAATTTTCTGTACTGCTGGAATAAGTGCTAAAGCTAAACAACAGGAAACTAAGAAAAATGATCCTTTCTGTAGAACTTACCCTCTGTGTTCTCTTCCAAATAACTCTGGCTAACTCATGCAAGTGAATCTTTGCTGCATTGCTTCCTATTTATTCTCCTGATACAGTTGGAAATATTCTTTCATGTTATTATCTTGTTAGTGAATAAGCAAAGTGTTTTTCCCAAGCTCACACAAATTATGGCAAAGCAGGGCTTGAAGCCCACATTTGCAGATGTATGAAGAAGATATATTATCCTCAGAGGACTTTTTCCACCCACCTTGGTGAAACAACAACCATATTTAGGAAAGTAGAACATGATGGAGGAAAAAAAGAGAGTGGATAGGCTGACATTTTGCTTTCCTAAAATCCATGAGTTAATTGTCTTTATACTGTAAATCAGACAGGTTCTTATTGACACTGATGACATACTGAATCTAGTAATAATTAAATGTTTTGCTGTGACATCCAGTGGAATCAACTGAAGAGCTTTCAGTAAGACTGAATCCTCTTGTTGGCAGAGAATAGCATTCTAGCCTACAAGTTTTGGTACCTCATCCTCTCTTGTACAGATAAGGTGTCTTAGAGGGGATTTTGCTGGCTGCTCAAGGGTAACTAAAAACTCTCATCCTTCTCTTTACAAATCTCAATCTTTTTGGTGTCAGAAATCACATTTAAACAAATAATCATAGTGGTTATAGACAGGTCATAGACACAGTATAAGAATCCTTTGCATTTCTACAAATCTCAGATAAAAATGTAAGTGAAGAGGGACTCCTGACACAGTGGAGAGGAATGCAAAACTTACAAGTTAAAAGCAAGTGTGCTTATGATGAGATTTACATTGAGCACCCTGAAATAAGGGGATTCTGTGTAACTAGAACACATAATTTATGCTACTGCAACACTCACTGCACTTAGTACAGCAATAGGCATTTCAACTACTTTGAGTTAAAAATACATTTGTTGCCAGTGTCAAATTATATTAATTAATTCTGCTTTTTGATCTGAGTTCACCCAAAGGTTGGCTGATATATTTGGTCTCCATTAAAGATGATTTCTGAGTTCAAGAAGTAGAAAATTTTTGTGGAAAATTTATAAATAGATATCTAAGCATAGGAATATATGTTATGAATTATAAGTTCGATAGGTGATGTGGGACCCATAAATGTTTCAAAAATCATGCAGTGCATAGGGTCAACTCACAAAACAAGTAGATTAACTCCTACTTCTTTCACTATGACTGATCTTGAAGTAGCTTTTTTTGCTACTTTTCAGTGTTTTTTTGCCTCCTTGAGCTGTTGTGCCCAAGGAGACTATGCCAGTCCTTGTTCACCTCTTTGCCCCTGCTATACTGCCTCTCTACCATGCTTAGGAAAAAATATATTCACAGCTTTTGGTGCAGGGATAAGAGGCAACATCTGCAATGGAGTTGTCAAATATTATCATTCTCAACCACTTATTAAATCCTTTTTTTCCCAGGAAGTGCTGCCAGGAGGTAGGTTAGTAACATGCTGGTGGGTCAGAAAGATGTTGCTTGGAAATGAGTGTTCTACATGACGGGTAAAGGCAAAAGCAAATGCACCACCATGCCCTGTACATTGCATAAAGTTGCTCATGTCTTTTTTTGCATCAAAAGCAAATCTAATGTTTCAGCTCCCAAATGATTGTGATGGAGACAGCTTTGAAAGTGCAATGAAGGAAGTATTCAGAGCCTTTGCCACTTTGTCTCCAAAGTGCAGTCTCTTCTCCATGTGGTACTGAGCTTTGTCTGACCATGGTCAATACATCAGCACATTTAAGTCTAGAAAATCTGGCTGAGCGGCCTAACATGATGTAAGCACATTCCCCTTCTAGTTTAGCTGGGTCACTTAAAAAGGTCTGACTTGAGACCAAGATCAGCTTCTTCACTCTTAAAAATTCTGTTGAGGAAAAGTAAAAATAAGAGCATGCCCCTCTTTTGCCTTGGGAAATACAGTGAAGTTTTACTGCAGTGCCCTGCCTGCTATCCACACCACAACTGTGCAGCAGCAACATCTGTGCCAAGTCTGTGCCAGGACTTTGTCCTGACCCTGACTCAGATCCAACAGTTTGGCTCCCTAGCTCGGGCTCAGACCTGTCTCATCTTACAGAAGTGCTGGTTGATCAGTGGATTGTATTTGATCTTCAGCAATGTCTCTGGCCCTGACCCTGACCTGAACCTGCTGCTCTGCATCCTGGCTCCCTCCCTGTAGGTGAGGTACCAGCTCATGTCTGCCTTGGTGCTGTGTTCCAGTCTCAGCTCACTTTTCCTTAGAAGAGCAGCCTTTTTGTTGCTTTGTAACACGAAGTTGCCAATTAATATTAAGTGTAAGGATAAAATTGACAATACATTTTCTTTTCTGGTATGCATCAAGGTTATTAAGCGTGACCTTGCTGACTACACAGCACTTATGCACTCATCCTACAGGCATCCCTCACTCATGAGTCCCCCAAATCCCAGCAGGGACTGACCACTCACCTGGCAGCTCGGAGCTGAGTCTCCCCTGTCATCAACTGGTGGCAGCATGAAGGTTGCCAGTGGGCACACACAAAAACACACAAACACACACACATTCACCCATCACTCTCACTCTGTCTCCATGCACAGCAGGTTTTGGGGAAGGTACAAACCCTCACCTCTCCCAGCAGCTGGTACCTGTGTGTGCCCTGTGCTCCAGCTCCAGCTGGCACTGCTGGGAGCTGCCCTGGCGCTGCTCCCCCAGGAGCTGGTTTTCAGGGCACAGACATCCCTGCCCCACTGGCTGGGGGGCAAAGACCCCCTGGCTCCAGCTGCTGGCACCGAGCCTCCCCTCCCTGACTCTGGACCAGCCCCCCGGCCAAGGGCAGCCCCAGCCCCGCGGTGGCTCCAGCAGCCGCTCCCGCTCCCCATCGCTGCTCCCAGCAGTGGCACCGAGTCCTCGCAGCCCCACTGGGCTGGGAATGAGGTGGCTGAGGTGAGGTGGGGGGCAGCAGGCAGGACACACTGCGGGATCAGTGTGGGGCTCCCCAGAGCAGCCACGAGCAGCTCATGGCAGCAGGACCCTTCTGCACCTCTGCCCATCCCAGCTTTGTTCCTCCTGCTCCTCTTCCCTGCACATCTCCTCCATGGCTGGCACAGCCTCACCGATCCACTGCAGCCTCCTGCATCCTCAGGTTTGCATCCTTTTCCTTTGCAAATTGCCAAGTTTTTCTACAGGCTCTTGATTACTCACCAGGTGGTGTGGCTGACCAGATTTGTTTGTATAAATACTTCCCTTATAACTTGTCACTCTGGTTTCTGTCTCTGCATGCTCTTATTTATTGCTCCTTTGACCAGATTCCCTGAAGGAGCAGGGATTCTCCATCTGTATACCCTTAGAGTATTTAGTTGAATATCACGGGAATTACCCCAAGAAAGTTTATTGAAATAAACCTACAGAGCGTAATGTTAACTACTAGGAGAAAAAAAAAAAAGAAAGGTAAAAAAGTTTGTAAAGTAACTGGAGGTGAGTAATGGGACAAGTCTTTTCTATTGTGTTAAAAAATGTACTTGTAATTTTGTATGGCAAAGCCAGATGTCTTCACTCCTACAAGTAATTTCATTTTAATTAGCTTTAAGCCCACAGCTACCAAAACCTTGCTTTAATATAGACTTTGAGAAACTAAAATTGAGGTGAGAGGTCAGCTTTATAAAGCCCTGAGTAATTTGGTAGTGATCAAAGCTTTATATATTTATTCTCTACTGGCTTCCTTTTTATAATAAATGGCTCTTTTTAGATTGTCAAGCTTTTCAAGAGAGGAAAAATTCCCAGGATTTTTTGCTTGTTTTGTAAAAGGTGATATTTTAAATATAAAAAAATCTTTTTAAGCTCTATTTTTTTGGATAATGAAGCTTTCCAGTGGAACAACTCATACAGAAGGTTTTTAAAAGTGTAGTATTAAAAAAATAAGCAGGAATTTGCCTTTTGTTTTGCCTATCCTCCAGATTAAAAAAACCCAAACAAAAAAACCCTACCACAAATAAAAAACTCCCAAAACCAAACCAAACAAACAAACTGACCAACAAATAAACAGTCAATCAAAACTAAAACCAAGACTTAGAAAAACCCCAAACCAAACAAAAGAACTGATCAGAATAGTTTTTCCTTCACATTGTCTTAGCTGACCCATCTAGACAGCTGTGTGATGATCTTTGTTTTTTTAAAATCTGCATTCAGATGGAAGAAAATGTCAGTTTCCTTGCACAATCCTTGAAGGTTGTAATCTTAGCAATATTCCCACTTCAAGCAGTTTGTCAGAAGAGAGTTAATGAGAGTGGGATCTATGCAGAGGAAACAATGTTGTAAGAAAGGACAATTAAATGGAATGAGTTTAAGTTTTGAAAGAGTTGGAAACCCTTTCAAAAAGGGAAAAAGGGAATTTCAGCTTTTGTTTGTCAGAAACATTTTGTAAGCATATAGTTTAATTCATCTTCAGCACTGGTGAATCAAACAAGTATCTCATGCTTTCCACTGCTGTGTTAAAAGTGTACAGCAACACCACACTTCTCAGTCTTCTCAGTCCTGTTTTGCTGGGAAAAGAGCCTTTGTGAAAGAAACAATATGTACACTTAACCATTTCTTTCCTCCCAAAAAACACTTCAGTAATTTTGTCTCAATACAAGCACTGGGAAAGTTTTCTGTATCTTTAGGAGGGGCCACTGGAAAAGCTCTGAAATAAGCCATTGTTTCTGGTTACTCTGCTGTTGTGTCAAAGTAATTGGCAATATTTGACATGATGGTTGCGTGCAGGAGCAGATCTGTGTTATCCTGTTGCATGGGGAGAAGCAGTTTTCAGTATGATCATTAAACAGGACTCACCTGAGAACCTCTTCAAAACCAGTCCAGTGTCTTGAACACCAGGATTCAGCAGGAAAGAGAAGACAGCAAAGTTTAGTGACATCCCTGAGAATTGTGTACCTAGAAAATGCCTGAATGCATGTTTATCTCCGTTTCTCAGCAAAGCCCTAGGCAGGTGGGCCAGAGGCTGGGAATGACTGGCTTAGAATATCTCAGTTGTCCTGGTGACTGTGAAACTGCTTCACTTTAAGTATTCTTAGATGTCTTACTGAGAGTCATACTGACTGAGGCTCACAGGCTAAGTGAATCCTCAGCAGTTTTCAGATGAAAAAAAATCTGGGAGGGGTGGTTGAATAGTGAGTGGTTGTGTGGCCATTCGGAGGGACCTTGACTTCCACAGCTACTGTCACAAGTGTGGCTTGTGCAGGCCCTGTGTGAGCAACACCAACACATCTAAGTAGCAAACTGGCAGTTTTTATATCAAGGCAGAGGGGCAAACTTCATACTGCCATTGCTTATTCTCATTAGCACTGAAGAACTCAGAAGTGAATGGAGCTCAACTCAGCAGGAGTGCTAGGACAGGATTTTTCCCTTGTGACTGCAGCTCTTAGTTTAGGGCAGAAGATTTCAAGCCTCTCTTGATCAGCTCTGTCAGGAGATGTGTGACCTTGAGTCATGTGGCACATAAGAGCTTTCCTTTGGCTAGGCAAAAAGTTTTCTGAAAAAACAGAGATTACAGACAAGGGGGATGCATGCAGCATCACATTATTTTGCAGCTGTGGAGAGGCACTGGCCCTGAAACTGCAGTGAACTTCAAGCATGAGATTACCTTCATGCATGCAGGTGATACATAGCCCGTAGAAATGGCACTGGGCATGGTAAAAGCAGAAAGTTGGTTACAGACCTCACAACATCAGGGTTAGATGATTTATCCACATTTGCATGACCAGCTGTAGTGGCTTAGCCCCAGTCCAACACAGCCACTCACTCATTTACTCCCCACCAAGTGGAATGTGAAAGGGTGTCAAAAGGGTAAACGTAAAAACTTCGGAGTTGCAATAAAGACACTTTAACAGATAAAACAAAAGCTTTATTACCAAGTAAAGACAAACAAGGAATTCTTTCACTGCTTTTCAAAGGCCAGCAGGTGTTCAGCCTCCTCCAGGAGGTCAGGGATGTTCTCTGTCCATTACATGCAACAGTCATTCAAAAGGCCAGCACTATAACCCTGTACATCCCCACCTCCGTCCCACAGTTTTTATTGCTCAGCAGGGTGTATGGAATATTCCTTTGGTAATTTGGGGCCCACTGTCCTGGGTATGTCACCTCAACTTGTGCACTCCCGCCCTGCTTGCTGTAGTGTAGCATGACAGAGAAGTTCTGACTATGTGTAAACATTGCTCAGAAATAATTAAAGCATCGCTAAGTAACAACAATTTTTTGGTCAGAAATCCAAAATATCGCACCATACTAATTGCTATAAGGAAAAGTAACTTCATCCCACCCAAAACTGTAGTACATCAGTAGTGGTAGCCTGGAATTTGGCCTAGTTACCCAAAATCCAAGAACCAAAGTTTCTTAAAGTAGGAACAGGCCTCTTTCCCTTTCATATCACACTCAACACATGTTCCTTTGTTTACTGTAACCGAAAATTTCGGCTTCTACATAAACTTTAATGTGTGCCTTGCAGCAAGGTCTACTTAGTTCAAAAGGACAGTTTTTCATGTGACATATAACTGCACTGCTCTTTCTTCCCTGTGGATGTCTGGTGTGCTCTTACCATGGAATAAGGACTAAGAGTTTCCCTGTCAACCTACTAGTAGATAGCTTTATCTGACAAACATTCAGAGTCTGTCAGAAATAATTCACCCTGTCAGAAATAATTCACCCTGGCAACATGTCCTCCACCACTTTTTGGATGGATGGCAGATCTAAAGGAGGTTTCATTAAACAAGGCTCTGGTCATAGTAAGTATTGTTTGATTTTCTATTCCCTTCTCTGCTGGAATTATTTTTTGTTTTTAGAAATGGAGTCTGCTGGGGGCTGGTGGGGTCCTTCTGTCAGAGACGGGAAGAGCATCTTAAGCTACAGGCTTGCCAGGCTGGTGAAGAGGGCTTTAAACTTCACGTGTCAGGAGATTGGAACTTCTGCCCATTCCACTCCAACCAGTTTGATGTCAGTGCCAGCAGGAGATCCCAGAGCTTGGAGTGGGATCACAGGTCAGATGGTGAACTCCTGAAAATCCACAGAGGAATTCTTGACACTCCAGCCAGTAAGTTGGCTTCATTAGGGACCAAATTTAAATGCCTTTTTTTCACACAGAACATGGGGAACGAACAAGAGGAGTTAGGGATGTGTGCCTGCTTGCAGAGCTGCATTATTATTATTATTATTATTATTATTATTATTATTATTATTATTATTATTATTATTATTATTATTATTATTATATTGGCATCACTGAGACATTAAAGGGATACCTCCATGAATGGAGAGTTGGAATGGTTCAGAGAGTTGGAATACAGACTCTTCAGGGAGGATGGGGACACAAGGGCTGAAGTGACAAGACTAAAGGTAATTTCTGCAAGCTAAAGGAGAGTAGTTTTAGATTAGAGGTTAGGAAGATATTCTTTACAGTGAGGGTGATGAGACACTGAAAATGTTGCCCAGAGAAGCTGTTGGATGATGGATGCTCCATCCTTGGAGAGACTCAGGGCCAGGTTAGGTGTGGCTCTGAGCAACCTGGTCTAGTGCAAGGTATCCCTGCCCATGGAGGGTTGAAACGAGATGATTTTAAGGTCCCCCCACAAATGAAGCTATTGTATGATTGTATGATGAACATATAAATGTTTCTTGGTGTTGTTCCTCCCAGCCTGCTGTAGTTTTGAACCTAATTAAAATGCTTCTGGCAAGTCAGATGAAGCAGACCTGGATGTGGGAGACTGGATGTTTCCTGAGAATTACTACAACAGCTAATTTATTTCCATTTTGGTGATATCAAAGAATTCAGAAATTCTTTTCTTACTTCTTCTGCTGTTACTTCCTTCCCCAGTAAGGGTCAGGATCAGTTCCTAAGATTGAATTTAACCTTGGATGTGACAGTACAGAAGCCTGTCCACCGCAACCCAAGTATGCTACATCACATATGGCCTCAGTTGTAACTTCATCCTCAAAATTCTTAGGCCAAATTCTTTCCAAACTATGCTCCCTCTTCCCTTTAAAGCCCTCAAATGAGGACAAGAAAACCCTCTGTTTGGCATTTTAATGGTAATTTCTCTTTTATACACTATCTCTTCTTATCTGGTTGCAGGAATATACAGGTGAAAATATCACTTTAAATTCCTTTGAGGAGGGCTGGTAACATGATCATCTGGGTGTGCTGCCATCCTCCACCCATTCCTGACAAACTGACAGCAATCTCAGGCATATTTGATTTCAGCTGACAGCTGAGGGATGTTATTCACCTATGTTGCTTCATGCACCATAAAAAAATGAGCTCACACAATCCATCCAGAGCAAATAATCAATGTGCTATTTTATACTCGTGAAGAAGCACAAGGCTTAAAAATGAAAAGAGCAAAAAATTCACCATCATGAGAATACACAAGGGAAGACACAGTCTGCTCACTGCAGGAGTTCAATTCTCCAAGCCTCTGGTAGTGATTTTGTTTGAGCATAATTGCCTTTGTGAATCAGGCAATCACATGATGCAATAAGCAAAACAGTAAATCAGTTTGAGCAGCGATGTACCTTATAATTAAGCAATGCAAGTAATCAACTTAAAATAGGACCCACATGAAACTGTAGTGTCATCAAGCAATAACTCAATCACAGCTCTGTATCCAATGTGGTAATCATGTGGAAAAGGTTGTTTAATTATTAAGCCCCTCAGGTTTGAATTTCCTAGTAAGACTTGGGCAATGTTTAAATGCCCTGTCAGAAAACATTACTACTTTCCAGTTAGTAGTTTACTGTACTGTTGAACCTGTAGAAGACAGTTTTATCTTTCCTGAAGCCCCAGGAGAATTGACTTTCTAAGAGCGGCTGTGTCTTTGCTCTGAAAGCCTTTATTTTAAAAGGAAGAACACTGTGTTTCTCTTCTTTTTATTCCTCTCCAAAAGCTCATCTAGTCTCAGAAGCTGACAAAGGGATCCTACCATGGTATTTCACAGTCTTTCCTTGGGAAAAAATATACCAAATTCTTACCTTTTGCTTTGTGAAATCCCTTTCCACAAACAGCTGCTTTAGACTTCTTTGTGATCAAAGTAACTCCTTGTAAAATTAAAAGGAAAGCCTTTATGAAGCAAAATTTCCTTTGTGATTGAAAATATTTTTATTCTAGCAACTGGAAGCAGAACTGAGCAATAACTTTTGAAGTCATTAGGTTTTATCTGTAGCATATTCTGCTGAAGATTTTGATTATTAGGTGGTTTTGACAGAAATGTGTGAGGTTAAATTTTTTTACTTTAACATTTCTTGAACTCTGTGAAAACTGAATCAAAAATGATTTGAAGAAAAAAAATCAAAAAAGCACAACCAAACTAAAGTAAGGAAATCTTTTTATAGAAACTGTCACGAAAGATATTTTCATCATGTGTGTTTTATTTCAATTCTCTTTTCTAGGGCTGAGGTTTAACACCATTCTCACAAGTTGCATTTATTTCCTTGGGAGTTAAGTTCTCATTAGTGTTTGCTTGGTAGATTCTGCTTCATTTGTTTCAGTTTCTGCCTTCTGTATTACTTTGAGCTGCAGCCTCCATGAAGTCAGAAGTTCTCTAGTCTCAGCTGCACCACAGGGCGTGTCCTTTTTAGACAGCTAAATATATCACCATAACTTTAATTTTCTTCTGGGATTTGTGAATTGAATAGATGGGGTTCTCCATTCCCTCTGCACTGACATACAATTGAGAAAGCTTGACCTTTACCTGCTGAATACCCACTTCATTCCAGCCTGACAATAATTCAGTCCCAGAACCGTAATGAGATTTCCCAAACTAGTTTGTCTGATAATTACATAGTTTTATCCTATTCTGAGAGTCAAAAAGGGAACTGGTCACCAATTAGCCATGACATTTCTGCTGTTTTTATGTCCCAAAGTGACCTGACAGTCCCACTAGTCTCCTCCTTGAGTCTTTGGGAAGCCTACACCATATTATTCTGTACTTTTCCTCTAATATATGCAGTAGGAGACAAATGTAATGAAACTCAGTGCAAGACCTTATGGGAGGGTGAGGTACTATTTTTAAACTGTCTCTAAGTAGGTTAAATCTTGGCACTTACACGTTCACATCAAGTCACCAGCACCAAGAGGAGTGTGCCCAGCTGCTCCAAGATCAGTGATGTATGACACAGAGAACAATGGATGCCAACTCTTGAGTCTCTGCCGTGTCTCTTGGGTTTGTCGTGTAGGTTCTTGGATTAACTGGTTTTCATACACTCCAGGAAGCCTCAGCTATTTTACATTGATGCTTATTCAAACCTTCATGAACAAGATAAGCCCATTGTCCTAGTTTCCTGATTTTTAGACAATTTTAAGAGTGCAGTGTGTTTTCTTGTGGAGATGGGAGGAAAAGAATCAGCATAGGATATAACTGTGTTGCCATCTTTTCTTAAAAAAGGTGTCAGTGACAGGTCATGGATGGGCTGTGACCTTACAAGAACAGTAATTTTCTGGCATCAGATGCCTTTTTGCCAGTGTTTAGTAGTTTGATTGTTGTTTCTTATGTCCTTGGTTACCAATACAGCCTCTTCATGTAAAACCTCCTCTGATGTTTCTTGGGGGCATGCACACATACACAAGTGTACACTACTTAAATAGTTTGTCTTTCAAACCAATTGTTCCCTGTCTATTAAAAATCTTTTTAGAACTACCTCAAAACCAGTGTTTCACTGATGAAGCCAGTAGTTTTTTCAGATCTTCAACCTTATTCACCTTCAAAAATACAGGACATTGCCAGGATCTGAGAGTCAGAGAACTCCATTTGTAAGACACTGGTAGCACAGAAAATAATAATTTGAATTATTTTGACTAGGAAGATTTAGGCTTTTGTAAGGATGAAGCTATCTGAAAAGGAACTAGTTCTGATCTGCAAATCATTCCCACT
This sequence comes from Taeniopygia guttata, assembly GCF_048771995.1. Lineage (NCBI taxonomy): Eukaryota > Metazoa > Chordata > Aves > Passeriformes > Estrildidae > Taeniopygia > Taeniopygia guttata. The sequence continues at coordinate 9,253,118 of NC_133063.1, read as the reverse complement.
ACGATGTTACCACTCTTCACCTTAATAAATACAGATTCTATCAGAATCCTTTTCTGCAGTCCCTGGGAAGTGAGATCATCTCTTTAGGGACAAGTGCTCTTCCCTGGGTATCCAAACACTTCTGATTGACAGGAGAGATATCTAGCCATATCAGTTGTACTAGCCAATGGATGAACATGGCTAGTACAAATGTCTAGGCAATATTTCCCTTGGGTTGCAAGCCAAAATCCAGTGTCTGGCTCTGGTCTGGCCTTACATGGGCGGTGGAATCCCACTTGCTCCTTGAAGTCTCTGTTTAGGAAAATATTCCATCCAGGCATGATCAGTATTTTGGCGTCACCTCTGCATAAACAAACTCCTAAGAGGATCATATGGGACTGACAGCTTGTTTTAGTGCTAGGACATTAAAAATCACATTTCTCATTTGAAAGTGAGAAACCAGTCCAGAGAAACCTGATTGTCTGCTTGGAAACCTGGCTTTGATTGTTCCTGCTTCCATCCTCACTCAGTGAGTTGGGATAGATCTTCCTCTGGATACGCTGCTGTTCTCATGGGCTGAACTTCTTTCATGGCCTCCTTTAGTAATGATCTCAACAGATCTACTTGACCTTGCTGATGAACTTCAGGTATCTGTATTTGTGGTATGATGCCATGTTGTTAATTATTGGACCTGTTGGTTTGTATTAGGAGCAAGAATTCACTCTACACTCATTTCCAGACACTTGTGCTCAAATTCTGCTCCTTCAGAAAGGTGATGACTTTCTCGTTTGTCTAACCTTTTCTCTTCATGGTGTAGGACTGTCTTCATGGGTATATCTTTGTAAGGTGTGAAAGAAATACAAGTCCAATCAATTTTCAATAAATTAATAGGGCACTTTGAAATTCATGCGCATAACAGGGAGCAGACTTTTAGTGCCTCCCAGAGTTCAATTTCTGGTTTTTATTTAATTTTCTAGCAATAGTGAAGTCTCATATGGCATAGAGCAAAAGGCAAATCTCATATCCACAAGTGTGGATTCATTTAAAGTTAGCTTATGAAGTAATTTTGTAGCAGAGGTAGCTCCAAGTGGAAAAGAAAATGTGGAGAAGATTAATACAGTGGAGTCTCTCACCATTTCAAATTGAACAAGAAAGAAACCAAAACATGCACCAATTTAATATAATGTCAATTCCTTAAAAACTCTCCTGAGTAGATTCTTTATTTCTTAGTAGAGATTCTTACTACAATTAGTCTCTCATGAAGACTTAATAAAACTTAATTCTCCTCTAATAAGCCAACAATTTCCATGAAATAATCAAAACTAACAATATGAGACTTTTACTCCCATGTTACTTGAGGCTGAAACTTGCTGAAGGATAAGAAAGTCATGGAATGGATAGATAGTACAAAATGAATGTGCAGGTGGGTTATATATGCCCTATTTCCACATTAAATGACTTTGATTCTCCTTTGGGGTCTACATCTGTTTTTCAGGCAGGTTGCTTAAATATGGGTTTAACCACAGAGACCTAAGCCATTATTTGGGTGTTTTTCACTATTCTACTGTGATATCTGAACAGGGAACTCTCTGAAGTGTGGGGTTTACTCCAAAGTATAATTATGGCAGAGACTGAGTGGGAGATTTGTAGAGGAAATCCCAGCAGGGAATTTGCCACCATTTCCAGGCAGCTTGGAAACCTGAGAACTAACCCAAGTGGAATAGAAAAACAAAATTTTCTGTGTGGCTGCTTAAGCTGACTTTGAACACACAAATGGGCCAAGCCTGACGCAACATCAACCAGGGCTTGCCCAAACCTGGCATCCCATGCCACACAGTCTCAGAAAGTGGGCAAATTACCTCACTCTTACTCACTTTTACTGGCACATCAAGAGGGAGCTTGAACAGAGGCATTCATGTTTATGTGGAAGAAGAGTGACCTGCTTTGTTTGTGTACATCATCTGGCTGATAAATGCTGTCATTTGAGGGCTAAATATTACAAAAGGAGATTAGGTGAGAAACGGCATGGAGCTAATTAGTGAAAAGCAGTGTGAATTTAGAAGGCAGATGAGGATGTATGGAACAATGTTTGTATTTCCCAGAGATTCACATATGTTAGTGATTAAGCATTCAAATTATTGAATCCTGAAATGCTTTGACTGTCAACACAGGACATTTTCCTCTTTAGATTTGCATTTCCCTAAGATTCTCTAAACAGTGAATTTTCTCATTTACTTTGTCACTAATTTTTAGGAAAGACTGGTTATACAGGAAGGCTCTGTGTAAGAGTTAAATTGATAGATCATGTTTACAATCACGTAATTTCTATTCTGGGAAACTCATCATATGAGATGTTCAGGCTTAGAAGAACTAATTTGGATTCAGCACACATGCACTAATGGAAGTGTTGAAGTCCAGTTATTTCAGTCTATTAAGCTTAACTCTCTAGTGCTTTAGCTTAAATCAAAATCTGTGTTTTGGCCACACTTGTCTAATACTCAACATATTTAGTTGTAAGAACTTTACTAAGGCTACTCATTTCTACAGGTCAGTCAGTCACCCATTTTCTGACTGTTTAATATGGTCAGAGCTGATGCATTCCACTGACATTTTACAGCTGAGTTAACTCTTCTCCTTTTTGTTAAGGGTTTCACTTGCATGAACTGCACATAGGGACAATATGAAAATCAAAAGAAGAAAATTTAAACTATTTTTTAATCAGTTCTAGCTGTAAGAATTATTAGAGGGTTAGACTAAATCCTTGGGGTCGGACTAGTTGTCATAGCCCCTGAAGACAGTGGGATATTAATGCAGGTCTAATAGATGAGGCGTAAAAAATATACCAGTGGGAGAAGAATCAATTTTTTCTCCATTGCATTAGTTTGCACACAAAAAGAGAGTACTTGCAGTCAGAGAGATGAAATGCAAAGCTACAGTACTGTCAGAAAGCTGTGCCAGTTGCTGAAGAGAGGAAGTCTGAAAAACTACGAGAAGGAAAAAAGATTATGGAGACTATGACATATATGATCAACTGGCAATACAAGAATGAAGCAGAAAAAGGGATGGGAGGGTGTGTCCGTGGAGCCTCATGGGTAGAATCTGATGACAGAACAATGTGATATATTAGGCTGTGGATGCCCTGTTAGATGGATTTCCTCACTGCATTGTATTCCTCATGCTTGGCTGTGCAATGCAAGGGGATAGATTCTCCAAGGTTGCTACCTGCATGCAGCCTTGTTCCCACAACACTGTGGCGCTGTTGATTCACTGACACAGAATGCATCACTAGGAGAAATGTCATGCCATTAAAGGCAGGGAACAAGCTGGCCGGATACTTTAATTTATATGACATTACAAGTTAGTTTTTACAGTTCCACTGAGGTTAAAAAAAAACCCCAACAAACACATTTAAGGTGATATATATGTCTATTTGTTGTGGATTACGTAGATTTATTTTCAGGTACTGCTGTTCCTCTCATCTCATTCAGCAAATACGCTCTTCCTAGAAAATTACTTTATCACATGTTTCGATTTCTTATCAAAGTGAGGCAGTAGAGATCAAGTTCAAATCTGAAATAGGAAGTCATGAGGATTCCTGAGCTTTCAGATTGCATCTAACTACCAAGGTCTCTTCAGAAACATCTGAGTGTAAAGAGCATAATACTGTAACAGCCTAATCTGATAGCATTTGCATCACACCTAGGAGTAATCGCTCTACATGTATCTGAAGTGTCTAAAGATTTGCACTGTAGTGTTTGACAATGGCCAAAGCCAGGGACCCAAGAAAAACCTGTTTACTCATTCACCTCTACTGAACTATAGCAGAGGAGAATGAATAAATACGGGTTTTTTTGAGGGTGCCTGGATTTGGCCAAAGTCAAAACATGACAATTTCGGTGGAGAATGCAGGCAATTGGTTCCAGGTGTACTGCACGCCCCTCCAGGGCAAGGCAAACTGAGGCCTGCATTTTGTTGCCAGAAATCATGCTGCAGAAGGATTCTTGGACAGCCCAGGCAAGGTGTTCAATTGCCTAATGGACCTCTGCATCCCTCCATGCACTTCATGAATCACAGGGAAACAGTTTGTTGTATTATAGTCCTCAACATGGCTTGCAGAAGAATCTCAGCTCTGATGTTTGGAGCATCTCCTCCTCTCCCTCCCTCCTTTTCACTGACCTTAGTGTCGCCGTGTTGTTCTCCTCACATGTCTTCACCTTTCCCTTTCCTCTGACTCGGGAGAGAGTTGGTGTTGGTAGGTTTGCTTATTCTCAAGTTCTATCGATAGAAAGGATCTTACAGGGTTTCACAGTGCTGCAAAGTTGATCCCATTGCAGAATTGCTCCTCATGCCCCTTGCTGTTGGCCACAGGGTCCCCCCAGCAGCCACGCGGGTGGTGCCAGCCACCGCGACATCGGCGCTCTCTTTATGTAGGGTTCCCAAAAGGAGAAGCCGCAGCCACCACCCCTGCCCTTCTGTTTGCAGCACGGCTGGCTGAAAGCAGCTGAGCATGCACAGCTCACTGTGAGCCATGCAGAGATAGCTGCATGGTCCTGGCTGCGTGGCTGCTCCGGGTACCAGGATGGCCCTGGTGGCACGGCTCTGGCTGCACCAGCATGGCCCTGTGGGAGTGAGGGAGGTAGGATGGTTGGGACAGATGGAGATGGGAGATATTTGAAGTCAGGTTTTGGAACTTGTGGTTGGTTTATTGTAAAGGGTGTGGGTGTAGGAACCCTGTTTGGAGCTGCCAGCTGCAGCTCCAAGCAGGCCCGAAAGAGAGAGCTAAAAGAGTAAGAGAGTAAGAGAAGGCAAGAGAATAAGAGAGGATAAAAGAGAGAAGTTTTTATTATAATACAATAAATCTTCTTTTGTTTTGAATATTTTAATTTTCACTAACTAATTTAGTATAAGATAGAAATCTTAGAGGATTTACATTCAGCTCATATGAATCATTATATTACTATACTGCTACATTATATTACTATACTGTGGTACATTTTAAACCGTAAAAACTACTTTTTGGACCCATTTTGCTAAACTATAGGGTCTGCTCTGACCCTTGGACTTGTCTGCAAGTGGAGGGTATTGTTTAATCAAAAGGGGATTACCTCTAGCTGGCTATACTATTATTTTCTAATTGTTCAGTAACTAAGGCTTGGTATCTCAAAGCTTGCTTTCATTTCAGTCGTGCTTATAGTTTCTATATTCTCAAAATCTTTTGCTAAGCAATCATATTTATAAGGCTTTCCTATTTCATTTTCCCCAGCATGGGCCCCTATTGGCCGCCTCCCCACCCCTAGGAAGAAGAAGGAGAGTGTACACCGTTTTTTTTTCCTACTTAAAAATGTCATCACAGAGGTGTTACCAACTTTTTTAATTGTAAAGAACAGCTAGTAACATGTCAATTTTCAGAGCCTTCAGGTATTTGCTCTGCTAGACATAGTAGAAGCTTTGAGCAGTTGTTTGTTTTTCTCAAAAGTTGCCTCTGTGGCTTCTCCCACTCCCATTAAATATCAGGCTGCGTTAAACTAACACAAGCACACATTCATGTGTGCTTAATGAAAAGCTTAAATTGTTAAAACAATTAAATTTGTTGTTATAGCTCAGAGATTGACATATTGCTTTTGAGGTGAGGGCCTTCCTTTCAAGGTGAGGTCAGAACTTGAGGCTACTCTTTCAACACAGGAAAAAAACTACAGGCCATAGCATTTGACACCGAGCTGTCATTTCAGCCAAGTTTGCTGCTTCCCTCTGATCATTTTCTTTTCCAAGACATAGAGTAATAAAAGAAGGCGAGGCACAGAATTACCTGGGAAAATAGAAATTCTGTTGTAAAGTGTGTTTGACATTTTGAATCCTGCTTGCACTTTAAATTGCAACAAAGAGGAAAACTATGGCATCTTTTTCCCCTCTCCATGACAAAAGAATTCTGAAAAAAAATCCAATTTACTCTGCTATGATTTTGTTTATTTTTCATAGACACATGTATTGCTTGAAGCAAGGAGTCAAGGCAAAGTGATTTGGTCATGGAAAAGGTGCAGCACATTTGATACCTCAAAGTAGAATGTTTCAACAGCATCAAATATATAGCAGTAATTTTTTTTTTACCTTCTTTGCTTCTAAACTCCTGTATAAGCTGACAGATTCCAGAATGCTCTGGTTTGGATGACTTATTCACTGGTGGAAAAATTCTTGCCAAAAGTACTTGAAATAATAATCTTATGACAAAAACTTGATACGCTTTGGATAGAGGCATCTTTATTTAATCACTGCAGTGAAAAAGATGGATTCTTGGCTTTATGGACAACTTCTGTCTGCCAAGGAAGCCTTGTAATCTACAGCTGTAAATCCTGGAGATAAGAGGTACAGGATTTACCTGATCATGCCTATCCACAGGAATCAGAGTCCTGCTGAGAAGACTCTCAATCAGTCTGGTAAGGCAAGAACTTCTCCAGAGAGCAGGAAACAAAGAAAGGAATGAGATACAGGGACTAGGGGAGTAGAAAATGTAGAAAACAAACAAGAAGTTGTCAGCTTAGGAGCTAGAGTCTGTAAATGGCAGCCTACAAAGGGTCCTAATCATAAAATAGGCTGGGGCATCTGTGTTCATTAAAATAAAAAAGAAAAAAAAATTAAAAATATATAGTTTGCATTCTTGTGTTCACATGTCATTAAAACAGAACAATCAATATGTGTCTGTTTCAGTTTTTCTGAGGGTGGGCAGCTAAAATTTGGTCTTGTGATAGCTGAAGCAAATGCTCAACTAGAAAGTTCATCTTCAAGAAATCTCAAGGGACCAGAGCTTCAGAGCTATCAGAAATGGCTGAAAAATCCTTTTATAGCTTTTCCCTGCTTAAGGGAAACACACACTTCTTAAAAAGAATATTATGTTGTTTTTTTGGTGTTCTTTTTTTTGTTTTTTTTTTTTTTTTTTTTTTTTTAATTTGGTTGGAAAATAAAGACCTCACTTAAAGCCTGCTGTAAGTAGAATGGAACAATAAGAAACAAAGAAGTACTTTTGGAGAGGTAAAAAACTCTTGAATTCTGAAATGTTTTGTCAGTCAGAATTGACAGTTGAAGAGAAAATGAAGCAAACAGTAGATTTGTCTCAGTAGATGTGTTCAGCGAACTAAACCACTGAAGGATTTGCAACTGATGTACACAAACTACCTTTAGCAAGAACTGACTCCTCTGTCTCAGTAGCTGTGTTGATAAAAAGCTAATCACCCTGCTCCTGTGCAGGTCTTGCCAGCAGCCTACTGAACAGCACAGCAGTTCCAATAGTGAGAGCTAACAAAAGATAGAGGTGAAAAAAGAAAAAGAAACAAAGTATGTTCATTTTGGGCAGCTGCTTAATTACTTTCTATAACATTTACACTTTGTTTGTGAGCTTTCTTATTAGTATCATTTTCTCATGGCATTGGTTTCAGTTTAGTAGTCAAACACCATATGGAAATGAATAATCAAACATTGCGTTTTAAGATGTTGAAATGAAACATCCTGACTAATTTAATTTTTTTTTCCTTCTGAAAACAGACCCTTCCTTCTATTTGGAGATACAAATATAAATTTTTCTATGGAAAATGTCACCAAACTCAATTATTGGCTTATTCCACTTCTTACACAGATTCCCAGCTGGTGGCCAAGGAAGGAATCTCAGTTCCATGCACAAAACTCCATGGAGGAGATCTTTGCTCAGTGTTCTATACTCTTCATCTGCACCAAGCAAGGTCACAATGTGGATCCCTACTGTTCTGGTTCTGCAAGCAAGAACAAGCCTATTCCTACGATCAGGAGCTGGCATTTGTCAGCTACACAGTGCAAATCAGACTAAGAACTGGCTTTGGTGTTTGGGGAAGTTTTAGAGGTGTCAGGGCATATGCGGCTGTTCTCCTCTGTCCGTGGTGCTGGGATAGATCCCACCCACAGACTGCAGGCTCTGGTGAGAAAACGCTGCTGTTCCTGGGATTTGTTACTGTCCAGTAGATGTTATAAAATTGCATTACTGCCAGATACATACACATAAATTTTTATGAACCTAGGATATTGGTATACGCCATCAGAAAGAAGACGCATGTGACATTGCTCATATCATTACCACGGCTGCAGGAGCTGTTATTTCTTGTGTAGCAGACATCATGTATGGCAGGTAAATCATCTAGCAGATCCCCATGAGTCTGTCTTTCCAGCTGGGTTTCTTGGAAAATTGAGTAAAGGCCTCCGAGATAAAAGCCTTCTCAAGAAGCCTTTCTAAGACTATGAATAGATGCAGATCATAGATTACATCATCTCTTTTGACTGTGTGCTTTCTTGCCTCTGTGCCTGATCCTCATGTGGTGAGGAGTGTACTGGTAGGAACTTTCTTGACTGAATAGTCACAGTATCACCTGGACAGGAGGTACCCAAATCAGGCTCACAAGTGATTGGATTTTCATCTGTACATCCTGTGGGAGGTACATGGAACCTGGTGCTTGAGGCAGGGTAGAGATACTGAAGTTAGGACTTAGAGTATTTCAGTGGAGTTTGTGATTTCATGATGATGTGCCTTGGTCTCCTGAAGAGGAGGGAACTGTGAGGTAGTCAGTGTTAAGAGCTCTGTATCGTGATTTTCTGTGTCAGCTGTGTAATCTGGAAAAGGTGAGTGCAGTTTGGAAACAGAACCATAGGCACATGACCCTTGGAGAGTTAGCTGGCTCTAGAAACAGACCGGCCATTCTAAGCAGGTCAACAAGAAGCTCAGGGATCTCTCAGGGACTTCTGGATGTCCCTATCATTTTGTTTAGCTTCTGAAATCCCTGTGGATGACATCACTCTTCTCTGCACAGAAGGGAGGACATTTGCTATTGCAAAGCTTGTAAGGAGCCTATGAGCAGGAACAATGGCATTTCTCAGCAGCCCCACTTGGTTATGCTGACCTTTGGCTGCTGCAGGAGTTCCTTGATACAGCATGGTCCAGGATTCCCAAAACAGGAAGAAGAAAGCTGATTTTAGGCAATTGGGTGTTCTAACTATTAGCTCACACTTTCCTGATCCTTTTGTTTGAAGGTATTGAATTGTTCCTTCACAGACTCTGGGATACGAGAGCAAGATGTGCATATGGAGGTTTGGTAGTCTGGGATGGGGACACTGTCCTTCTTTCTAAGAGCAATCATATGATGAAAAAGGAATGTGAGGTGTGATACGACAGACCCAAACTATGAACCCTGCTCAAAGGCATATAGACACTTGGGGAGGCACCATAGATCTGGAAACACTGTGTTAATAGCATAGAAACCCAGGCACACAGCTCCAGCAGGCTCCCAGGTTCATTTCTTGAGCACAGTAATCTGTGCTGAAAAAACTCCTATGTTATGTATGAAAAAGCATCAAAAATACTGCATTATGCTTTTGAATGGTGAGTTCAGGTATAAAACACTCACTCTTGTTCAGGTATAAAACACTCACTCTGTTAAGGTATATAACAAGAGGCTTTTCCACTCTGGCTTTTTGCTCCCTGAAACTTGTTAGAAAAAGTGCAGCGCGTGCTTACCCAGGTGAGTTTCTTAGACTAACATTAGTGTCAGCTACAAAAGTGGTTTTATGGGAGGCTATAGAATAGAACAAAACAGTTCAGGGGAAGGGACCTAAAAAGACAATCTAGACCAATTGTCTGATCACTTCAGGAAGAAGCGATGTTATAAAGAGCATTATCCAAATGCCTTTGAAGCACTGACAGGCATGGGGCACTGAGGCAGACCCAGGTGGCAGACACGGCCCTGAGTGTAGAGATATGCACCCCTGCATCTGCGGCTGGCATCTGAAAGCTTTGCAGACTGCGGAGCCCCGATGGCTGCCTGTTCAGAGCTCGACTGTTCTGGCTTTGCACGCCTCTCCGCGGGGCCAGGTGCGGGCCCGGCGTCCTCCCTGACCTTCAGACGATGTCGCCCACGGGCCGTGCCAGAATCTCCCCGGGAGGCGCCGCTGCTCCCCATCCCCGAGCTCCCCCTGTGCCGGCAGCATCCCGCTCTAGCCCCCTTCTTCCTTTTAGACCCATATAGGTTACTTTGGGGGTTGCTGTCCCGCCTCTCCTGCTGGCGACAAAAGGGCGGATCAGCAGCAGGACTCGTCTCCTCCCCATCCAGCGCCAAGCCGGCTGTCAGCATCCCTAAAGGTGGGCGCCGGTGCTCTGGAGTGGATATTGCTCTGCCTTGCCACGCAGCGCTCGCACCGCACACAGCTCCTTCCTCCTCACCTTCAGATGCCGTCCCGAATCCGGGCTGGACAGCGGATCGCTGCACTGGCGTCCTTCAGTGGCAGTCGCAGGGAGACAGACGACTTTCCTCTTTTCCCCCATCCCGCCCCCACCCCGTCCCTCCCCCCCGGCCTCGCCCCCCCAACCTGGATAGCGAGAGCACAGAGACAAGCAGCCGGCGATTCTTCTCCGGCCACAGTTAATCCGAGGCGAAGCAAGAGGGAGGAGAAAGTCTGCTCCTTCCCTTGTCTTCTTCCTTGCCTCTCCAACTCGTTGCAGGACCTGGGCAATGAGAGGGGATCTGGGGGAAGGACTCAGAACAGAGGATGCAGAACGCTCTCCCACACCCTCCCCCTTTTGCAGGAAGACGTGTTTGCAGAGATTTCCCCTGGCACACACGCACACTGACTCCCGAGGAGAGGCAAGGAAACCAATTGCAAAATGCTACAGCGGGCTGACAGCCGCCCCTCCTTCCCCCCACGGCAAAGCACAAGGACACCTGGCTGCCGGAGACAGGCGGGGATGGGCGGGGGACGCGCTGGCAGACACACGCACCCCTCCGCGGTTTGGGGAGCGCTGCCGCCTCCCCGGCACCGAGGGGCGAGGGCGGCGCAGGGAAGGGGCGGGGGAGCCGGAGGCAGGGGGAGGGAGAGAGCCCAACTCCCGCAACGAGGGGAGGAGGAAGGAGGGACCGTGTCGGTGGGATGGTCCGGAAATGCTGTGATAAAAAGAGGGGCGCGGGGGAAAAAAGTAGGGAGAAGCTGTGGACTCATTCCTTCTCCCCCACTCCGCGCCCGCAACTTCCCCGGCGAGCCTCGGGCACACGGGCGCCGGCCGGAGCCCGGGGGAGAGGAGGGAGAGGAGAGGAGAGGAGAGGAGAGGCAGCCCCGGCACCTGCCGCAGCTCCTGCCCGGCCCGGCCCGGCCCGTCTCAGCACGCCGAGCGAGGTACCGGCGCCGGGGCGGGCGGGCCGTGCCGAGCCGAGCCGGGAAGGGCGGAGAGGAGAGGCGGGGTGCGGGCTCACAGAGACGGGGACAGCTCTTGTCCCTCCAGGTGTCTGTGAGCCGATGCTGAACTCGGGCGGGGGGTGGGATGAAGCAGCCGGAGCTGTGCAGCACCTGAGGCTGGTCTCAACCTTGAGCCGTCCCGGCTCACCCTGAGGAGGTGCAGCCCTCGCTGGCGTTGCGCTGGGGGCTTCCCGAAGGGTCCCGGTGGGGGACTTTCCATCCCGCTAGCCGGACTGCATCCGCATCCTGATCGCCCAGCATCCCCCGCTTGTTCTCCCGGGCACCTGCAGGGCGCTTCACCTTCAAATGCCCCCTCGGCGGTCCCGGGCGGACCTGCCACCTCGGAGCAAACCGAGAGGGCGAGAAGCAGGCGGGGAAAACGGGAAAGTTCAAAGGTTTAACTCCTTCCTGCCCGTCTGCAAGGAACAAAAGCCATGAAAGGGGACCGCATTGCTCCTCCGCACTCCCTCCCGGGCACTTGCCCAGTCTGGGGGAGCCGTCGTGTACCCCTGAGCCCTCCCAGCCGCTGGCATGCAGCTCTGCTCCTTGGGTGCCCGTGCAAAGCAGGGTCTGAAAGGATGGAGGGCTGGAAACTTGTTTGCACTCAGACAAAGGGAGGAAGACTGTGGGAAGAGAGCTGAGGAAGATCAGGCATTATAGAGACACTATTCCTGTTTTGATTGTGCCTCTTTGCAGGCTGCCTTCCACGGATTCCCAGTCCCTGTGCATGTGAGGTGTGAAGGTGGGCAGGACCCCAAGTAACAAATCATGGATTTTGTTATGAAACAAGCTCTAGGAGGTAAGTGTGATTGGCAAACGAGGGGCCTTGAATCCCTCCTACCCCTTCCCTTTCCACCCAGAAAAAGAGGAGATGGTCTACTATGGTAGGGACTGCACCTGGAATAGCTTATTGAGGACTTGGAAGAGCATGCCTGTCACTGATTCATGATCCTGGAGCGGAGTACTTGGAGAATCTGAGCAGGAGAGGGCAGCAACAAGCAGAGACCAAAGCCCCATGTCAGAGAAGAGACCTCCCACACAGGGTGTTCGGGCCCTGGGTCATGCCTAATTGGCACCTCACCACCTGGATGCACATCCCGCTGTGCAGTGCAAGTCTTGATTTTCTTCATGCCATGACACTGAGGCAGATATGATAAAGGACAAAGACTGGTTTAGGCAGAGTAAGCCCAAAGAAAGAGTGGCATTTTGTCTATGTGTGTAAGCCTTCTTTCATCTTTGGTCCAAAGACCAGCCAAATCCTGAACAAAAAATGCCCAGTGCAGAAATTTCTGTCTCTGATATTTTGATAGTTATTTTTAGTAAGGACACTGCCACAATAAGGATGGAAATGATAATAAAGTATTCCTACACACTTTACCTGTATTTAAGGCCAATCTTTTATGGGTTTCTGTATATTAGCCTACATGTGTGAGAAATTATTTTAACCTAATGGTGTGAAATAGAAAAGTTAGGGATGTGTGCAGGCAAAATTGAAAACACTGAATCAATATTTGGGAATGAGGTTCCTTTTTTCTGCCACAGTTGCTTTCTAGACTGCTTGACCTGGACATTTGGTCTGAGCATCCCTGAGGTGATGCTGGATGCTATTGGGAACTGAAATATTGGCCTCAGAGGAAGCTGATAATTCTCTTTTGTACTCTATTTCTTGTGTGCATTTTTCATTATTTTTGCTTTGAAGAAACTGTAGAACCATGGGGCTGTGTAAATGTTTAATGTGTGGTGATATTGATGTCATATACAACTTCAACATTTACTGCAGGACTCTATCCCATGGTGTAGAAATAATGTTTTCATCTCTGAAAGTGGTGGGTGTTTTTCACCAGAGGAGCAAAATTTTCACAGTTAAGAAGAGAGGAAGCAACTAAAGTTTTAGTTGGGGTATTTTGAATAGGGAGATAAAACTGGAGAAGAAAGGGATGAATTTGTTTGTATGAAACAGTGGGGTATGAGGACATCTGCGTAAGAAGGTAGCAGTTTGTGTGGCAGCAGTGCTGTGCTTCATTTCACTCTTCAGTGCCTGTTTTGAAGGAGAATTAGTGTTAAGATGTGCAGACTTTGCACTGTTTGCTGTAGTGCAAGGTTGCTTGCACAGAATTGAACTAATGTACCTGCAAACTGGAGATACAGCCACTACATCTGGAGATCCATAAATCCAGTGAAGGGAGGTAACTGCTCACAGACTGCAGCTAAAGGTGGGGGGAGGAGGGCTGCAGCAAAGGAATAACATCTACCATGGCTGCTTTTTTCTGCAGCTTCGTGAATTAACATGAGTTGGAAGCAGTGCCTGTCTGTGCTTAACAACATTCACCCTGGGCAGACCTCCTTCATTCTAACAAGATGTTGCATGCCAAGGTCAGGATTTGTTTGATAATAGGACTTTCTGAGAAGGTAAATTCAAAAAGCATCTTTTCGTGAAGTCTGAGCTCCTGATGTCTGTCAAGATGCTGTCCAGGGCACCAGCTCTTCTGCCAGATGACTTAATGTGTCTGGAACTTACCCACTTACTCAATAAAGGAGAAGTCTCTGCAGAGTGGTAAAATCCAGGAAATGCTAATTCATTAAGCAGAGTCCTATTTTTAAATTACAAATAGTTTCAACAAGATAAAACAAGAACTCCCAGTGCAAATCTCATATGGAAAGTAAAGTGATTTTGGACACTGGTTTCTCCCTGGAGTTAAAGTCCAAGCTGATGCAAATCATCCAAGCTGGCCAGACTGGCACAGCAAACCAAGGACTAAAGGATATAGTTTGCTTCCTTAGTTTTGGGGCCAGAACCCTTTCTTTCTGCCAGTTCTGATATCCAAAGGGAGATTTACTTAAGAGCTGGACTCAGTGATCCTTCTGGGTCCCTTCCAACTCAGACTAATCTGTGAATTGTGTCCACAAGGATGGTCAAACTGAGCAGAGCACCAAACCTCTAGCTGATAGGCTTGCTTTGGGTAGGGCACGTGGTCTGATCTGCTAGTGGTCATTTTTATTATCCTCACTTTTTGGGAGGTCCTTGGGTGGATTTCATGGCTCTTTGATTTTAGTTTAATATGTTTTTTCCCAGAACACATCTGAATTCATTATTCTGCTTGATAGGATTTTTGGAATGGTGCAAAAGTTCTTATACTATTCTCATAAGCTCTTATGGATTCCTGGAAGAAAGAAAAAAATACTGCAGTTTTGTCATTAAGGTCTCCTCTAATTTACACAGAATCAGACCTGCTATATATTCTGCTTGCCATATACCTACAGCTAAGGTAGCTTAACCCTTCAGCTATCTCAGATGGTGAAAATTCACAAGGGCTGAGGGCCAGTTGGGTGTCCTTGACAGAGCATAATGGGTATGGCCTTTTACGTAAGTCATTTTTTCTTCCCAGCATACAGCCCTAAAATAAAGCTTAGGCCAGAGCTTATGATAACTAAGAGCCTGGATTTGAAAACTATTTGCAGGTGGTTGCTTTTGACCTTTCCCTACTGTACAGGACTATGCAGGTCTCTGAAGCAGTGGAGGAGTTAGGAACCAGGTTTTACCATAGGGAGTGGTGAAATAAGGTACTGATAGAAAAACATCATTCTCCTACCTCCTACCACCTTATTGAGGAAGACGAGGTCTCACTCTCTGCTAATTAGCAGTAGCACTAACCTTAGCAGAATGCTTCTGTGGGAGTTTTGCCATTGCCTTTGAAGCAAACTTTGAAGATATTAGCCTTGCCCATAATGGCACAGAATAATCAGATTTGCTTTTCCTTGGAGTTTTGCCCATAGGGGAAGAAGACAATGAGTTGTTTTGAAAGGTAGGTGAGCTAAGTTAGCAAGTTAGCAGCCAAGGAAAGGCAGTTATTTGGTGACAAGTTGCTTTGTTTGAAAGTTTGATGAGGGTATTTAGCGTTTTTGAAATGAGTTTGACAGGTATTGTTGAGGTAGAATGTGTCTTTTCCCTGGTTTGTTGTTAAAGAGGGTGTGCAGAAGTCTGTTTCTGTGCAGTGGAAGGTCATCCTCTGCTGTGCCAGCACAGGGATTTTGCTGCTGCGTTGACAGCAGAGTTTCTGCCTGAAGGTTGATGAACTTGAAATGTGTCTTTTTAAATCCATGGCCTCTTCGTGGCAAAATCCTCGACCCTTTCATTAGCAGTGGGGACTGTAGTCCAGGAAAAACAGTAAAAACCAGTAGGTTATTTGGCTCATTTCCTTCTGTAGCTTTTTGGGTTTTTTTGTGCTTCTCAGACCTTTCAACACCCTATATAGAAGTCACACTATTTATTGTCTGACAGTGACAGAAGCTGTGGAGAAGTAATGATGCTTATTAGCTGTGTAGAACAAGAATAAAGTAGCAAGAGGGCAAAGGCTTAAAATTGCTGCTTCTTCTCCCACAGAAGTAACAGCAAGGGGATATTTTGCACCTCTGACCCTGCTACCTCACAGACATTGTCAGAGGTGTGTAGCCAGGGTGATTTATCACTTTGCTCTTCCTGTGACAGTTCTTTAAATGAAGACAATCATAGTCATTTAATGACTATATTTTACATTAGAAGTGCTTTTTGCCAAGTCAGGTCAGAACTGGGCTAATGTTATCATGACCAATGTGTATGATTTCCCAGGAGAGAGTAGGAACTAGAGGATCTGGAATGGGTCCTGAAGGAGTTTAGCTGTAATGCTTTTCACTGTGCATTGCTTATTTCTTGCTAAGTTTGTGTGAAAGTAAATTGTGCACGAACTCCTGACTCCCATGTTGTACTACACTGCATCACTTCTCTGTCACTGCTGGCTTGGACAAGTAGGGAAACTGGTTTGAAATAGAAGACAATGAACTTCATGAAGCTCTTCTGGGTGTCATTCTGTTACTGGGTGAAAAAAAGAAGAAAAGAGGAAACCTATGGAAAGTGAGGAATGTTGGATTGTGATGTGTTTGAAGAGAGAGATTTTCCTACTGCAGAGAGTAACATTCTGCAGACCAGAATATTGTGAAATTGTGGTATACAAAACACAAAGTGGCTCTAAATGTGATGCTGCATAGAACCCATTTAAAGTGCTACTACTATTGCCATGAATGGGACAAATGGCAAGAACTGGGTGGTAAAAGGTTGGAATGTCTGCCTTAAATACTGATTATTTTTAATGCCAGCCTGTGGATAAATTATGCAAATCCTTTCACATATGCATATGAATAGTACTGTCTAAATTTCTTCTTCATACTTCCAGCACCCCTTGAATTCATAGTGCAGTGCAACTGCACTAGGAGGAAGGGTACATCTGAGTTTCTGGATAGATATTCACTATAATAGCTAATACAGGCATGATTCACTGATTTATTGGCAGCAGTTTAGAGTGGGGACTTCTGCTTCACATCTGCTTCTGTCAAGAATCTGTGGCCACTTGTTTTGGTTCCGGAGGATTCTTAAAATATTACAGGCACAAGACAAATGCAACCAGATTATCATCTGTAACATGCCAGCAGGGCTGCACTGCCTACTTCACATCCCTTACCAGAACTTTGTTTCAGCTGGGTATATCACAAAACACAGTCCAGAGGGAGTCCCCTTGTTCTTGAAGACAGACAGAGATCCAAGCCCTTATAAAGATAATGGGATTTAAGTCATTGTGTGACTTAAGCTCTGAAAGAGCAGCTCCTGTGCTAAGCTTACATTAGGGAAGATGTGAGGGTGTGTGAATGCCAGATAAGCCTGAATGAAAACCACACTAGGGCTTAACATCTTAGCAGTGACCTTCTGTATATTCTACTGCTGCATTTGCCTGACTTTAGTGGCTTGTGAAATGAGGATTTAGTCCTTTATTTCTCCCGAAGAAGTTAGCAAGATTGAGTGCAGTCAAAGGAAATACAGATCTGTTCAAGGTGGAACGCATTGTGAAACAAACACAGGGGTTTCTGTCTCCTTCTCCAACTCACATTCTTGTTTCTCACATTCCCAGTTCTGTGCTGAGCCTCTCTGCTGCACCAGGACCTCATGCATCAGCTAGGTTGTGCTCCACTGCTTTTGTTAATGTGTGGGGTTCTGGAACAGGGCAGAAACTGTCATGCAAAACTGCAAGTCCTAATGCTAACAAATAGTGCCGGTATTGACTTCTGGTGTCTATTTTGTCGGTAATCCTTGAAACATTTAAAACATGAGGTCTTTCATTTTGCAGTCAGGTGCATCCACATCACCAAGACTGGAGAATCTGGCGGGAGGCATGAGATGTCAAGACCACTGTAGCATGTGATAGGTGTTGGGAGGCCACTTACTTTCATTCTCAGATAACTTCCACCTGTGTTGTGTATAATTCTGGGCCCCACAAATTAAAAATATTTTTAAGGGCATTGAATGCCTCCAGAGGAGGGCAAAAAAGCTGGTGAAAGGGCTGGAATGAATGTCTTCTGAGGAGCGGCTAAGGACCTGGTTTTTCTGTTTTGGAGAAAAGGAGGCAGAGGGGTCACCTCATTGCTCTCTACAGCTTTTTGAAGAGAGGAAGTGGAGAAGGAGGTGTTGATCCCTTCTTCCTGAGATCCAGTGACGGGAGGCCGGAACCTGGGGTAGGTGGCATATTTGTTGCATACATTTTTCACAAGGAATGGTATTAAAAGAATTTTTCCCCTAATGTAAACTGGTGGCAAAGAGATTTTCGTTGAGAAATTTGATTAAGTTGCAAGATGTCTTCCAAGGAAGCAAATGGTTGCTCTCAAATGGTTGAGATGACATCAGAGAAACAACTACAGTGATGGTCAGCAGATTTATTGCATCCATGATCCAAACCAGGAGATTAAAAACTGACCAGGTCCATTTTTCCTGTGCCTTTCTGGAGAAAGCTTCCTTTTATATTTGCTTGCCTCTGTTTGGCCTGTTGCTGTTAGACTCACACAAATCCTTCCCTTGTGTCTGCTGGGATCTTACTTATGTTTGTCTTACTCACAAGCAGGCACTGTGAGCAGTGTGCTTATTGAAGTATCCTTGGAGGAAATGTGCAGCCTTCAGCTGATTGTAGAGGTAGGCCACAAAGAGCTTAACTAAGATTTGTGCTGCAGGCCAGCTTGTGAAAAAAAAAAAAAAAAAGCCTGCTTGGGGTGGAGTGACCTGGATAACCAGGAAGTTTTCTGTCTCAGAGAGGGAGAAATAACAAAATTTCACATACGTTAAGTAGTCTGTCTAGGACTGATTCATGGCAGAAAAAAGAATTTTTCTCCTTGGTTTTTCTGTCCACTTTGAAGGAAGTTCTACATGCTTTTGATTTTAATATCTGTTGCTGTACACCTTCATCTTTCTGACTTTTCTTTTTTTTTACCCTTTCATAATAGAAGCAAAGTGGTGGTTTCTTGCCAGCTGCATGGTTTTGGCGCAAATAGGATTTGTCAGTGCTGAAATTTTAGCCTGTGTTGCATAGGAAATGCTATCTGCAGCAGCGGATTTGGAGCTGGGCAGGAGCCTAATGGATGATGTATTACAGTTATTGAGACCTTCCTGGTGAAATATAAGCTGCTGGCTTGTCTTCGTGTTGGTTCTTAAGGAGAGGGAAGTTCAGGCTGTAGTTCAGCTGTTAGCCATGGAGACCTACACGCTAGCTCATGTGCTGGCAAAAGCACAGACATTAGAAAAAAACTGATGTATACAGAGGCTGATGTACATAGGAGGGCTTTCTTCTCTGACTAGAAGGGTAAAGATTGAATTCATAAAGCTGTGAAATCAAATCTATGAAGGCTACCTGGGTTTAGAAGTCTTGCTGATTTAAGTCAAGACTGTTTGGTCTGTATTTGTCAGCACTGCAGGGGCTCCAAAAGCTCTGCAAACACTCTCCACTAAGGGAAGACAGGCACCCTGCCCCAACAGAAATGGGAATGTCTCTTTCATCCTGGGGCACCCCCAAAGCCAACAGCACAAAAATCCACCCTAGCAAGATGGTATCACAGGAAATTTCATCTGGCAGTTGAATGGAGATGAGAAGTCCTCCAGGAGTGTTTATAATCTGCCAAATCGTTAAGGAAGCCTGGAAGAGCAATAAGCAGGGAAGGCTGGCAGAAAGGAAGCGAGAGATCTCTAGTGTTTTGCCATTGGCTTGTCTCATGTCAGAGGGCTACATGAAAAAGGCATGTTCTTTTGTTTGATGGCCAAGGTCCCTTCTCTGAACTTTATGTGATTCAGACAAGAGGGAACACTGATGCTGAGACTCAGACACAAATACAGGCTCTAGTGTTAGTTACCTAGGGTGAGAATTCATTGTTTTTCAGGCTATTTGTGAGAGGATATAGTTTATTAAGTGGTAACTGATATGTTAGTCCCTCAAAGCTGCAGAGTTGCTATGCCCACTTCCAGCAACTTTAAAGACCCTCAGCAGCGTGCTGAAGGCTCTTCCAAATCCTCTGTCTCTGCTCCTCTTTCAGTGGTGGGGCAGAAAGTACTCTGCCTTAGCTTTGGATGCTCTTCTTTGAGGTGAGGCTGCACCTCTGCATTGCCTTTGTATATTCATTCCATGTGCTGAAATCCAGTGCTTGATCAAGGTAACACAGCACCTTAAACATCTGCTAACTTGCTGCTTTTGAGCACTTTGCCGGTTGCCATCGTATTTTCTCACGTACAGTCTGATTGTGAGAGCTTGGAGTAGTCAGTTGTGTTTCTCTCAGGTTAATTTTTGGGTCTGAAGTATGTGTCTCAGGATACAGAACATTGCTGAGAAGGCTGAAAGCTTCAACCGATCGCTGAACAGATGCTCATGTGGTTTGCCAAAGGGTAACAGCTGCAATTACAGACATGGCAAAGGCTACTAGTGATCTACCACTGGCACAAATCACAGTGCATATCAGGGAAAAAAATACTTCAAACAAATTGTGTCTCTCTGCTGCAGACAAATTGACAACCACCCTGTGCAATTTGAGGATTGTTTTTTTGTTCCCCTCTCTCCTGTATTTTTAAATGAGCATTTTTTTAGTTGTGTGGATGCTGTTACTGCAGAAGGGCATTAATACAAACAATAAATTTATTCTGCTAGCTTTGTGCATCTTTTTGCAATTTGAATTTGTCATTACCTACAAGAATGAATCTGCTTAGTAGCTGCTTACATTTTTGCATCATGATTTGAGTCTCGTGGCTTATTTGCAGTGACACTGACCTTGAAGGAATGTCAAACACAGAGCAATGTCAACATAAATTAGGGATTCCAATGGCTGTGAGTTACCTTCCGTGGAAAATAAGGGAAGAAATAAACAAACAAACAACAACAACAAAAAAAACAATCCAAGTGTGGAATGATGGAGCTGTTTTGATAACTTCAGACTCCTGGGAGAATTAGAGCAAAGAAAAATTATAGGAAGAAGGATGGGAAAGAAATGTGTGTCAATGCCTATGCTGACAAATAATTCTTCTATCACTCCTTCTGCTTCTTAGTGCTAGACATAGCTGAACTTCTTGTCTTAATGGACTTGAAAATTTGCCCTTGACTTGATATTAGCAATGAAACTTTCTTGCTGTTTCTACTTCACTGCCATGGTGTTATTGAGTATAGTGTGAAACTTTCTGTGCACCACCTGAGGGGGCCGGAACTGTGTGGGACTGCCTGGTCTCTGTTCCAGTGCTTGTCCTAAGTGTGTCTGTCTCTTGAATTCTTTGAAAATGCATATATTAATCAGAATCTTAATTTGCAAGAGGACTTTGGAAAGGTTTTACTAAGGCTGTGTTGGTTTATATTTTTAATAAAAAGTTTTTAAATACCTAAATTTGTTTTTTTTTTTCTCAGCAATCAAGAAAAGAAGACATATTGCAAACATGAAAGACTACATGAGACTAAGACATGTCCAAACCAATGTATTTTTTTCCCTCTGGCAGTTATTTACTTTATGTTGAAGTTAAGTTTATGCATGCTACTCTTCCTCGAGTCTGAGTGAAATGTTTTGTTCTTTGTGAATTATATTTCTCCTTGCAGTTTCCTTCAGATTTATTTTTTTCTCTAAACTAAAAAAAATCCCAAACAGAATACAACTAAGTAAAAAAACTGAAGAGAAGGAGGAATTACTCAGAGATTTTTCCAATATATATATATTGATCCTTCTCTACACAGTTCTAGCTGGGAATAAAAGTGATTGGAAGGATATTTAGAAAAAACTCTTGATTTCATGAGAAACAGATGAGTAGTTTAAAATTTTGATTTGTGTTTTTGTTCGTTTGAATTCTGTATACTTAAAAAACTTCTCTTGACAATTGCAACGTTCTCCTCTGTATTTGCCTTTAAATATCAGAAGTTTCTGTTCCATGTCACCCAGGCTGCCAAATGACAAGATTAAAAGGTGCATGAAAGGAAATTTATAATTACATGGAGATAGATTAAAATGCTGAGGAAAAAGGTTAAGCAGGGACACCACTGCTCTCTCTAAATACATGAGAGGTGAACACTGCAGTGAAGGAAGAACTACTTAATATGAGAGACAATATTGGTAAAAGGATAATGTGAATAAATTGGCCATGAGCATCCTTGAGTCAGTAATTATTGTCGCTTGACTTGTGGGAGAGAAGAGAGGTGCTGTCTCTGGGGAGTCCTGCTGCTGCAGCAAGCAGGAAGAAATGGAAACTAAGTCTTTGGTGCATTTGAAATAATTGTACATGCTCAGAAGGTAGGGCCAGTGAGACAGGAAATAATTATTGGTCCCGAGTACCTCAATAGAGCGTTCATGTCTTTGAGTCTTATTTGTAACTTTGTCCATAATAACAGAATTTCCCTAAAAAGTGGTTTTGTTTTTACACTAAATTTTGATTTTTATACCAATATGTAATAACATCTAATGGTGTTAGAATGCAAACCTAGCTTAGTGGGAACCAGTGCTGTGCTCCTCTAGGTGAGTTAGTTACAGAGCTGTGGTAAATTTTCCCTTTTCTGAATACATTTTAGCCCCTTTATATTTGTATGACAGAAAGGTTTGCCAGCTATATTATGTCCATGCTCATGGATGGTTTGAAATCACCTTTTTGATTCAGATAGAAAATAATTATATTTCAAAGGACTTCATGGATTTACAAATTAATTTCTAGAACAGATGGCTATACTGGATATCTTTCCAGCTGTGGTGTTTCAGCCCAGGTGAGAGTTTTGAGTTTTGTATAATAAGCATAGCTTGAAATTCACTCCGCGATGACTTCTACTTGCCATTTACATGGAAACGGCTGTTTTCAGCGCATTTGGTAATTTTTTTGTTTTATACTTCAGTTGAGATAAAAGTAATTTAAGAACTAGGTGTTTCTCTAGGATCTTTCCCTGGTTTTGAACAGTTTTCTCAAAAGAAGATGTTCCATCTTCCTCAGTATTTACTATTTTCCTCATTGTTAGACTCAAATACCCTGTGTAGTTTGTGCACTGCTCTCTGCCATCTCAGTATTCTAGATTCAGGCTCACATTACAGTATGACTTAGACCATAAATTACTCTTATCTAGGCAGTGATTTAGAAGGTACCTTGTGCTGGCCCATCTCTCAGAGAACGACTCATGTTTTATATGCAGGACTGAATCTCTTGGGCTTAAATGTCTCTTGTAGCCTTGTGAGGCTCCTCCCTCATGGCTGATAACTTTTCAACCAAGTCTCCTTCAAACTGCCTGACTAATTCAGAACAAAACCTTCAGCAAGGGCACGCAGCTGAGAGGTGGAACACCAAATCACTGCCATTGCAAGATGCTGGCTTCTGGAAGAGGATGGACGTGCCATCCCTTTCCTCTGTTTGTGCATCTTATTATATTGTCAATGAGCATTGTGCCAGTCAGAGATCCCACATCTCTCTAAACACCATGTTTAACACCTTTTCTGGTCATGTGGCCTGAGATCCTGTTGAGGACACAATGACTTGCCTCACGGCTGAGGTGCTTGATTGGGACTTCTGGTTTTGTGTTTTGAACGTCATCTGGTAGAATTTTCAGGTGGTACTCCTTCTGCCTGGTACTCAGCACCTCTCATCCAAAGCACTTGCATGTGCTCCTTCTATGCTGGCAGATGCAATAACGGTTGCTTAAAATAGGGAGTTAAAATGAATCCTCTCAGCCACTACCACAAACAGGAATGTTCTGTTTCCACACAGGAAAGTGACGTCAAAGTGCAAAGTTCTGCCCTTCCTTCACATAGTGAATCTTCTCCCTGGTTTAAATGTAGAGTGTGTCAGTTTCAATCCTGTTTTTACTCCAGATGACTATTGTGAACTGGCTGCCCTGAGTTAATAATGTCCATTCATTTTTTCTCTCTGTTATAGGCATCCTGTCTTATTATTGGTTCTTATGTAGTTATTTGTCTATTTTTTATTTAGGGATCACTTTAGTGTACATTTTACTTTGCGCTGTACAAGATCCTTCTATACTGGGTCCTTTTTATGTGCTCAAAAAATCAGTTCTAACTAAAAGAGAGTAGAACTAATGTAGCCCAACAGGGATGATCTCTGGGTGACCAGGGAAACTCAGCACTCAATTCTGCACAACAACATCCTGGGCACTCACAGGCACTTCTTTGACACAGCATAATGTAATTTAGAAATTTCATCTGTCTTTCTTGACAGAGATCTGTCAATCTACAGCAGCTGAAGACCAGTATTTTTATTAATTTCTTGCAAATGTGAATAAAATAATCAAAGGGGTTTTCTTTCTCTTAAAAACTCACAAAATTCCCCTCAAAATCTCACGGCTTGAGATATTCCTTTTTTTCCAGGTCCATCACCTTCATGTGCACGGAAGAGGTATTTATGGCATATTATTAGGGATGGTCTGGCTAATCTAGGGATAGTATTAGTTACATAAGATCTCAAACATACCTCAAGTGCAGCATGGATGCTGTGGAGTGAAGCAATTATCTATTTTGCTGTCTTCAGAACAGAGTGACCTAGATTCTCTCTTCTTTTTTTTTTTCCCCTCTTTTTCTTTTTTTTCTTTCCCTTCCGTTTTTCCTCACAGGGTGGCCCACTTAGTTGATTAAACTGAAACTCAATTATAGCTGGTTATGTTACAGTTGGGAATAAAGCAGATATAAAGAGAGTGGAGCTGATAAAGTAATTTATTTTTTTGCCTTACTGGTTAGCTGTAAATTATGATTAGGATTAAGTGACAAACATTTGGCTTAGTAGCTTTTGGGTGACAGATATTTCACAGTAGCCTTGGCCGGCTGCATGGAACGCAGAAAGAGATTCAATGAAAAGGTGTGCATTTAATGGCAAGAAAAAAAAAATCATAGTCTAGGTTATGAAAGATTTGAAATAAGCTTTAAATCCAAAAGAAGTCCCAAGTCAGCAAATTCAAGGTCAGCGTGGTTCATACTTTGTTTGAGGGGAATACATGAAACACATTGACACTTGTGCATTATTTATAACTTTTATGTAGTGCAAATTCTCTGAAAAATCATTAGAGGCATTAGGAGAGTAAATAAATCATGCAGGTAGGAGGAGCTCTCATCCTGCAATCTTTGGTAATAAAATTACCCTTTTAGTTAATGCCAGCTAGGTAGCATGTGGTCCATGCTAAAAACACTATAGTTAATGAAAAATGACATAGTCTTAGTTTTGTGTAAATTTCCTCATCTCTCCCCTCACTGCCCAGGGAACAAACCAAAAGCAAATCTGTTCAGTGCAGGACAGCCTGGAAAGTAAAACTCTTCTCCCCATGAAATTTAAAGAGTGAAAGAATTCAAGAAGAGTCTGAAGACACATAGAATCTATTACATTTCTAGGCAAATATCTCTGGGGAGATATTTGCAGCAGGGATTAAGTTGTGGTTGGAACCCAGCATCAGATTTATGCAGGGACCCCAAGAGCCAGGAGGAGAGCACCTCTGTCTCTTTGGGCTGGATGCTGAGCATGGCTTGTTCCTGTGTTATGGCACCACTGTTGCCACCTGCACATTCAAGCATGATGACTTGACCAGGTGAAAAAAGCAATGGGAATTCTGCTCTGACTTCTGTCTCTGGCAGTGGGGAAAGATGATTCTGTAAATATATTTCTTGATGTCAGGGCATCTGAAAATGCCATTACCCAATTTAAGCTGCAGTGTCTTGCTGCTCAGTTGCCACTTCAGTTTTTGAAATCTGTCTTAGAGTTGGAAAGTCTGTTCTCTGCAGTGTGAGGTGGCTTCTCACCTTACCTGCCTGGATCCCCATTTGGCTTCAGCAAAACAGGAAAGAAGTGTCCATCTATGGCAAAATCTTCCTTTCATATCTTGGACCATAAGAACTTTCTCAGTAATCAGAGAAGAATTGAGGGAAAAGAACCTTTGGAAATCCTCCTTGAATTTGTGCTGAACCTTCCTTTCAGGAAGGAATGGGCTGGTAAGGAAGCAGTATGCAGATATTCTGGGAGACAGTGTACAAGGCTGATGACTCAGTTAATCGGTTATGACAAGGGCCAGATCTGCTCCAAGTACAGCTCACTTAGAGCAAAAGAGAAAGATCACATTGCTCCATCTTCAAATGTTGTATAAGAGTGAAGTGCTATTCATCTTTGTAGGGAGTTTTGTGTCTGTTGAGAAGGACTAATCAGAGATACCATAGAATATAATAGACAGACATGTAATTTGAAGACCTTGAAGGTTCTAGAAGGCCTGGGCTTAAAGATGGCTGACACCATGGGGAAGCCCACACTTAATTTCAAATGGTCTGAGTGCCAGCTGAAATTTGAAAGTGTCTGATACACACACATGATTTCATATTCTTTTCTGTGCCTCTTCTTACCCGTGCGTTTATAGTGACTATATTAGTTAATTTTCTTTCCTCTCAATAGCTGACAGGCACAGACATGGACTTTGGCTTGTCTTTCAGTCGCCTTTTTTCCCTCATGCCAAGAGCCCTCACGTCAGAATGTTATCTCTTTGATTTATTTTTGTGCTAAGATAGCACTACAACCACTTAACAGAAGAGCTTAGGAACTGTCTCTTGAGATATATCCACCAGGATCAGACTCTTCTCATCTAAAATGTGGTGCCTAACAGGAGAATCTAACTGGCATCACTTGTCTCAGCTACTTCAGGACTGCTGTAGTGTCCTGAGAAGGCACAGAAGGGATTTGTTTCTTTAGTCATGCCAAAGATGACTAAAGAATCAAGGATCAAGAACGCTTTACATATTCCATATAAGAAAGATGGGCAGGCCTTAGACCTGATAATGCTTTCTTTCCTGTTTTCCTCACCACACAAACTCCAATCTAGCTTCTCTCTGAAGGCACCGGGTGATTCATGTCCGTGATATTACCCTGCACAGAGCTGTAAACCACCCTTGTCTTCCTCATGGCAATGCTGGGCATCCCTTTCCCATGTACTCCTCAGGAGCAGACACCCTTTAATGGTGCAGCTGGTGGGTGGTAACAGCCTGAATCTGCTGACATTTTGCTAATGCTATTTGTTACAGCCAGAGCTTCTGTCTGTGCTTCATAGAAATTCTGGGGGTTATTCTTACCAGTGATCTGTCAGGACCATCACAATGATGGAAGGAGGGAAGCAAAACAGTAATTCTTGTTTGAGGGCTCAGCTCTCCACTTACCCACCAACAAACCTGTTACCCTTTTTTGAACTGCTCCAACATTTTTCCTGCAAGCATGTGTCCAGATTCTGATGCTCGCCACTATTTAGAGCCAGGTGTTTGCTGAGCCCAGCAGTGGGGACAAAGACAGAGAAATTATAGCCATGAATTTGCAACCCTCACCATCTGGATTACAGAGCAAATATTCACATGGTGCTGCTGAAAGAGCTGTTGCAACTGCCAGTGGAGCATATGTATAAGGGTTAATGTGCCGTGGTTATATCACTGACAGTCTCTGAGTAGTTAAATTCAGTTCAGGGCTCAAGTGGAGAGACCTAAGGTTCCCTATGTTCTGTAAAATGCTCCCTGTTCATGTTTGCTAACCTTTTAATTAGAGAACGAAATAGAGAAAGTCGTAAGAGGTAACTGTCTTGAAATGCAAAATGCTCAGTAGAGCTTTATTTTAACAAGGTTCCTATTCCCAGTCTCTTTAACTACAAAGCCCCTATAAGGGAGTCAGCTCATGAATCAGTCTTCATTAAGACGTTTATTAAAACTGGCAGTAACTGCCCTCTAAAAAAGAAGAAATTAGTTGTGTTGGGCAGAACAGGATTTGTTGGGATTTTTTTCTTCTCATTTAAATCCAGTTCTGTGCCCTCAAAAACAAAACAAGCAGAGCACCTGGGATAGTGAGATTAGAGAAGAGTACTGTCACAGTTTGTCAGCTCCTTGGAGAAGCTGGCCTGACCTTGCAGCCTTGTTGCTTAAGGATAGAGAGCAAAATGCGTGTAATCAGCTGCTGAGAAACCTGGCTGACTTTAGCTGACTCTGGTCACGAGTGTGTGCCAGTATGGTAAATGAGACAAATTGTCTATCTACAGATTTTTCTCTTATTTTCTGGCCCATAGGACAACTTTTCGCAGGTGATATAGGAAGTCCTGTCTGTTTTCTAGAATATTCTGGGCCTCTGAAGGAAATTGAGGAATAGAAGGTGTGAGCCAAAAGCTTTCTTCTGTCTGCCCACCATCACCTCAGCCCACTATCAGAAGCAGAGCTATTTCTTTAGCTCTCATTCCTGACACGTTGTTGACCTTTGGTCTTGGATGGCAGTCAATTGTTAGACATGTTTTCAAGGCTGCCAGTGTATTGTCAACAGGCCTCTAGGTTATGAGATTTGGTTTATACCAGAGGGCAGAATGTGTGCATCAACCCATCATTAGTTTCTTCTGAGATTGTGCCTATAGCAACATATTTGTGAGTGGAAATCAGCTCGACTACCACTGCTTTTTGGGTCAAGGCCTTTAGTATTCCAGCTCAGTGTCATGGCACTGAAGTAGGCTGGGCTTAGCTGCCATGGTCTATCTGAAAAAAACTATTCTACTGCTGTATGATCTATGCTGCTAAGCACAAGCACAGATATGTGGCTGTATTCATACCACATAGCCACACAGTATCAAAGGATGCAGAGACTTGGACTCATTTTGTGAAAGGATGTATTTGTCATGAAAAGCTATTTTTTATCTCAACTTCAGCTTGATTAACTTGTCTCTGTAATATTCCAGCTGAAGATCTTGACCAAGCTTATTACAAAACTCAAATGGATAGGCCAGTTTTATATCAGAAAGTAACATTTATCATTTTCACTAGAGACTAGTATTTACATTATTTAAAATGTAAAAACTGTGTCTTCCCCAAGCAGACCTCTGAGGAACATTTTCAGCTTCTTCCTATAAGTAAGCACGTGTTCCTTCTTTGGCCCAAAAAGTGATAATGAAGTGATTAAAAGGTGGTAGTTTTCTACTAGAGAAGGATAAAATACAGCATTGGCATATATTCCAGCCACTAATAAAAAGCAGGGTGAAGGTTATAAGGTCATTTAAACATTTGCACCAGAACACAATAGCTCAGAAGAGTGGGAGGATTTTCTGCCTGATTTACTCAAACTATGTCAGGATGAGGAAGTGCTGTATTTAGTAGCTCTTCTCTTTAAACTCCAGTATAGCTATTTCCTGGCACACTGCATTGATCTTCCTCTCATCATCTTGTAATAATTGTAAGGGCAGGGCCGAATGTAAACTCATGTATTCCATGCCTTAGCTGTGACAGTAATTTAGACATCTGTCCTCACCTTTTCAGCAAAACTACCAGTGAGGTCCTTGCAGGAAGTGTTCATATACTTGTGCACTTGAATATTCCCCTTTTGGTAGACACTGTTGGTTTTGCACTTTGTCTGTTTCATTCCATTATTTGAGGAGACTTATAATGCTAATTTTGCTCTGTGTGGCAGCCCCTTTTTGCTTGCCTTCATCCAGATAATGAACTGTGGAAAGGCCATTGTGCTTGAAAGCTGCTCTGTTTTTTTCCCCTGGTAATGTGAAGTATTCTGTCTCCTAACAAGCCTTGCATCTGTTGCTTTCTTACATCACCTTGTTTGCACTTTACAATGGGATAAATGTCCATGTTGTCATTCAAACCATTAATTAAAATGAAGGCTAGACCTTGCAGAATATTCTACCAGCAGCACATTCTTCCAACCTGACAGCAAATCAATTGTGCATCAGCTTCCATACTTGACAAAACAAAATAAATGTTTTCCAAAAGCGTTTTTGTGGTAGCTTCTACAAACATACTGATGGCTATAGCTACTACTGTTAACTGGGAAATCTTGAAGTTCCCTCAAAGAAACAATATTTACTGACCTTTTAAGGAACCTGTGAGAGGCAATAGCTTCCCTTAAGATGATAGGAGAGAGCATCAGCAGTGTTTTTTTGCTATAACTGCTGTATATCCACAATAGCTGAGATCCTTCTCCTATCAGGATTGTCCTCCTGGCAGAAGGTCACAGCTACAGTCTCAATTTACCTTGGTGTGGAATGTTTGCAAAAAGAAGAAGGTCTGTAGTTGCTTTCAAATCTAAACAGCAGTCAACTTTATTGGTTCATTGCAATGGTGTATGCCTTTTTATTTCTGTGCTTGCTCCTGTGAAAGTTTGGTAGGGCAGTGGAACTAGGAGAGGTACTGTGGAGCCAAGGAAGGTTTAGAGTAGTGTGAGGACATATCCTGACAGCAGAACATGGTGTCTGACAGGTCATATTATATGCCTCAGAGCTGTCAGTATCCTTGAACTGAGACATGTCCCTCATCTTCTAGATTTTAGGTAGTGTCCTAGTTTAGGGCAAATTTGAGGAAAACCCTCTGGAAGGAGCCCCCAGAAAACAAACCCCCACGGCCCCTCCCCACCCACCTGGTTCGGGAAAAAATTTTCTCTGAGAGAAGTGGAAAAGAACCTGTTTATTCAACGAACAAAGCACCCCCCAGCACCAAAAAGAAAATTAACCACACCAGATGACAACAAACTCTTTCACCACTCTGACGAGATGAACAAATCCAGAAAGTCTTTCCTGGGAGTGGTCGCCCAGGTCTGGACGCTGGGGATTGCTCTCCAGCACTGGAGATGGTTGCTCTCCAGCACTGGGGATGGCTGCTGCAGATCACAAAATGCAGGCTCTTGGTGTTCCTTGGTGTTTCCCAGATGTCCAGAGCAGGTTGGATGGTATTCAGGAAGAGGAAAGGAAAAGAAACAGTCCAGGGAAAGAATTGGACTGCTTAGCTAAACTAACTAGGAAGCAAAGGCAAAAGTAGAAGCAAGCCAAGCAAGCAGGCAAAGCAAGCAAGCCAAGCCAGCAAGCAAAGCAAAAGCCAGCCAGCCAGCCCTAGCCTTTTCTAGACAGCAGGTGAACTGGCTGATAACAAGGCAAAACAAACCTTCACTTTCAGAGTCAGTTCTGAAAGCACAGAACATAATATCAAACGTAAACAGAACACATGATTGGAGATACAAACACCATTACGTCACCCTAGGACAGATAGGAATGCTGGAAAAGCATCTATGAGTTTTGTGATTGAAAGAAAACATAACACCAATAACCAAGTTGTTATTGGTGTTATGTCTTCTAAAATATTGGATTAAGTATTCTTCTAAAGTATTGGATAAGTGCAAAGAACAAGTTATTGCTTATTAGCAGTGTGCTATTACCTCTCTCCATGTAGTCCTCAATCTGCTTTGTGGTTTGATGGATATTAATCTCTTTTGGAATGAACTAAAACCTTCTATGAGAATGGGGGTCCTCTCAAAGGAGTACTGTGTTCATATCAGAGCAGGAAGCATCTGACCCTTAATTCAGAATGCAAAAGGCAGTTTGCATGGTGGTAAGTATTTCAGGGATGTTGCTTTGTATTCTGATTGAAAGGAAGACATAACTAGCATGAGCCATTTTTATGTGCTGTGGCTGTCAGAATCAACAGGAGGCTGGTCTTAAAAAAGGGTCAATATAGTTAAGATGAGAGGTGAGGATATGGGGGGAAATAGCTGAGATTGTCATGTTCACAAGAAGAGGATTTACAGGAGCTGAAAAAAACAGTACAGTGGCATATGCTGGGAGTAGGTCCCTTGAGTAATTGCCTGAAGCTGCTGTGAATAAAATCCACTGTCCTTCTTTCTGACTGTCCATGACAGTTGCACTTCTCTTGAACAGGAGTAACTTGCACAAACTTACAAGTGACACACGAATTTTGGACATACCTACCAGTCAAAAAACACTTCAAGTTTCCTACCTGAAGAGGCAGACAGTGCTTCTTAATTCTGTCATCTATTCTGTAAGGAGAAAAACCCATTGTGGTCTTCAGATGTGCTGATTTAGGACCATGTTTGAGATTTATTCTAGCAGCACTGACATTCAATCATTTTTTCATCCCAGCTATTAGGAGGAGGTGTGCTTTTCCAGTGATTGTGGCCAGTGTAGTGGCTTTTTGTGTAGGCTGCCTGCATGGTGGTGAGAAGAGTTCTTTCTGCACTGGAAAACAGTGTACTGAGTTCACAAAACAAGATAACCTGGTCAGTTCTTTTTAAATTTTATAACTGGTGTTGTTTGTGAAAGAAAGAAACAGAATGGAAGTGATTCAAGGATTAATCAGATTGTCCCATTTACAATTGAGGCATGACACTCAACAAAAAAATTTACCTCAAGAGCATTCAAAAATGTTTCTCTGTTCTGGTTTTCTCTCTTTTTCTTTATGTTTGAAACTGGGACTTTGTTTTAATATCTAAGCAAAAATCGTGTTTAAAAAAAGCGCATAAAAATAGTGCTTAGAAACACATTCCCCATCTCCCCCCATCTCTCAAACTCTCTTTAAGTAACTATCTGTTCACCTTGCCACAAACTTAAAAGGGGTGAGAAAAATCATCAGCTTTTAAGCAGTTGCATTGGTTCTTGCCTTAACAGTATAAGGCTTCATCCAGTGTTAAAACATGACTTTGTCTACAGCTAAAAAATTGGGATGTTTAGCATAGGAAGATGTAGATCAGTGGGATTGCTCTGATCCCAGCTAAATACTTGTGTCTTTAATATTGAAAAGCTATAAATAACGGTCAGTAAAGTAAAAAAGCATGAGATAAAATTAAGTGCATGTGTTACTCCTTTACTAGGTTGGGGCTCAGTTGTTTTATGTACATTGTGAGGAAACTAAAAGTTGTTGAGCCTTTATACTTGCTCCTTCTCTGTTGTCTTGGCCGAGACTCTGATCTCTGCGTGACGGAAAACTGAAAATGTGTGCAGAGCTATCGACAGCTGTCCAGAACATCAGTGAGGGCTATGACATTTTGAGGCTTCTAAGGAGATCCAGGCTACAGTCATCAGTGGCTAACTCTCTTTATAAGACAGTTCTTAGGCCTTGTTTCATGTAGCCACTGGCATTTATTCTTGGCAGCAGAAAACTGTTCACCATTTTAAACACTTGGTGTTTGGCCCATTTGAAGAGTGTGAAGTCACATTCTTTTCCAGCCATGCTTCTAGGTCATGTCCCATCTTTATTTGCATCAGTTCTCTGTGTTTCTGTCATCCAGTATTGCCTCAGATGCAGCTGTGATTCTGGGTTCTTTTGCATAGCAGATTTTAAATTGTGATAAGCAGCTGCTAGCTGGAATTGAAGCTTAGGGCTCATTAGCTCACAGAGACACTTATATTTTCATTTGCATTTTTGGGGAGCTTATGATAGCCTGTAATTACAATGTCTGAAGGCTGTCTGTCCTCCTGGGGCTGAGTAGCCACTGATTTTCTGCTCATTTGATAAGCAGCAGCAAGATGAACCATTTGTTTAGAAAGCAGATAGATTTCTTACACTGTTGTTAGCCACAGAGCTGGTACCCTCCTAATCCCTTCTGCATGCACTGGAACACTTTTTGGTATTAATAATGGATCCTGCTTCTTTAGGACTGCCAGACAGTAAGGTATTTTCCGGAGGGTGTAAAGATATTTACTGTTTTTCACAGAAGAGTGAATTGAAGCTCAAAGGTAAATCCCAATCACTGGGATGTGAAGAGGGTGAATTTGCCATCCTGACTAGAGTAACTCTCTTTATTAATAAAATTGTAATAGGTGAAAATATGACTGTGAAAGTATATTAAAAGTAATATACCAATTCAAAACAATACACAAACAAGCTCTAACCTCTCTCTCGAGATAATAATTCAGCAGGCACAGAGTATTTTTCTTACCTGATAGGTGGTCCTGTGGGGGAGACAAGACAGGTCCAACATATCAACAGATCCCAGAAGTTATGATGGAATCTTCCCCTCAATATTTCTGTATTTTTAAAAAATTTTTAAACTGCTTTATGTTTAGGTGGAGCTTGAGTGACTTTAGTCTTACATCATACCCAGTGAGTGGGGGTTGTACCTTGGGGGTGGGTACCTAAGATAACCTTAGGTTATAACACCCATTCTAGTATCTGTTTTCCTGTCCTGTTTTGTGATGCTTCCTCTTTCATTGTGCCTTGATGTTCTGAGGAAGATGTCTTTGATCTGATGGGGGTCAGGGGGCTTGGATCATCAGTATTGGGAATCCTTTGTCTGTCCTTAGACTCAGCATGTTTTGGATTTGAAGTGTACTTCAAAGATCGTCTGTTTTCAATATCTCTGCCCTCTACTAGATCAGATTGCTTCACGACCCTTCCAACCTGACTTTGAACACTTCTAATGATGGAACACTCACAACTTCTCTTGGCATCCTGTTGTTATTACAAGATTACCAAAAGGAAGTACGTGCATATGATCACTCTTACCTTTATATTCATGTTCATGCTGTGTGAGAGGTCTTACCTGTGCAGCAGTGACCAAACTGGTCTGAGGATGTGGCTGAGCAGTCATGGAAAAGGGTCTCTGCAAAGGTGATCCACATAATGGAGTTTGGGGTCAACCAGGTGTGCTCAGTGAGGGAGATGTCAAACAGAGAAGCTCCCACAGAGAAACTTGTCTTGATCAGCCATTCATTTTGGTATTATTTTAGTGTGGACACATAGGTGAGCATAGGGCACAGCTCCCAGCTATGGATTTGAGAGAAGGCCCAACTCTCATGTGGAAACTTACAGTCCTGAAGAAGAAAATACATGTGTCAACAGGCAGCATCCACAACCTAGTTGGAAAGGATTAAAAATAATAAAGTGGCAGGTATTGAAAAAGATACCAATATTTTTACTGGTAACAAATGATCAAGAAGGCTATTCCAGGTAGGATATATACTTGATCAAACACTTTTATTATTACAGCCTGAACCAGTTCCAAGTTTTATGCAATAAGGGCACATGCCTGAAAACAGGGTTTTTCCTGAGGATGAGCTACAATTTTGACTTTCATTGTGCATGTAGGTTACCTGTCCTGCACTTCTCCTGACATATACCAAAATAGATTGCAGGTCTCTAATCACCAGGGCATATTTTCCATTGATATCACTTCACAAAGATGCAGGCCAGTTCACAAAATGTAAGAACTCAGATTTTACGTATATCTCTCAAAAGCAGCAGCTTCTGTGTCCCCATTACATTCACTTACTTATTGGTGATGCCAGCTAACTAATTTATGTAGGAGAAGAGTGCTGCACCATACACATATCTGAAAATAATGAAAGGTTGCAAACGGTTTGAATCTGCACTGTATTCTAGGTTAGAAATGTAAAGACAGAATAAATTACACAGGAATAGAATTTCTGCCTTGCAGTGAGTGGGAGCAATTTTTGGTATTTGGCACAGCAGGCCTATAGGAAAGCATTTGTTATAAATAGATGCAGGATGAACACAGAGGGGATCCTGATAGAAAGTGAAAAAGTGCTGAGCAAGAAAGATACCACCTTGTGGCACTCAGTGCTGCTCAGTAAGCAGCGGGATTGGGCTGGCTCATTGAAAACAACACAGTTCCAATCATGTAGGCTGAAATTCTTCTCTTCAAATCCAGTGAGAATAAGCACTGGACAGACAAATCTTAATACAGAATATTCTGTTTCTGTGCCCTAGCTCCTGTTAGTTCCTAGGAGCTGCTTTGCACCTACAATCCCTAAAATTCCCTCAAGATTTAATTCCTGTTGTATTCCCTCATGCTGCAAGTTTAATCTTTCCTTTTGAACAGCGAGAACACCAGAAGAGCTATGTGCAATCTGTTTTGCTGTAGTCAGTTCAAAGGCATCTTAGAAGGCAGGATTTGTCAGATTGAATGCAAGGACTGTCTAGCCCAGTGATGCCTCCAACAGTGGATGTGTTGGGAAGGCAGCAACTATGTGGGTGTAGTGGGGATCTACCCCAGAGTGCAGTTCAGCCTGCAATAGCTGTGGCTTTCAAATCCTTGCATGTTATCTCTGTACATGCCTGATAGTCATAAGGATTCTTTATTTGAGTGCAAGTGTTTATGTAAAAAATAAATTATATATCATGTTTGAAAAAGGACAAAAATTTGATATTCATCAATTTTCTAAAAGTGGATGTCCACCCCCAAACCTGCAGTTTGTATTGAACTGTGCTTGCCATTCCAAACAATGTACTGCCATTTTATAAGCTGCCCAAAGTAAGGAGAGAGCTTAAAAGGCTGTGAAAGTCATTGTGTGCTGCACGCTGTGCCTTCCACTTCTGTAGGTCCCAATCAGATACTTTGAATGGGAAGCCTGGCTGATGCGTGATTTAGGGTGAATAAAGAATTTTGACATATATTCTCTCTTGTGATAATGACGGGTGAGAGCTATTAGCATAAAATTGCGATAAATCATGCTCATTGTAAAGATAAGGGTCTTGATTGCAGTCAGCACTGAAATCTCTAGCTCATTTCCTGTAAATCATTCACTTCAAAGGTAGAATTAAAATGTCTTGTGCTAGGCAGGCTTTACTGGGGAACTTGCAACTCATTGGCTGTCCATTTGTGTAATGAGGATACATAATATTTAGAAAATCTTACCAAAAAGCTGTTGCCTACTGTCATTTAGATGCCAGCCTTGGCTGTCCTTTTCTGCAAAGAGGTAGGCAGAAATCTGCCTACGTCCTGCACCACTGAGGTTAATGTGTAGGTTTTTTAAAGTTCTGAAAAGGCTGAGCAGAGAAACACAGACCTTTTTGATCCTATGTGTGGTGTGGGCAGCTGACACTGTTTGTTTCAGCAGAGTCTCAGATCATCTGCTCACTGGAGGGCCTTTTTACTGTTCTGAGATCCAATACTCCAGAAAGGTGTGTAGGAGGGCAGGTCTACTCTGTATCAAACCAAAGGTCTCTTGTATTTCAGCATCCTGTCTCCAGTGCTTGGCCAAAGGAATGCTTTTTATGAAAATAGGCGTGCAAGGCAAAATAGTAACTTCCCCATGTATTTTCCTATCTCTCTCATTCTCTACTTTTAGTTTAGTGGCTTTCTGAATATAGGTAGGCTTTCTGTGTTTAATGATCTTCACTGGAATTATCTGCTATTATTATAGCTTGCCCAGCCTATCCTTGAAGCTTTGGAACCTTCCAGCGTCTGCAGCACTACATGCAGGTGTTCCACCAGCCTGCTGGATGTTGCCTGAAGATCCATTAGTGCCTGAGGGCTTTGTGTTTTGCTCCTCATCCCTTCACTTGTCTTTCAGCTGATTTGCTGGATTGGGGAAATGCAGTAAGGTCTGTTATGACCCCACACCTAAAGAAATTCTTCTGAGGTGCATGATTCCCAGGGCACATTTCAAATATTCAAGAAGTTGTTATTGAAGATGGTTGCATAATGAAAATGGGAAATCTCATTCTCAGTGGCAAAATCCACATTGTCTCCTGGTTCTCTAAGAGGGCTTGTGAAAGACACAGGGTACACTGCTGTGCTGTTGAAGCAGGCTCACAAAGACTCTTGAAAAGCACTTGTAGGAAATGGGACTCTTGAAAGCACTAGCTCTGATCCTGAGCAGTAATTGAGTCTGATCAATCAAGACTACAGCCTCTGCACAGTTTTCTTGCTATACAACACTTGCTTAGCCCTAATAAATTAATTGAATTTATTTGTTTACTTACTTTCCTTCCTATTTCTGCAAAGCTGTCCCTGAATATTCACTTGATCAGTTAAGGAGCCATAGAAAATGCTGTCTCGCCTAAATAAATAGTTGTTTTTCTGATGTAAGAAAGAAGAAGCAGGATGAGTTTTGAAAGCTCCATTACTTGCCAGTCATCTGCCTGTGATCTGCTGGCAAGGTGAAGAATGAACAACAGCAACTCAGATATTAAAGAAGATAGAATGATACTGCTAAATTTGCAGCAAAATAACAATGTATTTGGAATAATTAGATTATGGCTCACTTGTTTGTTCTTCCCCCACTTTACTCAGGTGTGATGACTTGAGTTTATACAAGTTGATGGGTGTAGCTTTAGATAGGAACCCAAGTCACTGCCCCACATATTTGATTAGAAAGTAGGTTCTTAAAGAAAAGCAACAAAGAAAACAGATTAGCTTTCTCTATATTTTTTACTTTCAGATGAAAGAGACAGCTCCTCTTGGTAATTTCAAAGTATTATTGCTATTGTTATTATTATTGCTGTGTTTACTTAATTTTTAAGCTAATCTGAAAAAATATAATTAATTTTAAAATGGAGAAAAATGCTCTAATGCTGGAAAAAGATGAGTAAATCAAATGTTTGAAGCTGAAATGGGAAAGTCTTTATAGAGGAGCAGAAATTGGGCGGTTGAATCTTTCCTCTTTACTGGTTTTGTGAGAGCCACCTGTTTGAAACAAATTTAAAATAACAAATCTAAAGGTAGATGCTTAGAAATATCTGAACGCCATGTCTTAGCAAAATGGGATGGTGTAAAAAAACTGCCCACCTTTTCCAGCATAATTTTTTTCATAACTCCCTCTGCCATTTGGTAAAACCAGACACATGACTGTGTACAAGTATCAGGTTGGTGGCCATGAGACCTAAGAACTCACAAGAGACTTTCTAGTTCATTAAATCATTACTTAAGCCAGTAAACACTTTCATGGGCTGGGAATTCAGACTTCCTCTATTACTGAACTAGGTATAACAATTTTAGCACAAGATATCTGTAAAATTGTCAGAATAAAGATCTGCCTTGGAATATGCCAAGTCTTGGCTCTTTTTTTGCCTGAGATGGCAATAAAAATTCTTCTGATATTAAATTGAAAGTTCTGTACAAGAATAATGCACAACTGCTTTTCTTGCTGTGTTTAATTTTTCATTTTTGGGCGGGGGGTTGTTTGTTTCTTTGCTTTGTTTTATTTTTTATTTTACCAGGAACCTTGTATTTTATGCAGGTTATAGAACTGGCTTGCTTCTCTTACCTTCCTCTAGCAAAAGTAATTTTGCCTTGCAACAATTTTGCCTATACCTGTAGCCAAGGTATATTAGAAAGGGTTTGCCAGGATGGTAGTCAACCTGCTAGTGAAAACACAAATATTTCGTTGTCCTCCATGAAGAAGCTGCACAGCAAAACTTAGTTCAAGATGTTAGCATGCTTCTGTGGTGTAAACATTGATGGTTTTTGTCTATAAACCAGCCATAGTTTGTGGTCCTCAATTGTCTTTGTGAAACTGTTGGAGGGTCTCAGGTAAACAGTGTTGGCTGTGCCTTTCCATTTGTTATTCTTCTCCAAAGAAAATCCCATTAGTGACACATTGTTCTTCAGGCCACAGTATCCGGTGAAAAAGTAATTTCTGGAAAAAATACACATGTGGCTGCTGATTCTTTTGAAACAGAGAAGTTCCAGCTTTTTCCTTAATATTTGGCTGTGGAGTTAAGTTCTAGCAGATGAAATTACTGGCAGCATTCTTTTACATATTGCCCTTGTCTGGGTAGTTTTGGAGGAGAACGGTGAGTTTCTTTTTCTTAACATGGTGCTAACCACATTTGATAGGATGCCTTGATTGGAGAAAAAGAGTCAGTTTACAGTTCAATCACCAGAGTGCAAGGGAAAGAAACACCATTTAGATTTGATGTTCAGCAGGAGTGAGTAGGATCATGGATAGGATGAGAGATTTGAGGAAACGTAAGTATCCAGCTTTTAAAGGCTTCTTTCTCTACCAGTTATTCCCATTTACAGCTTTTCATGTGTCATCCCAAAGACAATTTTACACATGTAGAAAATTAAAGTCCGTTTTTGATATTTAGACACTCAGCCTGCTCATAATTCACTGTAGTGAGAGAAAAAAACGCTATAGGAAATATTGCTATTGTTGTGCTTTTTACTTTTTCATGATAATTGATCTAAGCCCTAAAGTGCACCTGAAACTGGGAAAACAACTAAAAGAGTGGAGGCCCTGGAAGCTTTTGTTGTTGTTGCAGGCACACAGCAAACAGCAAACTGTTATTTGTGATTCAACCGACAACAGCCCAGAATTTCCTTAGCACTCAGGAAAAAAGCTTTGTGAATCTTCCTTTGTCCTTCAGTTGCTCTTGCCTTTTCAGCTGTCATCTGGACCATGTGCTGTGTTGGTTTTGTGTGGCGAGGTGTCACAGCAGTGACAGCAGAGTCCCTTGCTGCACCAAGAGGACAGAGATGATGGTTGCATTTTAGAGCTCGTTTTTTTTATCCATACCATCACAATATCTTGTATTTAGGCAGATTCCTGAATGAGCTGTCTATAATACATAAGGACAGAACTGTCTGACAAAATTTGCCAGAGAATGTGAACTAATGAAGTCCTCAAGCAGCGTCTTTCCATCCCAGAAAAGCAAGCTGGTTTGTCTTGGACCAAACTCTTACCTGACAGGTACTGCCTGCTGGTTTGGGTATTCCTATTCTTTTATCACAGAAGCACAGAATATCAGGAACTAAAAGAGCCCTCTTGAGATCTTCAACTTCCCTGCTTAAGCAGGGTCATATTAAACTACTCTGTTTAACGACTGTACACAGACAAGCTTGAAATATCTCCATATTTACTACTGAAGGAAGAGATTATTGCTTTCCATGCACGTGATGGCAAAGTTTATACTGGTGTTGGGAGGAAAGGGGAAAAGTGGACAGAATTCAGATATTTGGTAGAGAAAAATCTGTATTCCCTCTTGGGGGTGGGCTGGGGTAGAATTTCTTCCTCTAGAGAAATATCAGTTTTTAAAAAAAAATCCATCAGATAAAATTATGCAGAAACAGCTTTCTAGTCATGGTAGGAGAATGGAGTGCTTGGTTTCTTTGGGATTTTTCCAGCCCGATTTCCCATGGTTGTTTTTTCCTGATAAAGTTCTTCTGAGTTATTGCTTTAATGAGGAGCAAAGATTTCTCATTTTACATTGTGATAAATTATTACAGTATTAATTAGAACTTGCAAAGCCAATTTCATTTTTTTCAGAGGTTTTAAAAAATGTTAATTACTTCATTAGTAATAATTAACTTGTTCTTTGAGACCTGCCAAATTTCTTTTTTTTCCAGTTGTTTGTTTGTCATTGATTTTTTTTTCTCTTCAGAAACATTTATTTTTCTCACTGTGCAGTTTAGATGATGCATTTTCACCTGGTCTGTTCAAGTTACACTAAGTTTCCTCTTCCGGGCTCCTTTGTTTCTGATAAGATGGGTTATGGTTCAAAAAGGAGCATGAAACTATGATGAGATCACTGTTAAAATGAGGAATGACTTCCAAATATCTCATTATGAGCCCTATGATTGGGAATTCTCTCACTCTAGCCTGAGTTCTGCCATACAATGCACTTGGTTTTGCATATCTTTTCTATCTTTAAACATGTTTAATAAGGGTTTTAGGGTTTTGGAGGTGGTGTTATCTTTTTTCTCTGGTAGACAGCTATTCTTCTGGAATGGTTGCAGTGTACTGTGGTTTGCTTTGGGATGTCATCCCCAATACTTTTGAGCGTGCAGTATAGAGGTCCATTTCCAGGGTTAATCAATGAAGTTTGGTAAGTTTGTGATGTGAAATGAAGGATCCAGCTCGGTTTCCACCACAGTTATTTCTGTGGCAGTGAGTGAAGCCAGCATCAGGTGCTGGTTACAGATATAAACATTCCTGCCTCCATTGCTGGATGGATTTCACATTGTGTTACTCCAAGACAGGAAGGTAACAGCTTAATTCCTTGATCTTCTTAGGAAATACTTGCTGGTGGAAGTAAAACTGTTCAAAACAAGGACTCTGTATATCACACTAATACTGCTCAGTGTATCATGGTAAGTTTAGAAGATATTTGTTATGTAAAAAGCATAAGATAAGGAAAGATTGATGAACTGAAATGAGCACCCACAAGGACAGGGATGATGACCTGAATTATCCCAAGAGGCATTGGCCAGGAGACCAGTCTGCATCTCTTCAGCCACTAATGCTGGCATATATGGGCAATACAGGAAAGAAAAAAGAAAATGTGGAGTAGTAACGAAGAGGATATGAGAAGTAGCTGGGATACTATTAGAAAGCTAGTGTTCATGGCCTACTCCATATTACTGTGCACAACTGGAAAACAGGGCTGAGATTATATCCCTCTGTCAGTGGGAGAGCAGAAAGAAGAATAGTGTGGCATAGTTTATACCACAGGGTGGTGTCATATTAATAAGCTTCCAAGGAAGCAAGCTAAAAGTCAGGGAAGATCCAAACCTAAACAAACAAATCAAGACATCAGACCAAAAGATGCAGAAGGTAATATAGTTAATATTTTTTTTTTTTCTTGAGGAGATAAAAAGGTCCTATCCAGCCCTGCCAAGAGAGGTCTTTCAGAGAAAGACAGTGCTCCAACTATTCCAAATATTTTTACTGAATATAAACTGAGTTTTGACTGCTTTTCAGGATTCCCCAGGAAAGTAATGCTTTTGTAGTAAGTAATCACTTAAAGATGTAGAAAAAAGCCTGTAGATGAATAAATCATCTGGTTTATGAATACTGTGCTAAGAAACGGATTGAAATATTATTATTTTTGCAGGGATTTGCTGTATTTTGGTAACTAGAACCCTTGCTGCAGGGATGTTCTTTGAACATCTGTGTATCCAGAAATCTTATTATTAGATTGCAAAGTTTTCCTTACTGGTCTTACTGCTCACTTTCTCATTTAAAGTGGAAAAGGGAGAATCTGCTAGTTTGAATTAAGTCAGGTTTTTCCATAGTGGGAGAGGCTGAAATCAAAGTAGGAGGTTAATGAGAAAAGCACTTCAAGGGCTCACAACCTAACCAGGGAATTAACTGATCTTGCTCAAATCTTCAAGCTTGGTTGCTAGGTTTATTGAATCACTTCCTTCACGCCACAGAGAAATTTAAGGAATATGCCAGACTATAATTTCTTTTTTCCAAACTTGAAAGAGAAAATAGGTTTCATCCAAAACTCAGGTTTCCAACCTGCGTGATCAGGGAAAAAAAGAATAATTTTTACCAGTCATAAAACTTGCAGAGTTCATCTTTTCTGTGGTTGGATCATTTTGTCACAAAACCTAAGAGACAACTGACTGGCAAAATAAGCTCCCAATCAGGACTGGATTTGTCATTGTGCCTAATGCTAAGAGCATAAAGCCAAATACAGTATGTGCCATACCTAAATAACTTTATCCTGCTTTGAACAGTTTTTAGAGAGGTAGAAGTGTACCTGCATTCATTTATGCTCACACTGGTATGGGCACT
Organism: Taeniopygia guttata; assembly: GCF_048771995.1. Taxonomy (NCBI): domain Eukaryota; kingdom Metazoa; phylum Chordata; class Aves; order Passeriformes; family Estrildidae; genus Taeniopygia; species Taeniopygia guttata. Next base: position 9,210,567 of record NC_133063.1, on the reverse strand, counting down.
GCTCTGCTCACCCCCTTGTCCAGTCTTGCTGCAGTTTAGAGTCCAGATGACCTCTGCCAGTGCTGAGGGCTGAAATGAGTAATACCTTCCCACCATTTATAAAAAACATAAATACAGGGAATCTTCTTTCTGAATTTGAAAGGAGGTGTGCTGAGAACAGAGCCATTATGAATCCACTTGTTCAGCAGCTTTGTTTGGTAGCTGAGGGAGCACCTATGATCTTTCTGTAAAATTCTAGTGCAATGCTCAGCTCTTACCATCTTTTCGATCAGCACATTCCAAAGGCAGGTGTTTTCTGAAAAGCTTTTTCTCTGGATCAAACCTCCCATCAACTATTGGTAAAAAAATAGATGTATTTACATAAATATAAGTGATTAACTAACTGATTAAACTAAGAGATCTTAATCAGAATTAATTACTACACAGCACAGGTAACTATAACTACTAGTATAGCATAGTGCATGATTTTTGAAACAATATTGATGCAATTATATGAAATCAATTATATTGAAGCAACTATATTAAAGTTAGCAAAATTTTCCATACACACACCTGGAAGGGGTATGTTAAAAAGTGGGACTGCCATTAGAAAGTGGGTCTGAGATTACTGACTGTCAGTCAGATGTCTCCAGGCCAGCTGTGTCAGCTCAGCATCTTTAGGTAAGTCATCAGCAGTATCACTTGTTCCTTTACCAGGCCCTTTGCCCTCTCTGCCACATTTTCACCTCACTACCAGGATGTTTAACTTTGGGATTGATGAGTCAGTCACTGGCTTCAGCATTATTCCACACCAGAAGCAGCATGACACCTCCTTCTCCATTCACCTGTGCTGAAGGCTGTTCTGTTATTATTTATGTAGCAAAGTCTGTGTAGCCTTCTGTCATGTCCTTGGAAGATGTGAAATAAAGGAGAAATCAGACAAACAGAATGAAAATATGTGGACATTAATGACTTGAGGTAAAAAGCTCTTCTGCTTAGGCAGGGCTCTCTCTGCTCTGTGAACCCTGATTGCTGGTGACCAAATTCAAGAAGCCAGAGTGCTGTTGTGGCCACATCCCTTGTCAGCAGATCTTCTGCACTGTGAGACCTGCACGGGTTGTACCTGGCTGCAAAGCAGTCTTAGCAGAAGACTGAATGCCATAAGGATGGGATGTGGTTGGCCTGATCAGCTCTTTCCACTTCCATTGCAAGGTTTCTGGATGGCTCCTCATACAGAGCCCAAATCTTTATATTGAGTTTGACTATATCTGTATCGGAAATGGTTTGCTTACCTTGCTTCCAGTAGCTGGGTCTGCTTTGCAGCAGAAAGAAGACACAACATGATGGGTGGAAGGCAAGAAATCTGCCTGCTAATGCCTCCCTAGAACTTTTAAAGCTTAGTCCTTTCTTAGACTCCCACCTAAGCAGTGGAAGAAATAGCATCAACATGATGGAAGACCTGAAGGGAGCTGTAAGAGTTTCCCTCTTCATGATCATTATGAAGCAATGTGGGATTGACTCCTTGTTCAGACATTCTTCCTTGGAAACCACAGAAGAAAATTTAGTGTTTTTACTCAGTGAAGCTCCAGGGAAAGAGACTTTGGTAATGCGCAGAATCACTCTTTTGTGGACCATGAAATGAGGAGAGCTTTTGGAAACCCGCAGAGACCTGGAACATATTTTCATGAAGTATACCTTCAGCAAATTTCAGACAGAGCCATATATAGAAGCTGTCTGGGCTTTTTAGGGTTAGTTCTTCAGTATGATATTTGGTTTTTGATCTCATGCTTAGTAAGTCTATGCTATAACAGAAAAAAACCCCAGAAAATAATGCCAACTCATGCTGCTATTTACTAAGGATTTCTTCTTTTTATTTAAAGAGAATGAAGTCAAATAAATAAATTTTCTTTATCCTTCCAGGGTACACTGAATCTTAAAATGGGATGAAAATCAGACCGTTCTGCTAATATTTAAACATAAAATTGAAGTCAGGTAGATCTTATGTTATTGGACTAGATGTACTTAATGCAAAGACGAAAGAAAAAGGCTGCAAATAAGCCAGGATCCTAGAGAACATGAAGGAAGTTTTCTTGCAGGACTGAGCCATTTTTTCAGTTTCAAAATAAGTGTTACCTCTGAGGCATTGAATATTTAAATAGTTAACTGAATCTATGAGCCATATGATGCAGTTCATCATCTGCTGCTATTTATTATGTTTCAGGGATGGCAAAAAGTCTGTGTCACCATCAAACCATGTCTGACAGAAATAGGAAGGAAAGCTGAAAAGAAAGACTCTTTCCTAGATCTTCTCTTTGAAGTCCTTAATTTATCTGCAGAGCATAATGTGAAAAAAAGGACAGAGGCAGAGCTGGGGAGTGCACTGGATGATAGCAGTTTATTGAGTATGACAGACAGGTGTCTAGGATAAAAACAAGTAATGTCACTAAATTATAGGGGAGAAACAAGGGTGGGACATGACAGTAGCAACACAGTCCTGGAACAGAATGGTGGAGACCTTTGGAAATAAATCACTATAAAGAGTCACCCAGTCTGTTGTAATTTCAAAACAGAACTTCACAGTGCTTTTCCGAAGGGAGTCAAAGATGTGCAAGTGCCAATGAGCGTGATAGAAAGGAGGCAGACATAAACATCTCAAGCCATTTTTGAGGATCTTGCTTTGATCCTGTATTTTGGTCAGGGATGTTAGGGATGTGGATCTTGAAGAATACCAGATATCTGGATAAGGAAGAGGCTTTGCCCTCCAGTTATTTTGGGTGAGCAAACACCCTCTGTAAGCATTTATAATTCTTGCACTTTCACTTAGAAGGTGAAAAAAAATAATCTTAAAGGGAGAGGTTGTGGTATTCCCGTGCTTGGAGATTTCCAAAACATGAGTGGGCAAGGCTCTAGACAGCATGATATAACTTTGTAGCTAGCCTTGCTTAGAGAAGGCTTTTGCTAAAAGTCCCCAGACATCCCTTCCAGCTTGAAATATTCTGTGGTTTAGCCATTGTCGGAGTCATACTCTGGACTTTTTATTGTGTTTTGCTTTAGATGTCATACGTGGAAGGCCTTGGCTTTCCTGAATATCTTCCTCAATTAAAAAAAAAAAAATTAATAATTGGGAATGCAGAGGTTGTAAAATTGCTGAAGTGCAGTAGGAGAACACCTGAAGACTCCTTGTCTCACATCACCACTGAACAGAAATAGAGAAAAAGAGACAGGGTGCAGGGCAGTTCACTGTACAAACTGTACCTTTGTGGAAAGCTGATCTTAGCAGGTAAGGCAGGCAGAGAAAAAGAATATAGATTTGGATTTACGTTTTCAGGAACATTCATTTCTCAAAAGACAGTAGAAAGCCAAGGGACTGCAGAGGTTTATCAGTACCAAACTGAAAAATCTTTATGGTCTGATCTATCAGAGCTCGATGCTTGAACATAGAAACTGGAGATATCAATCATTAACTGAGCTTTCCAAAAGCCCCAGTGTCATTAAAAAATTCTGGACATGATGAAACTTCCTGCTAATTTCTTCTGTACTGAGTGTGAAATCTTGGACTCTGACCTTGAGATGTATGAAATAAAACAGGTGAGCTGGGGCTCAGACAAGAAATAGTGCAATTAAAATCAGTTTTGGGAGCTCATAAAGACTGTGTGACTCCCTGTGCATATAGCATAGCATAATCTCCTCTAGAGCTCCCAAATGTTCAGCATGATGGTCTGTACCCACAGCCAAAAGATGCTACACTAAAGCTTCAAGTGCTTCAGACCTTATTCTTTCAGCTAGAGATTCAGACCTGAGTTTATCAGCCCATCCTGTGCACTGTGGGGATAAGAATTGAAGGACAGATCAGAAATGAGCAGATGGTGTGCATGGGAGAGATGGTTCTAGAATTCCTTCCAAACCTTTGTCACCAACATCCTGCTTCGGTGCGAGATGTGTTTCAGCAGCCTATTTCCCTATACTTTCATGTCTGTCATTGGACGAAAAAGGAGGAGAGGAAGAAGAGGAAGATAAAGGTTGATAGACCTTTAAATGGATGATAGACTCTATTCAAAAGACAAGGTCTGGCACTGCCTCAATTTACATTTGTAGCTGTTTAGGAATGGTATCCCCAGATTCAGTCTCCCCCCTCCCTGAGACTCCAAAACCACATGCTGCTCACTCACTTCCCCGCCCCTTCTCTTCTGCCCACGGGTGGCTGGCAAGAGGATTTGGAAGCCCAAAAGGCAAAGATCATGGGCTGAGATAAGGACAATTTACTGGGAAAAACAATGAGATAAGAAATTGAACAGAAACATCAGCAACAATACTAATAATAAAAGTGTACAAAGAGAGAGTGATTTATGTGCAAAAAGCTCACCAAACACAGGACAATGAAACAATGGTGGACAAACCCAATGCCCACCATGCTTGATTTCCTGACCAGAAAGAGACATCCTTCTTAGAAGAGAGAGAATCCCTTTTCCCTGCACCTGCTAATGATGAAAAACCAAATAGCATTTGTGTCTTGGGCATGCCTACACAACTCCAAGTTCCACCCCCTCACAGGTACTGTGAAAAATAAACTCTGATTTGGCTGAAACCAGGACAACATTTTTTGTCAGTTCTGCAAGCTTTTTGTTTGACCTGTCCTTGTTATTCTTCTTTATCCGGTGTTAAATTTTGTTCTATTGGTCAGTGTAATGCGATGGCCCTTATCAACTGTTCTAAGGTCACACAAAATACTTTCTGTTGATTTAAGGATCTCATAATATAACTAGGGACTGGAAAGGTCCTTGTCTTTCCTCTCTTGTGGGCAAGCTTTTAATTTTTGATTCAAATCGGGTGAATATGTGATGAAGCATTTCTGTAGAACAGATTTGATAGAGCCTTGTGTTTCCAGTGATCTTAGGCTTGCATTCATAAGACTAGAGACATACAAGTTCTTTTTCTTCCAGCTTCTGCTGTAGTTTAGAATTGTTGCACTTTCCCTTCTGTGCATTTAGACCTGGGTTTGGCAGCTCCACTGATATTTCCAGTACTTCTTAGCATTCAGGTGATTCTGTCAACAAGCAAACTCTGCAAATTATTAAAAAGAAATGCAATCAAACACATCTTCTCTTAAGCTATAGGTGAACCTTCTTTTTTCAAGAACAATTCATCTGGGAATATTTGTGTGTCTGGACATGCCTGTTCCAAAATCAGCTGGAGTCCAGGGTACCTTAATTCTCTTTTAAATATTTTCCACTTGATGCTTTCAATTTCTCTTTGTGTGAAGGAAGGTTTGGGTGAAATATGCCACATGGAAAATTGCATTTTGTAGGACTGTTGACCGTACTAGCACACAATTCTTACTAGTGATTAAAGGAAGTTCATGGCTGCTATCAGATTTAGCTGCTGAAAACTTGATGGTAAAAAAATTTGCCACTGTGGGGCTTCTTTGAGTGTATGTTTTGTTTTCTTTTATTAAAAGCATTTTTTCTTATCAATGGAAATGAGATAATATGTGTGCATTTTAGAATGATGCCTAGGCAAACAACTATCTACATACTGTTAGAGCTGTAAAAACAGCAATTCAAAGCAGTTTTTCTTGGAAAAGAGAAAATACTTTTCTTAGTGTCAGATTCATGTTTCTTGCCTGATCACCATTCACCCTTATTTTTTAAAAATGCTATGTGTATACTGTAAGTATTGAGCAAAAACTTCCAACGAAGCAATATTTTTCTGGCAATAAATTAGCGTGAATTGTGTGGATATATGAGCAAAATGGCACAAGCTAGCATAGAAAGGAAAACTCAATCAAACACAAAGGGAGGCATGAAAAATTATACCAAGTGGGCTAATAGTTACACCTTGTTTCTTCAATGACGTCTGAGCTTGGAGTGTTCTGCACACAAAGGAATACATTTTTAGGTACTTTTACTAGAACAAATGGTGCAGTCACAGTGCATAAAAGTGGTGAAATATTTCCATCCTAAGATAAGGAGAGCTTTTGCAAGATCTCAAAATTGCTGCCCAGGGAAATCTGAAAAAGTAAGATTGTGTTTTCATGGCACATTATTTGAATACTGCGGGAAGTCCAGAAGTAAACTGGTATTACTTCCACAGTTAAATGTTGAGAGGGAAAGAGAATGACCTAACTTCATCTGTATGTTGGAAAGATTGAGAAAATGTCTGACACAAGGAAAGTAAGTGCTTACTTCAATGTGTGTGATTTAATCAATGCCAGTTGACATGTTTTTTCTTAAAAGTGCGTCACATCATACTAAACCAAATCCATTTGGAAATGGGATGACATGTAAGACAGAGTTGCAGTATTCTTGCAACCCAATTACCTTGTGTTCTGGAGCACAGGAAGGTAGGCACTGCATGGTATTACTGAATATATAAGGATATAAAATATTATTGAATACATTAGGGCATATTCTGAAAGGCTAAAGCTGAATCCTTGGTCTGTCTCAGGATGTTGCTTTACACAGAAGGCACGAGTTTGTGTACTGTGAGGTGACTGGCAAGGGAACAGCTGGGGAACCTGTGCTGAACAGATAAAAGTAGATGTAAATCACCATGCTGCTGTTTGTTCAGCTGGTCTCATGACCCTGCGAAGTGCCACAAAAATCTGCATTGTTTGGATGGGCACACTGATGCCAGGTGCTAAGTAATGGCTTAATGGCTTTCTGCTTGGACACAGATTTGCCAAAACTGCCCATATTATCTGCAATATTCTTTCCAGGTGCTTTTTAGCTAGTGTTTTCATTTGGTGAATTAGCCAGGGAAGGTTTTGCAGCTTTTCTAGGATGCTGCAAGTGCAAAGACACATAGTTTGGGAGAGGTGCACAGCAAAGTCTGTAACAGAAGGTTTAGATTCTGTGTTCCATATTGACACGTTCATCTTGCTGTTGGTGAAGTGAACTGATTGCCCAGCCTGTGAAAGAAGGGGATCTGGACTCTGCCTCCCAGTGATTCCTTGGAGATTTGGGAGACGCATCAAAATGATCACTTTATAGTGCTAGGGTAGGATTGGCTGCGTACTCTATAATGACAACTTAATCAGGCCTAGCATTCTTCCCAAGGGTAACACTCCTGTATTCAAGGGCCTGTGCTTTCTGGTGGTACAAACTGAATTCTTTATTCAAATTTAAGCTGTAAAAACACAAGCCTAAGTTAAAATGCAACTGTTCTTCCAGCATGGTCAGAATAGGACAGCAGCTAAGCATACCCCATCCTCTCTTCATCTTCTTATTCACCTCTGTGCAACATTAGAATGAAAGTGTGTTCTTTACTGGTATGACAATAAATATTAGCAGCTTTGTATGCTTTGGGCTAGCAAAAATACTGGAAAGTTCATGCAAAAGTGTAAGAAGGGATCTTCTTTCCTTGCTTATCCTTTATCCTACATGACAATCCACATTAGACTCAGACCAGATATTTTTCAAGGTACCTGAAGAAGTACTCAGGAAGGGCTAGAAATATGGATAGAAGCAAGGGGCTCTGTCAAAAAAGCTGTGCTTTGCATATTGTGAGCTGCAGCCCAGCTAATGGTATGCAGGCTGCACCACTGCAGTTTGTTGACTGATGCCTTGAATGCAGCCTGAAACTCAGAAACAGGATTGTATTTAGAGTTATTATAATAGTTAATTTAGTTATAAATGTTGACAAGTTCATTTCATGGATTTTTGATCCTAATATGTAAGCTGCTGTATCAATATATTTTTTTTAGCAATATCAGATTAATATTCAGAGTAGATTTCTCTGATGGCTGCATACAAATCTAACATTATCTACATTGTAAATAAAGCTCTTGCCAATTCTCTCTTAGACTTTGTTCATGTTTTGTATTACAGACAAGAGAAATGACAGAGGGAGAAAAAACAAGCAGACATTGCTGGGTGATCAGCAGAAAGCCTGATGGAGCTTGCCAGCCACATGTAATGTTTTAGAACTGATGGTTAGTTAAAAAAACCCCAAACAACCAACTCGGGCAAATCAGGGAAAATCCCTTCATTTCACAGTTTGGGCAAGAAGGAAGGTTGTGATTTTTCCTGAATTTGTTAAGAACAGCTACATTTTGAGATGTGTCACTAAATGACAAATAGAGCCTAGAAGATGTTCAAAGCTTTGGTGTGTTTTGCCAGCAGCAAATGTGATGGAACATAAGAATAGTGCTGATCTGCTTGAGAGTAGGAAGACTCTGCAGAGATTTCTGGGCAGTGCTGAGGCCGCTTGTTTGAGGATCCTGCTGTTGGGTCAAAACAACCCCAGCCAGCAACACAGGCTGGGGGCTGAAAAGTGACCCAGTTGGAAAGGATCTGGGGCTGCTGACTGACAGCAGTGAACCATCAAATGCTCAGGTAGCAAAGAAGGCCAATGGCATCCTGGTATCAGCAATAGTGTGGCCAGCAGGACCAGGGCAGAGATTGTCCCCCTGTACCCAGCACTGGTGAGGCCACACCTTGAGTGCTGTGTCCAGTTCTGGGCCCCTTACTACAGGAAGGACATTGAGGTCCTGGAGCACATCAGGAGAAGAGTGATGGAGCTCGTGAAGGGTCTGGAGCACGAGGCTGACCAAGAGTGGTTGAAGGAACTGGGATTATTTGGCCTGGAGAAAAGAAGCCTCAGAGGTGACCTTATCTCTCTACACCTGCCTGAAAGGAGATTTTAGCCAGCTGTATGTTGGTCTCTTCCCCCACCTAACAAGGGACAGGGTGAGAGGAAATGACCTCAAGTTGTTCCACTGGAGGTTTAAGTTGGACATGTGAAAAAATTTTGCTAGCAGAAGGGCTTCCACACATTACATCAGGCCAGTGAAATGGTGAAGTCAGCATCCCTGGACGTATCTAAAGGACATGTGGATGTGGCATTTAGGGACATTGTTGGTGGTGGACTTCGCAGTGTTAGATTAGTAGTTGATGATCTTAAAGGTCTTTTCCAACCTAAATGATTCTGTGATTCTAAGAAAAAAAAAACTTATGAATTGACTGGAGAGGGTCCAGAGAAGAATAACAAGATCAAAGGACAGAGGAACCCATTATATGAGGAGTAGTTGAGAGGGCCGGGTTTGTTCATCCTTGAGGAAAGGAGATTTAGGGAAGAACTTAACACCATGTTCCAGTATCTAAAGTGGGACTACAAAGAAGGTGAAGACTCCTTTTCAACAGTAAATCACATGGAAAATATGAAGAAGAGTACAAAGTACTTCTGGTGAGATCCTGGTGAATTGGCCATGGGAGGAAAATTTTTTACAATGGGAAAAATTAACAATTGCAGTAATTTCCCAGGACAGTGGTGAATAATCCAGCATTGGTGACTTTTAATAGTCATCTGGATGGGCTGCTGGTCCATCTTGTCTAGCCTGTGCTTTTGTGAAGAAAGTTTTGGAGCAAATAATATTTGAGGTTACTTTCAATGCTTGTCTATGTTCTCTGAAAAGAAAAATGCAGAAGAGTACAGGCAATGTATGCTGTGGTAACCTAGAAACTAATTAAAAGAAACTCTTTATTTAAGTTCTATGTTATGCGCTAGTTTGAAGGTTATCTTGTCCTCTGATGAGGAATTTGTGGTCAGGGAAACCTGTGAAGGGATAATTGCTCCCACAGCAGGAAGCACAAGGTTTCCAAAGAATTAGAGGAAAAGTTCAATACTGGCAGCTTTAGTCTAACCCAAAAATTGTGTCAGAAGTTAGCACTTTTGCTTCCTCTCAGAACCCTACTCAGCTCATAAGACATTGTAAGCACTAGGCTTCCTGTTATTAGGAAATCTGGAATTCTGTTTGTGCTCACAGATGCAATATGTTCCACTGTGTACTGAAGTCAGTGTCTCTTCTCTGTGTTTGTTGCAACTTTTGCTTCAGCATGAGTCAGACTTTCTCTAGCTGTAATACTCACTCTGGCCGGAATAGGTTAGCAAGTTCCCTGCTTCTTCTAAAGATTGTGCCAGTACATCACAAGAATCTTGGTCCTTCTGATGTTTCTCCAGTGTCCTTAAACAAAGGCCCTCTGTGAGAGACTGTCTCTACAAACCCTAGCCTTGTGTGGAGAGACTTAAATGTTTTGTTTGTGATATTTCTATTTTGGAACATAGTGCATATTTTCTCCATGGTGAGCCTGGCAGGAACAAGAACAAAGTTAGTTGTGAAAAATCTTGGCTTAATAGTCCTTAATGATCTAGGTGGATCTGGAAAATATATACTGGAAAAGATATACTATGCTGCTACTGACACTGAGACTGGATGCTCTATTATGGAGCAGTCTCATGGAATAATTTGACATCCTTTTGTGGCTGTTAGTGGTGTTTGTGGTGCCTGAGTCAGCAGGAAGTTTTTATAACTAGCAGCAGTAACTGCTTTTGAGAGTAGTCACTGAATACTAAGCTGGAGTCTCTTATTATTGTAGCCTGAGCTATACATAGGGTAACTCAGAGTCTATTATTAGGCAACTGTATTTTGTATAGTCCTAGTACTCTTGTACTAGGAGTGTGGTCTCAAAGAAAAATTACTAGATGAATATATATACCAGTATAATTACCTAATTATATATTTACATAATTATGCTGATAATATGACTGCATTCAAAGGCACAGTCAGGCTTTGTATAATTTAACCTGGTCTTTTCCTGGCCTGGCATCAATTAATAGTGGATTGGAAGCACCTTTATATTGGTGTGTATTTCATAGCAAGATTTCTTGTACAACTGAGTAATATATTGAAGTATCAGAAAAGTGTTATTCATCTGCTTCATTGACACTGGAGACCTCAGAGACCAATCCAATTTGGTTTCATAGTCATCCTGGATCACAGCCACATGGTTGGAATTGAAGACTTTAGGAAGATAATTTCTGGTAGGAAAAAGAAGGGACAGGAATTAATGCCTGAACACAATGAATCCTAGCAATATGTATGTGGTCTGTACACAGCAAAGATGATTGCTTTTTCAAAAGAGCTAAATTGCTATGGGATTCTTGAGGCTTTTGAAAAATGGGCTGGTTTTATGTTCAGCCTCACATGCTGTGAAGCAAATAGTGCAAGATATGCTTCCAAGGATGTTGGTGTCCTCAGTACAGCAATTTCTTCTGTCACAGGTTCCCATCCATAGAATTACAGAACATTTAGGTGTGGAAGGGACCCTAAAGATCCTCTAGTTCCAACCCCCTGCCATGTGCAGAGACACCATTCACTAAGTCAGGTTGTTTAGGACCCCATTCAACCTGAACTGGAATACGGCCACAGGTGGGGCATTCACATCTTCTCACTGATAACCTGTGCCAGGGCCTTATCACTTTCAGAGTAAAGAACTTCCTCCTAACATCTTCTCTAAAGCTGTCCTATGTCAGTTTAAAATTTTCAGTTTTTTCTGCCCATATAAAATCTCCCTCTCCCTACTTTTTTACAAGCCACCTAAAGATACTGAAAGGCTGTAATGTGGTCTCCTTTGCCTCAGCCTCTTCTCCAGGCTGAACAACCTCAGCACTCTTGGTCTGTCTTCATAGGAGATGTGTTACATCCCTCTGATCATCTTTGTGACCTTTCTCTGGACCCACTCCAACAGGTCCATGTCTTGTGTTGAAGAACTCAAGACAGGACTCCAGGTGGGCCTTTATGAGGGTAAAGTAGAGGGGGAAAACCACCTCACCTGCAGGCCACACTCCTTTTGATGCATCTCAGGATGCAGTTGGCCTGTTGAGCTACACGGACACACTGGTGTCTTGTGTCTGGCTTCTCATGCACGAGAACCCCCAGGTCCTTCTCCGCAGGGCTGCACTCAGTGAGTGAGTTCACCTCCCAGTCTGTATTGATGTCTGGGATTGCTGATCCAAGTGCAGCACCTGGCACTTGGACTTGTTGAGTTTAATGAAGTTCATAGGCTCAGTTGTCAAGTTTGACTGGATCTGTTTGGATGGCATCCCATCCTTGTGTTGTGTCAGCTGCACTGCCCAGCTTTGTGCCATCTCCAAACCTGCTGGGGATGCACTCAATCCCACCCTCTGTGCCATGGATGAGGACATTGAAGAGCACTGGTCCCAGCAGAGAGCCCTGATGGACATCACTTGTCACCAGCTTCCACCTGGACATAGAGCACAACTCTCTGGTGGCATCCATCCAGCCAATTCCTTATCCATTGAATAGTCCATCATCCAATCCATGTCTCTCCCATCTGGATATAACGATGTGATGTGGGACTGTACAGAAGTCTAGATAGGTGACATCCCTAGTCTTATCTTGTAGCCAGTTGCCATCACTGCATCACAGAATGGCACCAGACTGGTCAGGCACAATTTGCCTACAGTAAAGGTAAGTTGGCTGTCTCAGGTCAGGTTGTGCCTTTTATGTGTCTTGGTATATGTGCAAGGAGGATCTGCTCTGTGATCTTCCCTTGCACAAAGGGGATGCTCGCCCATCTGTAGTTCCCTGGATTCTCCTGTCTCCCCTTTTTAAAAATGAGAGAGGTATTCCTTTTTCCAGTAATTGGGGACTTAGCCTGACCAACATGAATTGTCAGATTTGACGTATAATGGCTTGGCTACAACATCAGACAGTTTCCTCATGTATGCCATCAAGTTCTATAGACTTGTGGCTATGTAGCTTCATCAAGTGATCCTGAAACTGCTCTTTGTTTACAGTGGGAGGGACTTCCCTCTCCCCTGCCACTCACTCAGAGGATTTGAGAGAAGTGGGAAGCCTGACTACGTGTGAAGATCAAGGGAAAGACCTCACTGATTACTTCAGCCTGCTCCATATCTGTTGTCACCAGTTCACCCTTGTACATCAGTGGCAGTACGCCCTCCTTGGCCTTTTTTTTCTGACCTGTATACTTATTCCTTACCAAGTCCTCTTCCAGTATTGCCTTAGCTTTCCTGAGCCCATTTCTACACATTCAAACAATATCCATTTACTCTCCTTATATCATCTGTCATCTTACTCCTCAGTTTGAGGAAAAAAATCCTTGCTCATCCATGCCAATTTCCACCCAGCCATGCTCAATTTCTCACACAGGAATAAAAAGCTCTTGTGCTCTAAGAAAAATGTATTTAAAGAATTTCCAGGTCTAATCCCCTCCTCTGTCCTTAAGGAGTTTCCCAGGTGATCTCATCCACTAACCCTTTAAACATCTGGAAGTTCACTCTTTCTAATTTTAGGGTCTGGAGTTTCTCTTTGCTGCCTCATATTCCTTGAGATCCAGGAATGATCAGGCTTTGCCTGCTACAGCCCTGGTGCTCCCAGCCATGACCTCTTCAATGAGCCCCTCTGCACTGCTGAGTGCCAGGCCCAGGAACGCCACACCGCTGGCTGGCTTGTCTGATACCTGGACCGGGAGGTTGTTCTCTGCATACTCCTCAAGTCCCTTGCATTTCTTGAAGCCAGCTGAGCTGCTTTCCCAGCAGAGGTCCAGGTGGTTGAAATTTCCCATCAGGATGAGAGCTTGCAAGCATGATGTTTCCTGTACCTGAAGCGAGAAGTTGGTAACTCCCCCTGATGAGGTTGCCTGTAGTGGATTCCAGTCTTCAGGAGAGCCCTGGAAAGATTTGCACAGGGACATTTGGGATTACAATGCAAGGATGGAGTAAGAGGAATGAATTGGGAATTCATTCATTTTTGTGACTTAAAAAAATATCAACCAGCATGTCTAATTTGATGAATAACAGCAGAAATTACTAGCCTGGTGGGAGACTGTTTAGCTGCATCTACAAAAAAGCAAAGAAGATTTTGGGCAACAGACTCTTTCATGACAAGTTTTTCTGCATCCATATATCTCAGCTACACTGTGGAGCAGCATTTAGCACAACAGTATGATCACAGGCAAACATCAAACACATGCACAAAGTTAGAACCTGGAATGTAAGGAAATGCCAAAATAAAGAACAGAAAAACCCTGAATAGATATATTTCCCTTCTTCCCTCTTCAGGGAACAGTCCACTTACTGTAAATGCCTATTTCAGGAGAGTTTGTGTTAGATAAAGAGCTCCACAAAATTCGCAATTCAGTTTGGAAGTACTTGTGTCAGTGTTTGACAAAGCATGACCAGTGGGGTGCCCTGTAATTCTGTCACCCAGCAGATGGGGAGATGAAGGATTCTTGCATGTTGTATTCCATGTAGACAGCACACAGTACATCACAGATGAACCCTCCCAGCTGAAGTTTGACAACTGCTGATGGAAAAATACTGATGAGGTAAAATGCAGCCTACTGAAATGGTAGGCTTATATAATGGGATTTATTTTATTTAATTTGTTTTTTTAATTGAACTGTTTTCAAACTTCTGGACTTCACAGGATTAAAGAACATACATCTATGTTCTTGCAAAAGAATGAAGTTGTATGAAAAATAAGCAACTTGTCCTTTTTTTTCTATTGAATTATAAAATCTTTTTATTGATACAATGTTTGACAATGGGCTTGGAATGATCTCCTTTTCCTGCTACAAATTCTGATGGTGTACTTAACTTCATTTTAATTTCTGTTGTAGCCTTCAGTTTTACATTGAAGTGTTAGTCTACACGTTGAATTACAAAAACCTTGGATTTCCATATGTAGACTTAACATGGTGCTTCAAAATTCCAAAGTATTATGGAATATCTTGTTGATCTAGTTATTTCAAAACTTCTTGTTTGGTAGAAGCATGTTCCACAGGTAACACAGGAAGTGTTAACTTTCAAGGCAAAACAAAATTATGACAGAAATGGCTCTATTTGGTTTTGGGGATGTTATCTTTCAGACACTTTTCCTGAGTGACTGGGTTACTTGTGCTCTTAAATTACTAGCAGAAATAAATATCCAAATGCGTAATTTGAATGTCTGCAACCAAAGAGCTGATTACCTTGAACAGTATGCTTATCTTCTTAAACTCATAAGCCAATATGTAACATGCTCCACATGCTAAAGGATAATATCCTCTTCAGTCTAGCTCTATTTTTTGCCTTCACTTATAGTTATTTGACTATTACATGGTTTAGACCTCATTTATCTACTTAGTCATCCACAAATGCAGTTCATATATGTGAGATAGAAAAAAGAAGGTTATTCTTAATTGCCCTGAAGAGATAAGGTCCATTTTAGCTATATAATGTCAGGTTGCCATTATATCTTCCTTGCATTTTTACTGCCTTAGTGTTGAATACAGTTTCTCCCGAACAAGGACAGAATAATCCTATTGGAAGTGAGTGTATTTGAGAGATAGAAAGGACGAGTTCAATTTTTATCCAGAGACTTCTGTTGCATCACTCAGTTCATCTGTGAAAGAGATGTCAGCATGATCTTTCCCTTGACAAGAATCCATTCCTGTGGTCTGAAGGAATGTTTCCCCATTTGGGGAAGAAATGGAAGCAAGAATTTTACTTACTGAAGGCTCTGGCAGAACAGTCTTGGTATGTCAAAGTAGTCTGATGGTAACAGTCCTTCTGAAACTTCCAATCACCAAAAAAATTATCCATGTCAACTAGCAACATTGCAAAATACTCACACAAATACAGACTGTTTTCCAATGGCAACAAAAAAATCATGTCTTGGTAAGACATTTGGAAATACGATGTGCCTCAGCTTCCATAAATTGTAATATAATTTGTAACTCACTCCCTCCCTTCTCTTCCTCCCTTCCCCTCCCTACCTCCCTCCTTCCCTCCCTCCTTCCCTCCCCCCTTCCTCTCTAATAGATCTCTTCCTTTCTCTCTTCCTTTTCATCTTAACCTCTTTATTTATCGTTTCTTGTAGCCAAGCTGTCACATTCCTATCATTCTTGATGACCTACATTCATGGCATCTCACTCACCTTGACAAGCTGCACAGACCTTTCATATAGTGCAAAAGGACTCTAAATTACATATTTACATGAATGTGCACCTATTCATGACAGTGCTATCTGCTTACACAGCCAACAAAATCCACAGTTCTTCTCTTAGGTTACTCCTTCAGACTACTGCTCTAGGTGAACTCATAAATTTTATTCAGCTGCCTGAAGATATTTCCAAAGATCTTCTTTGATTAGGATGCATTTTTTGATTCTATTTAAAAGATATTCACTTCCTACAGCTGAGGATATATAAACTTTAAACTTTTTTTTTTTTTTTTAATTCACTTTTTGCCCCAAGCTCTTGGCTTTTCACAGGAAAAAATTGGTGGCTTTTCAGTATTGCAGCCCATCTGTCTGCAAAAATGATGTTGATTCCAATTGCAGTTGTGATCGCAGACAGATTGAAAATAACAGTTCCTCCTCCCAGTTCTTCTGGAGAGCATTTATTAAATATTTCAGTGCTGAAATTGTCCTTTCTACATCCCTCCTTATGCTTGCCATTCTTGGTTGTAAGTGAGGATCCTAAATATATTTAATTGTCTGTTGGAGTGACCAGTATTGTTTCCTATGCAAGGCTTGTAATTGTGCCTTTCCCTCGTTTCCTCTGCATATGTCTGTGTGTGTGACTATAGCATTGCATGTCAGCTAGTGCAGCTGGCTACATGTTGGATTATGTTTCAAACAGCAAACAAGCTATAGCTGTGAAAGGATTTTGATTGTGCTGTCATGTCAGCCTTGCTCCAGTGACCTTTGATTCCCAAGCAAGTACTAAGGGTGCAAAAAAAAAAAAAAAAATTTACCCTGAACAAGTCTCTTTGTAGCAAATGATGCATTCTGTTTGTCATCACTGGCTTTCACTGTGGAAGCATGGGTTTACTGACAGTGGAGTTCATACCACTCTCTTCCAGTTGAAGCATGACTGCCTGGGGTCTCTGTTTGGTCATGAAGGCTTTATATTTGGTCCTTGTGCTCCCTTGGGTCTCAAGGTTAGTGGGCATGGATTGACATCCTACAAGGATGAGGGTTTTTTATGAGATGGTAATTCCACATCCTGCCATAGTAAGTAGGTATTAAAAATCCAGGGCTTTTTTCCTCTTGGCCTAGGGTAGGGAAGGACATCACTAGTATTGTACAGTGAGCACAGGATTGTTCTGGATCTGATGACTCTGTAGGTAATCACGGATGTGTTGATATGCTCTAGTATTTCCCTGCTGTCTCTTGGAAATCTTGGGTAGCCAGTGGGCTCCCAGCTGGCTGGGAATGCCTGGGCTGAGCAGCACTACTAGCAAGAGCTTGGGAAGGAATTTATTGGGGGACCTGCCTTGGGTATGTCTCATCCGGGTTGGTTCAACTACATCAGCTATTGTTGTGAGCATACATCTACAGCAGATACAGGAGAAGCTCTGCAGCCACCAGAAACACTGTCCTGACATTTGAGGACAGTTTTTGCTCCTCCTACCAACTGCTAATACTGCAGTGCTCGGAATCACAGCAAGGAGAGGTCAGTGTAACCAATGCACGTGTGTGTGGATTGTTCCTGATCTAGAGGACAGGTGACAGAAACATCAAACAGCACCAAATTTGGAGCTGCAGAATTTTCTATTCAAGCTAAGCTATTGCGAAAGTCTCATGTTACCTTCCAGTTAGTCCATCCTTAAGTCTGAATAATACTATTTCTCGTTCCATTTTGGCAGTAATGGCATATTATGTCATATTTACCTTCAATATAATCCACAGAGGATATATTGTGAAAAAAATGGAAAAAGATAATTTGATAGTCATCTTTCTTTTAGGTTAGAGACCCTGCTGTGATGCCTCCATAACATGATTAAGCTGCTTGACAAACCACTGAATACTGCACATTTGTAAAACAATCGGTTTGGTAGTAATTCAGATGTGAATCTATGAATACAAAGGACCAATGTGCCTGGATAGAATATCTATTTGTCGCAAGAAAAAAAAAACTGCAGCTTTTTAGCAGGGTATGGGAAGCAGTTATTTTATACACTGAATGAATATGGTATTCCTTTCTTCATGGCTCTGAGGGATTCTGCTACCCCTGCCTTAAAATGCTTAGAGAGAGCAGGATATAATCCCTATTGATTGTGTTGGATTTGATGTTTGGGTATTTAGAACTATATATTATACTTCCTGCCCTGCCTGTGCCACAGTGTAGTATCAATTTTTTGGGCTGTCCCCTCAGAGGCTCTTTCAAACTCTGACTTTTCTGTTGCTCAGATAAGGCAACAGGTGTGGCTGTGGCTTGTAAAGAGAGCCTTGTGGAGGGCTGCTTTTTGCACTCCTGCTGTGCCTTCCGTTCAGGAAAGATGGGGGTCAGATTGTGTCTGGAAAGCAGGCTTAGGAGACTTAAAACAATAGACAATATTTTCCAAAGGAAAAATAAGTTCTTGTTTGAGCTATAGCTGTCTGAACAGCCCTGACCATCATCTCCACCATCTTTGGAGCAAGGGAGAAGGTGATATTCATACAAGTAATGAATGCAGGGTGAATATAAAGCTGTGTTGCTTTATATAGTCAGTTTTCTTCATGTAAATCCAGATGCATTCAAGGAGTCAGAGCAATAGGCTTACACAACTCTTCCCTTGTCCTTTTCACTAGATAGGCATACATAAGAATGTTTGGCTTTTTTTTTTTTTTTTTTTTTGGTTTAGTACTGTATTGTTACCTTTTCATTTATTTAATATTCCTCTGAGTTGAGGCTATTGTAGAAATCTTGAAATCTTGTTTTTGTCATCTTTTATCCTTAAAAGGGGGTGCAAAATCTCAAATTAGGCAACAGTTTAAAGTCTTTCATAGAAAAGTTTTCAAAAACCATTTTCTTGTGGTTCAGAAGTGTTTCTTGCCCTTCAATTTTCTTTTGACTCTCCTGAAGTAAAAAGTAAAAAGTACAGAAATTGCATCAATTATTTTTCTTGCTCAATTATCTCCTGATCCCTTGAGCTTTTCTGAGTAATTCTATAGACTGAGGTAACTCCATACTATGCTGAAAAATGTGTGGATCAATAGGAGGCATGGCCCATATATTAAAAAAGGTGAAAAAAGCTACTGATGGAAGACTGAAAATAGAACAAGCACATCTTCTTCAATCAAGGCTACAAGGTGACTTACAAGAGGTCTTTGCTCCCTGAGTGTTCATCAGCACTGTGGGACTTTGTCTCCTGAAGCAAATCTGTATAAAATTCTGCAAGAACATGTACCTAACTTCCTTTACTGAGATCTGCATATTCAAAATAGGTTGTGCAATTCCCACTGCGATGGAGACTGAACAAAATACCAGGATATGAAAGAGGCACCAAGGGCAAAGCTGAAGTATAGGCTTCAGTAATGTTAGATAGCTGGAGTGGCCTTAGACTTGTCAATAAATAATAAAGCCTGCCTGGGGAACTGCCTCACAAATCTGTTTCTGCCCTGTAAAAAGAAAAAGCAGCCTTTGTTTTGAGTGTGGGACCCATAGGGGTCTTCAGGACCTAGAAGCACAAATGGAGTGGAAGAAAAGGTTTGCCTACAAAATAGGAACATGCACAACAGAAATGATACATGCATCAGTTTGGGAAGAGATGTTTCTTTCTCTTTCCAACTATTTTAAGGAAATGGACTTTCTTAGTCTGAAAAATGGTTTTTCTGGATGTCACATTAGATTTACTGCTCACAGTCTCTGGGGCCATTTTTCTGTTGAGGTGTTCAAAGGCCTGAGTTGCAAACTGAGTAATGAGATCCCTGAAAAACATTTGCAGGCAGTGAAAAAATTCTGAAGTCACCTTCACAGAGGGGAAGATAATGAGGTGGAGTTCAGAGTTTTGTTAATCAACAGTAAAGGCTAATCCAGAGTGTGGTGTACATGAAAACAGACAATAGCCACAGAGCTACTGAGAGCTGTGTTTCCTCAGTCCAGAGACATAGGGATTTACATTCTGACATTCTTTAGCTACGTGGTTGTGAAGGCAACTTGTTTATGGAAGTTTACGCAGAGCAAAGGTTTCATACTGAATCTGCATCTTGCCAGGACAAAGATTTTCTGATTTGCAGGTGAGAAACAACCACCACATAATAACCAAACAATGACAGCTTTGAAACAGACCTCACACATCTTACCTAATTACCATACAGCAGACCTTTCCTATAAGTTATTTCTCTTGTTTTATTTTTACCCTCTATTTTAAAAGAATGTGTTTTCAACTTTGTATTTGCATCTATAGTCTCTGCCTTGCCATTGATTTTTCTTATTACTTTGTTTCAAAGAATCCTCTAAATCTTAGACTGAAAGTGACTTCAGTTATTTTCTTCTCATGTCAGTTTTGGCATCTCAGATCTCTTGAAAGCTTTGAACTAACAAGGGACCAAATACTGTAGCAGTGCTTCTTCTCCTGTTTTTGGGTACTTTTATTCCTTTTTGCAGATTTCTAAATGTACTCCACTACATGTTATTGAAAAAGACTCCTCAATGATGTCATGTGATGTCAAATCTGTTAATAAGTGATTTGAGAAGTCACACCTCTGAAGTATTTTTTTTTTTTAATTGAGGGAAGTTAATGACTTTTTGGATAGTTTTTATTCTTAAAGTCCTGAAGGCACACTTAGACATTTAGTCTCTAATTTTTTCTTCTGGATAGATTGGTCTGTTCCATCAGTTCTGCATCCATGATGGAACTCCCACATAAAACTGAAATAACCCAAGCTGCAGAGAGCGGAGAGAGAGTTACTTTGTCTAGCAGATACAATGCTTGTGTGTGTGTGAGTGTGTGTGTGTTATGTTTCTGTCTATGGGTGTATGAAGAAATCATTGAGAGCAACCCAAATTTAAAGAGTTCTTCCTGGTCACAACGTGTCTGCAATCACTGGTGTTGCTTCACAGTGGAAGTTCCACAGCTCCTTATAAAAATCCTGTCTCCTCCACTCACAGCCTCCCTGCTGGCCCTCAGGCTTGAGAAAACGTGACAGATCACTGACAGAAATTATGTTAACATTTTTTCAAAGAAAACTTGATTCTATTCAGTAAGATGGGACTTACAAGCTCCCGACTTGAGTAAAGTTGCATTCCAAAGAATGTTTTTCTCTGGTATAGTATCATCCCACTGAAATCACTGTAGCTACCAAGAAGCACCACAGCACTGGCATATTTCTACCTTGCTATTAACAAGCATCCACATTTCTTGAAGTATATTAAGAAATAAGTGGAGGTGAAGTAATTATTTCTAAGGAGTTCCTATCTTTCCTGTTATATAAGTATTTTTACCAGCTAAGCTCATTAGAGCTGTTTAAACTTCTCTTGCTGCAATGTAGAAATTCCCAATGACATCTCATCATAAAAACTCAACTGCTTGGGGAAAGCTCATAAAGTTTCCTGAAGATTTGACTGAATCTTTTTAGGACTTTCCTGTGTGAGGATGTTGTGTTTCAGTGATGGCTTAGCTTATGGCTCATTCCAGTGCCCTTATGCAGTGTCATTTCTTCCTGCCAATACATTAGTCTATTTCAAGGAGACGAGTCATCTTAGAAAATCTTTGGGCAGCCAGGGGAACAGTTTGCAGTCTACCACCCAAGTTCCTGAGGAAGCAACTGAGGCAGCCATAATATCTTGTTAACATGTCTGGTCTTCTTGTTTATTTTGTTTGCTTGTTTGATTTTGTGTATTTTTTAATTATTATTTTTATTATTATTTTTATTATTATTAAAAATATATTTTCTTGCTCTTTGTGCTACTTAAAAAATTCATCTGGCTTCAGAGCTTACATATTATTTTAAGGCATCTGGTAAGAAATCACAGAATAGTTTGTTGGAAAGGACCTTTAAAAGGTCATCTAATCTACATACTCCTCCATCCCTGCCCCAGGCGTTACCTGAGTAATCTGGAACTTGGAGGTCCTTAAAGGAGCAGCATTTGCCCTTCCAGGGCAGCAGAAATAGGTGACTTGCTTCCCACCAGAGAGGTGTCAAGTTCTTCTGACTTCCTCAGTCTCACAGCTGTCTTCAGATAGGTTTGGGCTGGCTGCCAATTCAGAAACATTCTACGTATATGTACTAAACGTGTCACCAAATGTACTGTTTCATGGTGTTGCTTCAATTTCTGTTAACCTTTCTTTAAAGCAACAGGAAGATTCCAGTCAGCAGGATTATCTTACAGACTGATGTTTCTGGGCTTTCTGAATAGACTCATCATCCTTGTTAGCCAGAAGACCATCATTTTCCAAGGCAACAGAGAAGGTCTGGGATCTGTCACCAGGATGAATTTAGGAAATCTGTTGGAGCAGCAGAGATTTACACAGTTAGCATTTTTTTTTTTTTTAAATTATTCAGCTGTTCTTTCTGTGCCAAAGTGAATAATTTCTCTGAAGCAGGAAAGCAGGACTGAAACAATCATAAATCACAGGCAGATAAATATTGTGGCAAGCAAATCTGCTTTCACGTCCTTTTTTTTTTTTCCTGCTGGAACTACAAGCTGCATGTGACTAATGCCAGAATGCAGCAGTGCAGGTGGGCTCCTGTGAACAAGATGCCTACAGTAATTTCTCCATCAGTAGATATCAGGCAAGCAAGCCCAGAGGAGAATTTTCCTCCTAAGATAGGTGCTTCCACTTGGCCTGAAGAATCTCATCCCAAGATCTGTGACTAGCTGGAGTAGACCTCCATGAACTAGAAGGGGAACCTGCTCAGAGATTATTTACAGCTACATTCTAGCTGGGTCATAGCGGTCAGGAGGACAAGAAAAGCATTTGCCAGGGATTATTGATCAAAACTGCAACACAAGACACTGCATTTATGCTATATACAGGGAGCTGTTTCTGCTTTATGGTTGTGGGGTTGCATGGAGTGTTCCCCTGAAGAAGGGACTGCACCCTTCCAGGTGTAGATCTGGCTCAAAATTGCCTGCATTGAGAGGCTTTACAATGCAAACATGAAGATCAACAAAATTCATGAGAAGGAGAAATGGGGGTACCTCCCAAAGGTGCATGCAGCAGCTGTGGAGCAGAGGCAGTAACAGAAACTTACATTATCTTAGTTGCTGTAAATCTTCTTAATCTTAAAATGTCTCTTAATCCCTTACCATGTAATAAAAGGCATCACCTTGTATTTTAGGGAAAAGATTTGTGTCATAGTTCAAAAGAACAATGTGTGGGTTGCTATTTTCATGTAGTGCATCTGGAAATGTATTTATACAATGTGCCTGAAAACAAGGCAGAGTGCGTTTTAGCTAGGGTTGCACACACTTTGCAGCATAAGCAGAAGGCTGTGTCCCTCCAGGTATCTTGGAGTAGTAATGATCCCTCCAAAAGCAGAGTCAGATTTGTGCTTTTCAGCTGGCAGCTCAGTCTGGTAACCCAGAATCACTCCCCATGATGTCTGCATCATTTTCATTTCTCTTCCTGTGCAAGCTGCCTGTAGCCAGCGGGGGCACAGTGGTTGAATATTCTCTTAGTGCTAGGTGCTGGAGACTGATGATTGCTTTTGTTTTCATCTTTCTGCTTTTTCCCCTTGCCACCTTGAAGCAGGATTTAATGGTAGGAAGTAGGTAAAAGGAGTCTCAGGAACCTGCCTGCTGTGTGTGTTGGCCTCAGGAACAAAAATACCTCCTCCCCTCTTTGCACAGCTGCAGGATCTTGAAGACTCACAACCTCACACTCTTCTGCAGTGGGCACAGGCATCAGTGTGAAATAGGTAAGGGAGAGTGCTCCGTCACAGTGCCTGTTTATTGAAATATTTGTGTGAAGTATGTGTGATCAAAAGCCTAAGTTCTATCTGTGGAGGGATCTGAGCCAGCAACATGATGAGCTGCATTTGTCTGATGGCGTGCCCCCAGCCCAAGGCACATTTTTGGGTCAGGCTGACCCAGGCTCATTGGCACTGCTAACACTGACCTTGTATGTATTTCCTTCTATGACAAGTTCATAGTTACAGGTGTGCTACTTAAATACATATCCACACTAAGGTAGAACCTTGTATAAAAAAACTGGAATATAAATGATGTTTTAAAATTCTATTCTTTGATCCAACTGTTTGTTCTCATCTTCAGCAGGACTTATTTATGTGAACTCACATTTCCAGACAATCTGTTTCCAATCAATGCAATTATTACTTTTATGAATGACTGAAGCAATAACTTATCCTAACAGCCTGTGTGTCTTCAAAGGCAGTGGCAGAAGTGCTTCACCATTATTTCAATTGCAGAATGATGCTGTCAGATGAAAATTAAACCCATGCAGAATGTGAAATGGGTTTATGTATGGAACTGAACCTAAGTTTCTTTCTTCTGCAAAGCCTTACCCTACCCAAGCCAGAGGTATCTAAGAACCTTCCTGCAGCTTCTGTCTTTGCACATTTGTGTTGTATGTTTGTATCAATCATCTCATAATGTAGTACCATCTTGTACATAATGTACCTCCATCTTGTAGTTCTCAGCATGAAATCGTGTCATCTTACGATATTTATGGTTATTTGGTGTACACTCTTGTATCAGAAAATAATTGTTCATGCTGCTTGGTAGGCTTCATGAAAGGTTACAGAGCAGAAGGAGAATGAAAGAGTCCATCAGAGGATATTAGTAAAATATATTTCAACTAGGGAGTGTGTGTTTTTTGTTGGTGGTTTTTGTTTTTTTGGGTTTTTTTTTCATCTTTTTTACAGCAGAGAAGTTTCATGAATGAATGAACTGAAGTGAATATTTTACTTCTCAGAGATATTAACTATACTGAATCAAAAGTGCATGGCACAGTACGAGATAAGAAGAACACTAACTATGATGCATACAAATCAGATACAACTGACAGGCCATCAAGAGTGTTTGACATCTTTCAGAAACTGATTATAAAATGTAGCACCTGCTTCAGCCTGGAAAAACATCTATAGGATCATTTTCAATAACAGATATGTATTAGCCAAGTGGTGGTTTCTCATTTGTCATGAAATGGAAATAGTGGTTGGCAATTAAAAACCTCAATAACAAATGACAAGCAAAGTGCTAGGTCCTGCTGTTCAGTCACAACAACCCCATGCAGTGCTACAGGCTGGGGCAGAGTGTCTGGAAAGCTGCCCAGCAGAGAAGGACGTGGGGCTGCTGATTGATGGCAGCTGAACATGAGCCAGGAGTGTGCTGCCCAGGTGGCCAAGAAAGCCAGTGGCACCCAGCCCGTGTTGGCAATAGTGTGGCCAGCAGGACCAGGGCAGGGATTGTCCCCATGTACTCAGCACTGGTGAGGGCACATCTTGAGTTCTGTGTCCAGTTCTGGGCTTCTCACTATAGGAAGGACATTGAGGTACTGGAGCATGTCCAGAGATGTGAAGTGATGGAGCTGGTGAAGGGTCTGGAGCACAAGCCCTACGAGAAGCAGCTGAGGAAGCTGGGAGTGTTTAGCCTGGAGAAAAGAAGCCTCAGAGGTGACTTTATCACTCTCTACACCTGCCTGAAAGGAGGTTTTAGCCACCTGGGTGTTGGTCTTTTCTCCCAGGTAGCAAAGGGCGGGACAAGAGGAATTGGCCTCAGGTTGTTCCAGTGGAGGTTTAAGTTGGATATGTGGAAAACTTTTACCAGCAAAACAGTTCTCAAACATTGGAACAGACTGTAACCATGAAGCAGTAGAGTGCACATTTCTGGAGGCATTTAAAACTCACGTAGACATGGCACTTAGGGACATGATTGGTGGTGGACTTCACAGTGTTAGGTTAGAAGTTGGAGCTGATGATCTTAAAGGTCTTTTCCAACCTACATGATCCTATGCTTCCATGAAAAATAAGAGAGCTCCAAAGGTCCAGGATATTAGTTCTAATATGAGATAAAATGAATGTCACCTGAATATGATGAAATTTATGTCTCCACATAAATTTCATGGGGAACTTTACTGTTTTAGTTATAGTTGTATTAAAAGGACATGACACCAGTGCAAAGAAATAAATAATATACTAAGTGAAGGATTTACTTACAAATATGAATTGCTAATTGTAAGCTAGAAGGAGACAATAGGAAAGGGATTTATCCATTCATCACACAAATGTGCAGGTACCAGGAGATTGATGTTGGTTTGTGTTCAAGTACTGTACTGTCCTATGTGCTAGAGAGGAGCTGTCACTGTGCAGAGATGGAGATTACAGAGATAAAAACATGGAGACTAAGATTTTAGCTAAAAAATTATTTTAATGAGGCTGACAGGGTCTTGCTGTAAAAATGTACTTTCCATTATCCACCAAAGAAGACTATTCAGCAGCTTGTAAGGTAAGAAAAACCTTTTTCTGTTAAAGTGGCTATCTACCTCATTCACTTTTTGGCTTCAATACCCATCTGCAGAATGAAATACAGGTCTTGCACTTGTTTCAACTTATTACTGCCTCAAATAATGTGGAAAAAAGATTTCTAGAAAATACAAAGTGCCTCCATTTGGCTCTGTACCAAGCTGGCAAAAGGCTCTTCAACACCAGCCTTTAAAGTCCACCTCGGTGTCTGCAAGGGAAATGACACATTACCATAGTGGTGATGTTTCAAGATAGTTGGTGTTCTAAATACCACCAAATATCCTTAATTATCTCGTGTACCTTTAGAGAGAATTTTCTCAGTTTACCAGTTTGTTTCCCTGCAAGAAAAAACAGTTTTGTTTGGCAATATCTTTCGTCTGGGTTGGATACAGAGAGATAGAGAGATTTAAGTAAAATACCAGAGACAGAGAAAGTTGAGTCCAGGGATAGGGAATGGCTGAAGTAAAGGTCCCCAGTAGCAGACCATTTCTCAGTAGTGTTGATTCATAAACAAAGTTTATAAATTGGAGCTTTGAGTGCTCCTTTTTTACTCCTTTGTATAACACATTTGTGTTCTGCCACTACATGACTTGTGCAGGACTCATGGTCCATGGCTCATCACTTGACATGTCTAAATGAACCTCTTGGAATCCTTCCAGTGTCTTTTCCATGATATCACAGAAAAAATAATGCCGAAGAGGATATGCTTCTCACTGACCTAGAAATAAGCATCAACTCATAGATTGTCCCAGGGAGCAGAAATGCATACAAATGCATCCTATCTCAGTTGTGTTGAGATTTGTGATGAGTGGATCAGGAAAAGTAAGCAGAGAGAGATATCTCTGTCTACTCAGAGCTTTGAATTTCATTGAGAATTTCTTAATTTAGTAAAATGTTAATGGTCCTTATCAGAGATCCCCACATTACCAAAAAGACCAGAAAACAGCATTCTCCAAGGTACTATGATTTCTCAAATGAGCTCCTCAACTGAACTTGGCATCAGTTCTTTGTTTATGAAAGGAATAATTAATCAATTTCATTAAGTGTATTAGTTTTAGTTAATTGATAAATTGTGATGGCTTCTTTAGGGCTATTCAGTATTAATATTTAAGCATAGGTTTTTTGTTCATGGAAGTACCGCTTTTGAATATTACACAGTACATTCCTGAAAGGCTGTTTCACTTTTATTGAAACTGTAGCAGGAGGAAGTCAGATATTTTGGTTTTTTTTTCCAGACATAAACTTTATATCATAGCCTTGATGATCTTCACTGATGTCAATAAAACATACTTAGTTCTGATTCTGAAGTGATTCTGCAAAACTGAGTGACCCATTCCTGCTCCAGAGGAGTACTCTGTGATTAGCTCCTTATGTTTGGATGATGTGATAAAGAGACATGCTGTGATTTAGAGACTCTGAGGAGTCTGTTGTCCTGTCTATTCAATCTAAATATGGTTCAGCCACAAATAGTACTTTCAACAAACAAAAAAGCCCTGTAAAATTCCCTCAGCGTGTGCCTGTTTCAGGTGTGTTTCCTCTGAAACCTGTGTTTGAGAGGGAGAACTTTTGCACCATTCTCTGATCTAAGCATACACACATGCACACATTTTGAAAGACAGGTTTGGGTATTACTTGTCTACAATATGAAATGAGATTTTTGCAAAGGAAAAACTTTTCATTTCACATAATTGTCTTAGCTGAAACAATGCTGCGTGCAAATTTCCATCATTCTTTAATTAATTAAGGAGGCCTAGGATATTTCTATTTCTCTGGAAGTCATCCTTAGTAATCCTAATCCTGTAGCTTTACCAGCACACAACTTTGCCTGCCATATTTTTGACATTTATTTTTTTATCAAGTATCAAATTCAACAGCACTCTTTCAAGTCGATTTGCGAGTTTTTGTTTTTTTCATGAAAGCTGGATTGTTGTCAGTCAGCTATTGAGGGGTTAGCTCATGGTGGATGATGCTTTACTTCAGATACACAATATGTTTGAGCATGTACTCTTCACCATTTTCCTTGCAAAATTAACTTCAGTCACTTTCAGATCTAATTCAAAACAATTGTGAGGTTGTTGCTCATCTACAAGGGTTGTCTAGTCCAACCTCATTCTGAGACAGAGTTACCTACAGCAGGTTGCTCAAGGCTGTGGCTCATGAATTTTTGAATATCTCCACAGATGGGGACTCCACTGTAACTTTCTGCAACTCGATTTATTTTTTTCTAATATTTAAATTGCATTCCCTGTACTTGAGTTTGTACACATTATCTCTCCCCTTGTCATTGTATCTTGAAGCCCAGAACTGGGCAGATCACTCCAAATTTCATCACAAGAGGGCTGAGTAGATGGGAAGGATTTTTCAACTTTTAGACAGCAGTGCTGCTAATGCAGCCCAGAAGACTTAACCTTCTCTGTTGCAAGGACACATTGTGAGCTTGTGGTCAGCTTCTTGTCCACCATAACCTCAAAGCCTTCACTGTAAAACTGCTTTCCAGACAGATGGCTTACTTTTTTGCTGTTTTGCTGGGGAATGTCTCCCACATGTACCTGAACAACCATATTACTCTTTTTCAGGTGCATACTGACAATTTAACCCAGCAAAACTCACATGAATGTATATATCATATTTTAACCCCAGCCCAGCAACCAAGCACCATGCGACTGCTCACTCACCCCCCCACCAGCTAGAAAACTTGTGGGTTTGAGATAAAGGCAGTTTAACAGGGAAAGCAAAAGTCTTGCATACAAGCAATGCAAAACAAGGAATTAATTCACTGGTTCCCATCTCCAGGACAGCAGGGCCCCCTCACGCCTCACAGTGACTTGGGAAGACACATGACATTACTCAAATGTTCCCCATTCCTCCTTCTTGTGCCCAGCTTTAAATACAGTTCTGGAATATCCTTTTGGTCACTTTGGTCATCTGTCCTGGCCATGTCCCCTCCCAATTTTCATTCACCACTCAATTCTTCCTCACCAGCGGCAGTACAAAAAGCAGAAAAGGCCTTGACTCTGCCTAAGCTGTGCTAGGCAGTAACAAAAATGTATAACAAAAATATTCAGCACAAGCCCAAAATGCAACCCATAAGTAGTTCTCTGTGAAGAAAATTAACTCCAAAACCAGCACATCATATCTGAGTACACTTGGTTTAACATCTGATTGTTTAGCTATTTAGCCTATATGGACTAAGGGAATTATTATTACTTTGTGACAGCTGCCATGCCACTTATTTTCACACTACTTCTGGGATTTTTTTTCCATATAGAAGTTTTTTATTCTTTGAGGGCAGGGCTGTTTGTAACCGGAAAGGTGACAGCTGGCAAATGTTGTCCTGGAGCTCTAGCTGTTTGTGTTTGCTTTCTGTAGCCTTCTCTAAAGATGTTAGAAATAATGTTGATTGAAACTCCTAACTGATTAATGAATAGTGTAGCAGTCTCTGACTTCTCTTTATGTGAACGTATTTGTCATGATTGGGGTGTGAAAGACAAGAAGATGAAATAAAGACAAAACCTCCCAGGTTTATTATACGAACAGATTCACTAAGTATGTCTGTCTTCTGTTTCCTGGGAAGCCTCAAAATTGGACTTAAGGACAGAGCAACTGCTCTTTCCCTTTGCTTGTGCCTATAACTGATGCACCTCTGTTGCACGTAGATGAATTCTCTGGAATCTTTGCTGCTGTACTGCTAAAACCAGAAGCTGTTATCCAGAGAATGTTAACAACAAAGTCTACAGTTTAGGATGAAAAACAAAGGAGATGGGAAAAAAGGCTTTTCTAAAAGTAACACAAAATTCCTTAGTTAAAATGTAGTGTAAATTTTTGGTTCTCATAATACATTTCCTTCCAATTAGTCAACAGTGATACCACAGTGTAGCATTTTAAACACTTAGAAAGTGACTTTGCAATCAGAGGTGAATTAAGAGAATCTATGAGGATCCTGATTTTTGTTCTTTTAAGTGTCCTGTATGCTGAATGTCTGCAGAACAAAATGCCTTATGCATTTAAAAACTTGGTCTTGTCTAAGAAATAAAAGAAAGTAGTGTTATTTCACTTCTTATGTGATGAGCTGAGCTGACAGTATAGCTTCATGATTGCCTAGAAGTAGTGCTTAGAGTTAAAAAAAAAAAATCTCTGTTGCTGAATTCTGTTTCCTAAGTAACTACAGTATAATGCTGTCTGGAAGCTCTAACTGGAGAGAAGCTAAAAAGGGATAAACTTGATAGATTATTGAACCCAATTTAGTTTGATAATCAGTGAAGAAATATTTTGAGGGGGACTCAGAAGTTAAAGGTATTAGTGAGATTTGTGATCACTGATGTTTGCAAAAAAAGGCTGCTTAGAGAGGTTCCTGCAGTACCTGGATGTGACACAACTAGGCTGTATTTCCTTTTTGCTTGCTGTGAAATTTTAGCTTACTTGCAATTTCAGTTAGCCTTCCTTGCACTACAGGAAATAAATTGCCAGATGGTCTGTGTAAATTTTCCATCAATATGTAAGAGTTTCTGTATGACTCTGATCCTGCAATGAAGGATGCAAAATGGTGGTAGAGGAAGGCTGACAGTAGACAGGGACCATTCCAGGTGGGGTTTGTCTGGGCTCCCTAGATCTCTTTTTGTTTTAAGCCACAGGTTTCCTAACAATGGAAGTGTCAAGGGGTTTGTGGTTAGGCAGCTGGATATGGACACTCTTGTTTACTGTTGTTATTTCCCACCTGGCAAAAAGAAAAAACCCTGTGTATATTACAACCAGATATTGTAAGCCTTAAAATTACCAGTTTCCCCATGCTTCTCTGTGGCAGGTCTAAAAGGGACATTTCTCTGTCATATTTTGGGGGATTGGAAGGTTGTTTTTGATTCAGGGTTGCTTTCAGATTAGGGTTCTGAGAAAACATTTAACCTGTAAAAGAAGTGTGGAGAAAAAAGGGATCTGCTTAGCTCTTCACAATTTCCTTGGTGGTTATTAGAAGCAATAGTTGATTTGGTAAGTGCCACCACTATGGCAATTCGGGAGGAATCATTGTGACAAGTTGCAGATGTTTCTTCCCTCAAGCATCAAGGTTTCACAATCACTATCCCGAGAACTGATGTGGAAAGCAAGAGCAATCACAGTCCTCCAGCAGAGCTGACACACTGGAGAGTAATCTATAAGGGTAATTTATAAAGGGTTCTGCTAACCTCTTTCCTTCACTTAGCCTTTGATGAAACCAATAAAAAGTCACTTGGCAATTCTTTGGTAGTGTCTCCTTCCAGCCCAAGCCTTTGTAAAGGCCAGAAATCTTTGCTTTGTGTAAAACATGAGATGTTGAGTATGTGTACTTTTGACTGTGTAAGAACAAGGCTGTCTCAGATTAAATCAGTTAAATCTCAGCCAGCAGCGAGCCAGTATGGAGGTGTCCTGACTCAGCATCTAAGGACCTACAGTGTTTTTCCAGGATGAAGAAACCTCTTTTAGTGAAATATCCAGTGTTTTCCTGCTGCAGGCAAGGTCTGGTACTGCTTCCAAAGAGTATGTGTCTTCTCTTTATCCATGTAACCAGGCTTGATCCTGCTACTGCCCTCCAGTGCCATCATGATGCTGTATCACACTACATACCCCTTTCCTCAGCCACTGTTTTTCTTCCTGGCTGGATGATTAACAGTAATTTGCTAATAAAAATGTCTCTGAAATACAGGACAAATGGACTTATGCAGCATTCTGGGGATAAAAGGGCATGCAGGAAGCCTTCTCATTTGCATGGTTCTGCAAGGCTTTTGCACAACAACAAAAATTGCCTCAGGAATACACAGGGGATGAAAACTTAGGAGCAATGTGTATTCAGCAGTGGAACAAGACAAAGCTGTGATCTCACCTAGGTACTAAGCATTAGAGGTAGTGGTGTCCAAGAACTGATAAGAGACATACAGACATGCTGCTACTTTCTGATCCACAGCAGGAGCCTGGAATTCATCAATTCCAACTGTTTGCTAATGCCATGTGTCCTCCTTGTCACGGGATGTGTAATTTCTGACAACAATTAAGAGTGTTATTACTCATCCCTGCAATCAAGATTTCAAATTCCTTTCCCAGCCCTGGTGTCATTTTGTTCTGGATGTATTACCTGCCTATCACATTAAAGACCCTTCAAAATAATTCTTCAGTCACTTGGCTGAGCTGATAAAGTGAAAACATAGTGGGGATGGTAGCTTGTCCTTTCCAGGGCTGCAAACAAACTATTCTGCCATCATGCAAATCTACAAATTTGGTCTCTTTTGCTGCTGTGCATCTCCTGCCAGTGCCAGGAAACTGAAGCTGATCAGGTTAAGTGCTTTGCCCACCTCCTGCCTGGGGGGAGAGTGTGCTGCCTCCCCAGTGAAAGGAGAAACCTTTCCAGATGCAGAGGGAATGGCAGCTGGCCCTGAGCAAGGGGAAGGAGAGAGCTGTCATCCCTGAGGGGTGTCACCACATTCTTACAGGGCTGATTTTCTCTTCTGCTTTCTCTAGGGGCTACCAAAGACATGGGGAAGATGCTGGGTGGGGATGAGGAGAAAGACCCAGATGCTGCTAAGAAAGAAGAGGAACGACAGGAAGCGCTGAGGCAACAAGAGGAGGAGAGGAAAGCCAAGTATGCCAAGATGGAGGCTGAAAGAGAAGTCATGAGACAAGGTATTCGAGACAAGGTAGGTAACTGGCTGTCCTGGTTTGAAAAGCAAAATCAGTGAGAGGCTCTAAGTCAGAAGTACAGTTTATTAGGAAAAGGGAACAAAGAACCAAATACATACAATAACACAAAAGAAGAACCATTGACAGAGTTGGAGATACAACCTGACACTTGCTGGCTGGGGCGGTGATGGCAGATATGGTTCTGTCCAAGCAGTGCTCCTGTAGACTGATGTCATTTCCCTCTGGAGGTCCAGCGTAGAGAAGGTCTCAGCTGTTCCTCTTGGAAGAGGGGATCTCCTTGCTGTCTGCACAACCCCGCTGATATCCTTGATGGCATCGTTTGGCTCCTCCCTCTGGGCGGAGCATCTCACAACAGAATACTGTGATCTTACCAGCCACGTGGCTAAAAGAACAGCTCCTCTTGGAGGGACTTATCTCTGAGTCACGAGATAAGGAAAGAAAGGGATTGCAGCTCGAGGTGGTAATGGAATACACCCCAATATTATAACCTAGGAAACTGGCTTTCAGCACACATTGGTCAGCTTGCAATGCCCAGTGAAGAACACCTGTTTTCAGCTGATTTGTGACTAGTTCCCTGAGCACAGAACTTTCTAAGTGTACCCTTCCTTGAGCCCAGTTCCTGTTTAAACACACCTCCCACAGAGAAAAGCAAAGTTGAAATAGAGAGTGAAGGTGAGGGGAGAAATCCATGTATTTTTCTCATCATATATTATGCACAAATTTTTAAGTCTAGCACACATTAAGTATTAGAGGCTTTCTTGTCCCTTTGAGGATGCTTTCCAAGTTTGCATTTGTAGTTTGTGAGAAGAGTCATAATTCAGTGAGTTCCTCAGAGTGAGTTTCTGTTTCAGTTATTGTCTGTATTGATTCCAAAGCTTTATTGTGTTGACCACTGATATGGGACAAATCTACTCTAATGCTAATATTTAGGCTTCTACCACTCACATGGGATTACTCTGAAATAAACTTTTTATATATTGACTATTAGGGATTGATGTGGAGAGGGAGAAGACAGTTTTGATGTCTCACCCTCCAGGTCAGGTCAAAACTGTCTCTTTAGAATATGTCCTGGTGTTCTGATATCTTGGAAAGAATTGTGGGATATGGTTGGACAAGGGGTTTCTAATGATGAAGGCTTGTCAGTTGACCTATATCACATGCCAAAGAAAATACCTGTAGATAAAACAAGAAAGTCTTGCTCAGTATAAGAGCTGTTCCCCTGAGCAGTTCCTACCTCTATGCTCTAAGAGCATGTCTTGGAACAGACATAAACAAAACTATGTCTGCATTGGGCCAAACTTCTGACCCAGTTCTTATGATTCATGATGGAAGCATGATTGAGGGTAAATTTTCCTGAGTGTAGCTCACAAAGAGTTATTGAGAATGACTGAGAATTACTGTTTTGCAAATAAAGAAATTTGGGATTATGCTGCTAAGAAAGGAAGCGACTTAGAGGGAATTGTCTACCTTTGACAGTGCCAGAGAAAGGTATCCATATGATCATTTAAGAGGCTACGTATTGACAGAAATGCAGAATGTCTATCTGGTCAAAAATTGTTGTTTTATAATCATAGAACCATAGAATTGTCAAATGGTTTGGGTTGGAAGGACCTTAAAGACCATCTAGTTCCAACCTCTCCACCATGGGTAGGGACATTTTTCACTAGATCAGGCTGCTCAGAAACCCATCCAACCTAGACTTTAAAACTTCCAGGGATGGGGCAGCCACAGCTTCTCTGGGCAATCTGTGCCAGGGCTTCATCACATCTAAGGAAAGAGTTTCTCCCTAATATCTCATCTAAACCCATCCTCTTGTTTAAAAACGTTTCCCTTGTCCTGTCACTACATGCCTGTATAAAAAGTTTCTCTCCCTCCTTTTTAAGCCCCCTCAAGGTGTGGAAGTGTGCAGTGAACTCTCCCTGGATCCTTCTCTGAAGAACCCCAGCAATAATGTATTTAATGAATATATATCTAGGTAATCTAGTATATTCATATAAGCATATCAGTGTGTACATAATATGTTAAATGTGTGTTTACAGTAGAACTGTTTCTAAGCAATGACAAAGGTCATGAGAGAACAAAAAAAGAGCAGTAAATTTCTCAGTTGCAGGCAAATGAGCTAATGCCAGGGTTTCACGGGTGACTGTCTCTACTGGACCACTGAATAGTTCCCAGATGCAGACAGGGGCTGCCTTTTTCTTTCTGTTGGGAAAACTGCTGTAGAAGCATTAAAAAAGTCTGAGATGGCTTCTGCTATAATTTCAAGGTGATCTCATTCATGAGTAGGATGCATACAGCCTGAGGTATAGCCAAAGGGGATTTCCCTTATGATACTGGCAACTCTCTGACTTTGCTGAGCTGGCTGAGCACTGAGCGGCAAAATCTCTTTGAAACGCACTGAATCCTTGAAAATTTGGCAAGGAGTTGAGTCTACAGAAAAGGAGAACAAGAACACTTGGAAAAACATTATTTGACCTCAGTCAAGGCTTTGGACTGGTGTGGTGGAGTACCTTTGAGATTAACATCAGGAAGTCCTGCTTTGAGCAGGGCAGCTCATTTTCACGTGGTTTTCTTTTTCCTGGGAGTCATCCCAGTAGCATGCATTTGAAAGATGAAGGTGTTTTCTGCAGAATCAGAAAATATGGATAAAGCTGTAGAAAGGAGCTGTATCTCTTCCTCTTCCCTTCTCACCTTGTCCTGACAAAGAGATGGATTTGGTGATGTACAAGACTGTCTTCTAGTAGTGATGATTGGTGGCTGGAAATATGAAACAAACATTGAAAAAATAAAAAAAGAGCTGGATTGTTTCCTGTATTACTTGATTATTTAGTAGCTACCTTCATTTCTTATCTAACTCCAGTAAAAGCAAAAATGCAGAAAAGAAGAAGACTGAAACATGTGCTCTCTCTGGTATGTATACAAGCACAAGTCACTGTTAGCAGGTATGAATAAAATCAAAGACATTTTAAGTTAGAGTGCTCCATTATGATATTTGCTCATTTCTCGTGTGAAAGAGTGAAAAATGAGCAATTATTTTGAGTGACTGAATAGGAACAGATTATTTATGCAGAATAAAAGTTTGAAAGCGTGTGTCATAGGTTATGAACCCCACAGTCACAATTATTCCTTAGTGCAGCTGCAATATGTTAGGGAAGCAATCCAAGGAATCCCAGCTTCACCAGTGAGCTCACAGGGCTCTAGGTGGACTAGAGAAAGGATGGACTCATCATGTTTGCTGTTTTTGACTTTTTGCCTTGACTTTCCAACAAGTGTTATGAATGTACTCTCTTGTTTAGGGGTTCAGGAAATGTTGGAGCTATGGCAGGGCTTAAAAGGAATGATGATAGATACCACAGACACATTCCAGCCTGTGTTACCTTTTAAATCTGATCTGTTAAATTGAGACATGTATGCCCTCAACTCAGCATGGCAGCTGGGTATAGAAATTACTTAGGGAGAGGTAGTATGAATTACACAGAAATTAGTTGTTTGGGTTTCTCCCCTGCACTCCCACCATTAAAAATATGCTGCATTTTCATTTGAAAACAAATTTTTAGGAATAACATTTGAACATGACATTTTGAAATAACTGGACCATCAGTCGTCTTAGCTACTACCCAATATCAAAGTCCAGCATCTGGTAGTGAAAATGGATTGAAAGAATGTTTTTTATATGCTCACTACTCTGAGTGTAAGAAAGGGGGAAGAGTCTCTGGCCCAGCTTGTCTTTAACCAGCCTTACATGCTGTCATATGCTATGTAGCACATGGTTTATAGCACATGGATTATGTGCTATAAAGCAGAAAATCAGTTATATTAATAAGGATTCCTGTGCTTACATTATTAAGGATTCATGTCCTATGGAGGGCATAGT
This sequence comes from Taeniopygia guttata, assembly GCF_048771995.1. Lineage (NCBI taxonomy): Eukaryota > Metazoa > Chordata > Aves > Passeriformes > Estrildidae > Taeniopygia > Taeniopygia guttata. Next base: position 9,174,052 of record NC_133063.1, on the reverse strand, counting down.
TTATGTCTAATAAAGCAGAAGTTTAATTATATTAATAAGGATTTCTGCCCTTCCAATGGAGCATGAAATCTGCAGGAAAGGTATAGAAAAGCATCAAATGGAAAATTCTAATGTGGAGGAATTAAAGTTGTCTCTATAATTGTAATTGTCCTTGTTGGATGCTGTGTCAGGGTGTGACACTATATGATCATTTGTTTATACTTCTAAGAACCTCAACTCTCCCACTGCATAAGTCAAAGTTAATTGTTTTCTTAATACATCTCTCATGTGTCTTACAATGTATGTTTTCAAGTGCATTTACTATACAATATCAAAATTCTGATGGCAATATAATGGATTTCCTCATCTGGGATTTAATTCTGTATTGCTATTATTATGCTTTCAATGAACACAGGTCAGTTCATCCTAAGCAGAGTTTCTTTTGATATTTTTCAGGGTGGAGGACAGAGTTTTGTTTAGATTTTTCTGTTTGTGAACTATGAATGCAGAAGGGTCGTTATGTCATTAAAGCTTTGGTGGCAGAAGAATGTTAATGTTAGTGGGCCTCCATGGCATGTTAAAAAATGCTCAGAACTGCTTGTGTTTTTGCAGGCAATAGAGGAATGGCAAAATCTAGGTTTGAAATTTGTTCCTGCAGGCAGCATATCACACAGCAGGAGAATGTGCAGTCCTTGCTCTGTTTCCCTTCTGTCTCTGGGTGTGCGCCACTAATTGTCCCATTTTTCTTACTGGGCCATTTAATGCTCTCAGTGGTTAGACAGTAAGATTCTCTGCAATATTTGGAATTGTCCAAAGAATCATTGGAGGGTTTGAGTTAGAAGGCACCTTAAAGATCATCAAGTTCCAGCCCTTCCCTCTTGTAGTCAGGGGCACCTGCCACTAGACCAGGCTGCTCAAAGCCCTGTCTAACATGACACTGAACAGTGCCAGGGATGGGGCATCCACAGCTTCTCTGGACAACCTGTGTCAGTGTCTCACCACTCTCACAGTACAGAATTTCCACCTGTTCTATAATATAAACCTGCCCTCTTTCCATTCAAAGCCATCCCCCCTTGTCCTATCATTCCAAGATCCTGTGTATGTCCCTTTCCAGCTTTCTTGTAGCTCCTTCCAGCACTGGAAGGATGCTTTAAGTGTCCCTGAAACCTTCTTTTTTCCCAGCTGAAGAAACCCCAGCCTGGAAAAAAGAAGGTTTCAGGGAAGAAAACTGGAAAAAATAAGGTTTCATGTCCAGTCTTCACAGGAGACTTTATTTAGGTTTTGTTTCTCTTCTTTGTGACCCTCCTTTGGACTCTCTTCAGCAGGTCCATGTCCTTCTCATGTTGGAGGTCCCAGAGCTGGACACAGCACTCTATGTCCCAGGAAAGCCATCAAAACTATTCAGTTCCTTATGGATATTTAACTAATGTAATTTCCTGGTCTTCTGTGGCTCAAGGCAGATGATAATGGATTTTACTTTTCTTTAGGAATGTAGGAACATTTTTTCTCTTTTCTTTTTTTGTTTTTAAATCTGATTGCTGAACTTACTTTTAGCACTAAATCACTCAGACAAAAAGGCAATCAGGATTTATGGCTGCAGTCCTAGATTTTTATGTCAGATAATCAAGATGCAACATCATACAATTATTTAATTTTAATATTTCATTAGCATATTTCTTTATGTAACTGGTGCATAGCTCCTAAAATCCCATTTTAGGGGAGGAAAAATAGCAGAATATGAATTGGGTCTGTTCTTCACCAATATCAGAGCTTTGAAACTAAACTCCCATCTCAGGAGTAAAAACTTAAATTTGGTAAAACTTTGTTGATATAAAATAGCTTCACAATATTAGCTAAACTCTTAGACGTTATACAGTGTTTCATTCTTGTATAATTTCAGATGCAGATATTGCCAAGGGCTTTAAAAATCCCTATACAAAGAATTGAAATCTCACTGCCTGAAAATGTAATTTTGATAGTGCAGTTTTGCCTTGTGAGCAAGAAATATAATAGTATATCTGTCATTGGAGACTATTAGCAACTGAAGAAAATGTAGAAGTTGTGTTAGTTGCATGCCAAAAAATGAAAGATCTCAAAGAAAATATTTTCCTCAGCAATGAATCTTTGTAATTCCAGAGATAAAAATCTTAATATGTACATGGAAATTCTGTCTGATCTCTTCCCTTTTACATCACTGATGTTAAACCAATGATGTAAATTTTAATCCAGCTATTGTGATCTAATTAAGATGAGTCTACTGTTCAGTTTTAGGGCCTTAAAAGAATTTTCAGAGATCTATATGTATTGTGCAGATGCAGAGGTATCATTACCCAGACTCTTCTGCTTCTACAGTATATTTTTATAATTCAGGATAAAAAGAAAAAAAGTAAAAATTATCCCACTTGGTTTAGTTCAGTGCAGATTCTCTTTGTGGTATAGAAAGATGTGCTTACAACTGGGTCACAGGTCCTCTGGCTATGAGAAAGCAAAAGACTTGGCTATGACAGTCCCACTGTGATGCTTTGGAAGACAGGGGTTATTCTGTGCCTTCCATTAAGTGAAATGGCTGAGTGGGATGATTTGGAACAGTCATAGCAGCACTAAAAGTGAAAACTGATAACAACTGCACTCTTTGCAGTATTGAGTCACAGGATGTCCTGGAAGAAGAACATTGCAAGGACAACATCCCTTGGTGTGCTGCCCACATTTGATATGCTGGTTATTGAGGACAGGCTGTAGGAAGTCCAGGCAGATTTGGAAGAAAGAAACACATTTGCATTGTGATTCAAGAGCATTATAACCCTGCAGATCATTTTCATATTGGTGTTCAGAGGCTTCCAAGGGGATACAGTGATTTGACTTGGACTAGGCTTCTGACCTTCTGCCAAAACTTTTACCCCCAGCCAGTTGTATGCAAGGATGATCTGACTGGCCTGTGTTGCCCCTGAGTCAGATTCTGGAGTTTCTTTTATCAGTGTTTACATAGATTTGAGTAGCACAAAACTTCACCATCAAACTTACTTCCAAAAGGCAGCCCTTTGCAATTTTACTAAATCACCTATTTCTTTAGCACTTTCTACCTTTGGAAATACCAGACAAAATTTAATTTTCTGGTTTGTACCTCCAAAAGCATCCCCTTGTCTGTAAGGCAGTGAGTGTTTTTTGTGAAAGGGTGAACCAACTGGCCTACTCCACTAAGAGGAAATACAATTACAAATTGAAAAAATTGATGAAGTTATCTGGGTATACCCAAGTTTGTCAGTCTCGCAAACTGAGAGAAAAGTGGTGCCTTCCCAGATACACTTTTCAGCATAGAACAGGGATTGATGTTCCTTCCAAGGACCTCCAAGTCCATTATTAGACAAAGCTATCTTCAGGGGCATTTTAGAAAATCTGTTTTTTCCTGAACTGAGAAATTTCATCTTTATATTTCCTTAGAATCCCAAGATATGCACCATGTCTTGGTGTTAGTGAATCTGACCATGTAGATTTACAGAATTCCATAGGTGGTCTGAAGGAAAATGTGTGTTCCAGGCCTTATCTCTTGGCATTAAACTAACAGAACTTCCCTTATGGGAAAACCTGCCTGCATTCCATCCTGTGCTGTAGCTGTAGGCCATTAAAAAAAAATTCTTAGTGGGAAGGCATCTTTAGCAAACCGTTGGAGCTTGGAATAAAATTGCCATAATTTTCATCTGCTTCCATAATAGTTAGAGGTTCAATTATCCAGCAGAACCCAGCAGGTGCTTACTACTCCACTAGTATATCTGGGGCTCATTAGTCTGCTTCTCTGTGCAGCTCTGCCTTTCTCTAACTTGATTTCTTCTGTGTTTTGCGCTAGTCCAAATCCGCACCAGTAGATGTCACTTTGTATACTTGCTAATGAAGTCCCACTGGGTGATGCTTCTGAAGTTACTGAAATGTCTCTTGAAATGCAGCCTATTTTACTGTTACTCACTGACTAGGGTGTCCTCTGCAGTGATTCAGCCGAAATCCTCACTTAAAACAACTTTTGTCTTGTTGGCTGACAGAACCTGTGCACATTGCTGACACGGCACTGAGAATTCAATCACCAACAACTGGGTGAGAAATAACCCCAAATATAGGATATACAGCTAGAAGTGCTGTGATTCAACTAGGAAGGGTATCTGAATGGTGCCTCAAACCTTCCTGGGTGTGTCTCGTTGAAACTCCAAGCATTTGGCTCATGTACTTGGAAAGATACAAAATACATACCTCAACAAATGGTCATCTGCACGTTCTTTTCCAGCACCAGTGCAGCTCTTCATTCACCTCTTAAATCCCATTTAGCTCAGTTTCTGGATTTTGGATGCATCTTTGTGATTGTAAATGTGGCTGAATCTTACTCACATCAGCCAGTAAGACCCAGCACCATGGAGGAAGGGATTTTTCCCAAGAGATCTCAAAAAAATCTAATTTTTAAATGATTATTAGTTAGTTTAATTCTTTCTATTCTATATATGTAAATTATATAGATTATATAATGTATAACATAATACAGACTGTATTAACTAGTATTTATTAATTTAAATAATAATGTTATTAATATTAATTTTTTGTGTGTGTGATTTACAGATGGACAAATTGGGCAGTCTGCCCAAAATCATGCAGTGGTTGAATAGGAAATCACATTTCTGTGTTGAAGGCCTAGGGATATAGTCTAAACCATGTGTAAATAGAGTTTCTGCTCCTCCTGAAAGCATGGAAACCTCTACAGGGAGCAGAAGAACTTCAAAATGAAGGCCCTCCCAGAGTCTGTATGACACATGTTCCCACTGCCACTGGTCTCTAGAATTGGTTGCCATGCCCACTCTGTCTAGTTGGAATTCCTTTAGCCAGTAGAGTTAAGGCTACAGGGAATCTTTTCTTGGTTAAAATCCAACAAGGGAAAACATAAAAAAGCAGGGGAGCTTATTGGCTGCTCTACTGCTTTGGGGAATAGAATACTGTTTCCTTGATGGAAAAAAAACCTTTTAGGTTTTTAGGATGCTATAAAATTTGACTAAGTGGCTGGAGGAGCTCTGAGATTTTTCAAACACAGCTACTGTAAATCTTTAATTCATCTTAACTTTAATAGTAGACAGCTCTGTCCTTTGGATCCTTCTGGATCACACTACTTGTGTCAGTCTCAAAATGCAGACAATTACAAGAGAGTAATTTGATCAGTACCATTGCCTCTATTAAGTACAGCTGCACCATTTTTTTCATGCAACTTTTCTTTTCCTAGCTTACAAATCAGATGCAAGGGGAAGGGCTTATACATTTGTCGATTCTTTTTTATGACAAGCTAATTCAAGGACTGTCAAGGTCACCAAAGAAGATTAAAAGGTCTGTTCCATTTTCGCTGCAGCCAAAGAGCTCCCATTAGTGCTTCAAATCAGACAATAACCACATTATGTCTCTTCTTTTGTCAGTTTGTTATCTGAGTCCTGAATGATCAGATAACTCTCCAGGAATTAATGAGACCAGTGGAGTTATGCCTGCTTGAGAATGCAGCCTGGCACCTCCATGGCTCAGCTAATGGATGCATCGTTCTTTTCTGATGAAAGTCATCAGAGCCAGGTTAAGCTTTTGAAATGCTGGTGCTTCCTAAGAGCAAGATGTGACTTTGTCCTGGCATCAGCATCAAGTTCTGCGTCTGTTCTGGCAGTGCTCTCAGTTACATCAGCTTGGGATTTAAGACTGTCAGAGGGGATTAGCCAGCCCATGCCTGAAAGAAGAAGGGCTAATCCAAGGCAAGGTCTGAGTTCATGCATGGGACAGGGTGATAAAGTTTTAACCATGCTTTCCTTGTCACAGCTGTGTAGCCTTGCTTGTTTGGTGTCTTCATTCCCCGTAGACTCTTGTCTGTGGTTAAGCTGGAAAAGAACAGGACAGTTTGCATGCCTTGTTCACAGTGATTGGGAATTCATGCGGCCTTCCTGACGGTCTCAAGATGTTAACGTTCAGGAACACAGATAATCACAGGATATGATTATGTGCAGGTGCTTTTATTGAGAGCTCTGGGAATCGGGTACAGACCCAAATCTGACTCTGACATGGCTTTCGAGCTGAACGTCTTTTACATTCTATCGTTTTATAACTTACATATTAATTATTAAACTCACATTGTTCTATTGTATACATTGACATGAGTTTCTTGTGATCTTTCTTAGGCCCCTGACCAAAGTTTGTCATGATTATTCTCACGATTAAACAGTAATTACATTTAATTACTAAACAATCGTCACATCTAACAGTTATATCATTTATCATGTACTAGCTACACAGGTGCAGTTCTAGCAAGGTACAAGGCCTTCATGTACCTAGGGTATTTATTTTTTCAGGGCCTACTAAGCTTAATTTTCCTTTTAACCCTAAATCCCCATGACTTTGAAACCCTTTTACTATCAAAGAGTTCTCTCCCTCACTGGTCAGTTTTGAGGCAGTCATGAATAGGGCCAACTTAATCTTACCACACACCAGTGCATAGTGCCCTCTCTGGGGCTCCAGACCAGGATAATCCTCTTGCTGATGCAGAAGGAAGGCTGTGACCTTCCTCTGACTGTGTAAGAGTTTGGAGAAGACAGAGAGTTTGGAGAGTTTGGCTGCTGCTGGGATGGGAGCAGGGAATTTTTGTGAAACATTTGCTTTTTTGTCATTTCTGTTGTCTGTGGTTTTCTAGGGTTCTCTCCTTTCCTTTTCAGTACAGCCTTGATTCTTCTCTCCATGTCTGCTCCTGTTGGGAAGTACAGACTTGGGTTATTAATTTGAAGGCTTCATGGAAGAATTCCTTTTCCTTGATTAGGATGGAGGGAGGAAGAATGCAGCCTTTCAACTCCAGGCCACCACGTTCAGTTTTCCCATAATTTCCTGAAACTGTTGACTTGGTCTTCACAAGAATATCAGCCTAAACCAAGTAGTGTGGAGTATATACAGTGCTTTTATGCTGTGGGTCCCAAGCCAGACCTCCCAGCAGCCCCTTAGGACTTTTGTGTCATAATAGGACTGAGCTTACTTTTGAAAATTACACCATGTAATTTTGTAGGATCTCACTATTAATTTTACACGTGCTGGATTATTTCTGTCATGCTCAGTTATAGGGATGTAAATTCTGTCTTCTTGTTTAACACTTTGAATGTAATTTAGAGGAAGGATTCTTCAGCCAGAAATAAAAATAGTCCAAGGTCTGATATGAGAAAAGCATCTGATAAATTGTCCGTTGGATAATACAGAAAGCACAGTAGGGTTTCTGGGTGTTTTTTAATCAGGATTTGCATGCCTGATTGAAAGTTTATTCCAGCTGCTGCCAAGTTGTTTTGGGGATAGAGGCATCCCAGTGTACCCTGCTTGAAAATCCCTCATATTCTGAGGTTTCTGATGAATCTCTGGATGTTGGCTAGTGGATGGTGCTAGAAGCATTTCTTTCTTCCATTTAATGAGTGACTAAGATGTTTCAGGCAGAACCTACCAATTTAAACCATAAACTTGGCCTGCAAAGGCAGAAGTAGAAAAACAGTGTTGCAGAGAAGCAGAGAATCAGCTTAAACACATCTGTGTGCTTGATACAGCGGCATACCTGGCTAGAAAATTCTCTCTTCCTGCCTTTTTGGTGTTGTAATCAGAGTTTTCCATACACTGTAATTTGCATGGATTAGGTTTCTTTAGAAGGGAAGGATCTAGTAAGATGCCTTCAATAAAGAAAGGGCAGCACCACCAGTTTCTGCAGTCTCTGTTTGAATGACAAGGAAGATATTTCTGTCCCTGTCTACTTTGAGTTATTTTCCAGTAACATGTGGGTTTAGCTCAAGTTGGGAATTCCAATTTGTGACTTAAATTTTGCTGATTTTTAATCCAGAAGTGAGGCTGCATGTTTTAGAAGACCAGATCTTCTGAGACAGTCTCTATCCATATCTCATTGCTAATATTACAACTCTTTCCTGCGGTGTTTTTTATTCTGATCAGCTTCAATATGAGAGTCAAATGGAAAGTTATAAAGAACAAAGAGAGAAAGATATTTTTGAGGCATGCTTCCATCTCAACAGAGCCTTGGACGTGACACAGAGCCTTCTGGAAATAAGGCTTTGATGGTGCTTTGAAAATTAGGAAGTACATTACCACTGCCTCCTATCCATGTGCCATATGTCTTCCAGCCTTTTCAAATCTGTCTTTCCTATTACAGAGAGTTGGTTTTCATCCTAACTTTCAATAAAAAGGCAAAAAGCTCTATGTGGTCCTGAAATAATCTCTCACTCTTGATGTGTACTTGTGCTCTTCATTTGCCTTAAGAAAGAAGGTGGATTCCAGAGGAGGAATTGAGGACCACAGATTGAGCTGAGAGCCAGAAATGGGCTTTATGTTAAGCTCTTGCTAGAGGATTGTGATTTGGGCAGTGAACATGCTGTACATATCTCTACAGATCTTTGAAAAGTGATCATACCATCCCAAAACAATGGTTTTAAATACAGGGTTAGCATAAGAATATGTGTTATATTTTTTACAGGTTGTTGCAAAGGAAAGCTTTGCTGTTGTCAAATTTCAGTGCATGGTGAAAGTATTCTTTCCACTTCCAAGATGTTTGCTAGGGAAGGGTGATCTGCAAACAGAAACAAATGGAAAAGCACACATCCACCTTCAGATGAACGTCCACTCTTCTGTCATTCAGGCTGTGTGTCTGGCAAGTGGTTTAAGGCAACTTTGTGGTGCTGTATGCTTTAGGTGTAGATTTGGAGGTGGAGATAGGTAGGGGGTGCTTCAGGACTTTCCTTTGAAGCTGGTGTGAGAATGTCAAATAAGAAGCTGGCAAGCTGTGCTGGTTCCTGTAGGGCATCTGACACTGTGAGGGAAGGAACAGGAATTTAACTGGTTCAGGGCTACTCTGAGGGCTCTTTCCCCTGACAGGTATGTGCTGTCCCTGTTTTAAGCTTCAATTTTCTCAGAGCTGTAGCACTTGACCTTGCTTGACAGGCTCAGTGAGTGTCAAGGAGAAGGGCCTGTCACGCTACACATAATCTGCCTCTCATTCTGAGATGTCTCACTGGAGCCTGTGGAAAAGGCATTTCATATCCTCTGGGCCCTTCTGGGAACTGGTCATAGGTCTGATCAGCAATATTTTTCACAAGAATCTGTGAGTGAATTTGGTTGGCAGAAGCCATCACAGTGATAAGGCAAAAGAAATCACAGATTATGAGAAAACTCAAGAGACCAACATTTGTACTGATTTTTCTCTTCTGCCTTCTGGCCACTCACTTGTGTGATTCAAATAAAATGGTCCGTTCACGTTTCCAGCTCTGCTTCTGATTTCTTCTTGGCTCACTAATGCGAAATCAGACTTCAAAATAAAACAAGACTTCAAAATGAACAAGATTGTGCTCCTTTCCTTCTCCTGGCTGGTTCTGGGTTTCCAACAGGCAGCTTCTCTCTGTAAAATACAGCTATTTCTCAAGGGCACACCTGGGACTTTTGAATACTGAGAGCATTTACAGGGGCATAAGGGGCCTTAGATTCTGCAGTCCCACACTGTGTAACAGGGAACTGACCTGTCTAAACTCTTTGTCTTTTTGTTCAGTTTAATGATCCATGCATTAATGCATGCATGTTAGAGGTGCCACATAACAGCTACCAAGAGCAAATACCTGACAGTAACACAGAGTTTGAACTCATTAAAAGAAATTAAATCTGCTTAAGACAATTGAAAAACCATACCTTTGATAAAACTTCTTCGTAAAAGGTTTTAAGCTCAGTGACAGTATGTTTTTTAAGAAGTCTCACCACTTGGACAGTTTTGAAACAATTTGTTCTCCAGTCCTGATGATTTGAGTTTTTCCTGTATAATTGAGGCCGACAAAACCAATATTTGAAGTCCTGGTAGGACATGATAGTCTGAAGCTCCTTGTTGTCTAATTCTACATGTATCTTGGCAAGTATCTTAACCACAGAGCAGTGTAAATAAGAGCACTGGCACAACCATAATATCTCTATGAAAAACTGTCTTTGATTTGTCATCTACTTCTAGTAAGGACATCCAGAAAAGAAAAAAAGTATACCTCAAATTTAGTGAAATTATTTATTTGGCTGACACGGACTGTTTACCTCTAGTTGTGGAAAGTAGTTCAGAAATAAATTTAGATTTTTCATTCAAAATCTAAATGTAAAAAATCTTCAATTCCACCCAAATACGATGTAATATGGAGTCGAGGAATCAGCTATTGATTTCCAGAGGATGGAGGTAGTTGAGATGTAGAGAAACCACTGCAGGTGCTTTGTCTGCCCTGATAGCACCAAACAGCAGGAAATCCACTCTGTCACCTCACCCGTACACCCTTCAAGTTTTAGCAACAAATGTAATTCTACTGTTTTTAGAATAATTTCTTGACATTTGCTCAGTGATGACTCAGCAGCAATGCGATAAGCTCTGCACTGCTGTGCGCATATACCTCAGTACACAGTTCTGACAAAGAAATCCAAAATAACAAGTTCAAAGATTAACTCTAGGTAACTGCAGCTTTGGAGGAGTTTGGTAAAAGCCCCATATGACAAAACTATGGCTCTTTCTAGTGCACTTATCTTGCAACAGCATTGCACAGTGCCTGTTTGCTGAGTCTTCTGTAATCAGAGCATCATGATTGTGCAGCGAGGAAGTTGCTTAAAAGATACTAAAAATGTCACAGCTCCTCTAATTAAAATCAAACCTGAAAGCTCTGAAGTGTTGGCTAAGTGGAATAAAAGTTATTAAAGCACCTGGGTCTCACTAGGAGATGCCAGGTCTCCCTGGCTTTACTGCTCTCAAGGACACAGTGAACAACATCACAATATGAATGAAAAATCAAACTGGAAGCTGCACAACACGATACATGAAACAGACTAATTTATAAGTTGGTGAAGAGCTAACCAAAGAGTATGTTGGACTGTCTTATCATGGTTTTGATAACAGAACACAAAACTTGTTATCACAAGTCTCATTAAAAGAGTAATCTATTCACATTCTAGCAATTATGCTATTTAAATGCAGCTCAGCTCCTTTAAAAAACTGCCAGTCTTGCATGCAATATGATGCTAGTCACAGTGGCCAAAACTTCTGATAGTTTCTGGTTTATGAAAGTAGAAATTTAAATGAAAGAACCTCATTTGCAGTTATGGGTAATGCTTGTGAAAATTCAAGAATTGCAGCAGCCTTATAATCTGGGAATTGCAGCTTTATAATCACTAAGCAGCCTCAGGCTTTCCAAAATAGAAGTTATGGTGACTGTGATAGGGTGAAAGTTGAAGTAACATTTATGTCGCATTCACCTCCAGCATAGCTTGGAGAAGAGGTTCCCTGGAAGTGTCAAACAAATGTGTGGATGTGGCAGCTGGGGATGTGGTTTAGAAGTGAGCACAGTGGTGCTTGGTAAGTGGTTGGTCTGTTGATCTGAAAAATCTTTTTCTAAACGACTCCACGATTCTGCGATCTGAGACTAGCTTCTGTTTCCATCTCTTCTCTGAGAAACGGCTATGAGGTGTTTGATGTGGTCTCCCCAGTCCTTCAGGGGAAGGGCAGCCTATGCTTTGTGTCAGGGTTCCTGCTGTCTCGTGGGCAGTGCTGGGGAGCTGGCAGAAGTGTCAGGAAAAGCAGGTGCAGAGACGGGGTGTGGTGTGGTCTGGCTACACGACGAGGCTTTTGCTAGAGATCAGGGATTTCTTCTGTCCTACTTGAACCACTGGTTTATGGTGCTGCAGGTCCTTCTCTGGCTCCTTTATTCAGCTGGTTGCCTTGAGCTAGGAGGCAGGACATTTTAGGAAGATGATACCACAGCTGAGAGAGTAATACTGTGATAGAGAAGTGCTATTAATCATTCTACTATACAGTGTTATCCTAATAATGGCAGCATAACTTAAATCTGTCATGGTTCCTATCCCTTGTGCTTCACCATTCATTTAAGAAGACATCCCACTGTGGAACCATCACAGGGCATAGCAAGAAAAGGTACAAGCTTCTTTTTAGTCTATGACTCTTATCACATTTGGATTCCACACCATCCCCAGAGCAGGGAAAAAAAAAAAAAGAATACCAATTAATTCAGAGTCACAGTAGGTTGCTGATTATAAGCTTAAACAGGATAATAAATGCATGGATGTTTTTCCACTTAGAAAAACAGGCCCAAAATGTTATCTACAATTCAAAGTAAGTGACAATTTTATTTAGAAACTACAGAGAAATGGCCTACAGTATTTAACTTGTTTAACGGCAAATTTATAGATCAATACATGAATATTTTTTGTTATGCTAATCCAAATATTTTTTGTCTTTTCCACTTGAAGGCTGTTTTTTCCTGTCTGTTGAATAAGAACTGCCTGTGTTCTTTGTTCTGAACCAGTGTAATCTTTGGGAAAAAGTTCAGGATTGTTTTGCTATGTACATTGCACACTTTGCAAAGGAGGAAGCTTTGCAATGCTTTCTGTGAGGAGAGTTAAACATGTTTTGTAGGTGTATGTGTTCATGGGATGGTTGTTTATGGTTTATCTTACACCAGGTATCAGTCTTTCTGCTCCTTGATTGTTTTCTACACAGTCTGTAGGTGATTTCACTTTTTTTAAACAATAAATGTCAACTGATAATAAATTGTCACAACCTGATATTGTATGTAATATCTTCATACATGACTGGAGATGTTCTCTATGTATTGAGTGGCCAATATTTTCTCTGTCCTTCAGCTGTTAAAGTCCTGATGAATTTTGCTTTACTTGTGTCAATAACTCATGCAAGAAACTTCAATGTGTGTGCCAATGGTGGTAGATCTCTGCTACTTGTTGGCCAGTCCCAGGGAAATTCTATCTTAAGGCCTTATCTTGACAGAAAGTAGAGATCCTTCTCAATGCTTGAGGGTGGAATAGTCTCAGATTATGGCCTGAATATGTTTGCAAGGCTAAGTTTAAATATTCTGGTGGGTGGCTTTAGAAAGTACAAAACAATAATGGGCTAAATGAGCTAGAACATCATATTTAGCTAGGAGAACATAATTAATAATTTGAAACTATTGAAGAAATGTTTTCATGTGCATGCCCACATTATACAGAAATCCTAGTAGTCTTGGAGGGAAAAAAAAATCTGTATTAAAAATAGAAAATACACTGGAATGAAGAAAATGTGAAAAGAAAGAATAGTGCCATCAAGATTATTATTAAAATGCACCAGAATTAGTAATGGAAGAATAAGAGCAGAAGCAGAACTCCAAAATGGGCAGAATTAAAGACAATACAATGTTTATTTCAATAAAAACCCAGTCCCCAATAAAGAATAGTTCCAATAATATTAATTGACTATTAAGTATATTTTGCACAGCTGTTAATAATGCTGGAAGTTATTTTCCAGGTAAAGAAGACACAAACAATGTGTGTGAGATTAAAATTTTAAAAAGTCATTCACAGCCAAAGATGATGCAAGCTAACAGCACTGAAGTGAAAAGAGGAAACTTGTATGAATAAGACTGTAGGTACTAGATATCAGGCTAACCAGGAGCAGGAATAAAAATACACAGAGCCAGTGAGCCTGCATTTGATGATATGAGGTTGGAAGAATTGATTCATGTGTGAGGTTAGAAGTTTGGTTCACACTACAGCAGGAAAATCTTGGACTTGGTGTATTATCTCTTCCAAATTGTTAGCCTGAAATACTTACTAAAGGAATAAAGGTTTTGCCAACATAATCATTGTCAAATAGGTAGATTTTAAGTCTTATGGATGATAAGTCCTTGGCCCTAGACCTAATGAATATTTTTATTAAGGAGACAGACAGTTGTGTATAGAAAAAAGAGAAATCTTTTTTCTGTTCTGCAGGACAGATTGAGCGCAGGATAGATTAAGAGCTATTATGTCCCATGAAAGATTCATCTGAATCATCATGTGACATAACAATGGCTGTGGGTTTCATTTCAGCAATCAAGCCTGTGGTTCAGTGGTGGAAATAAAGGCAGATCCAATTCTTTCAAAAGTTGCAGCTTTGCTGAGAACCATTATTGAATCTCATTAAAATGATGTATTATTTTTAAAAGAAAGAAAAAGGGGGAAAAGGCATTGAATGATAAAACTGTTTTCTACAGCTGGAAAGTGCTTTGCATTCTCTCAGAAAAAATAAAGGAAAGAATGAAACACTTAATTATGTTTTGAATGATGTTAGGATAGGAGACCAGCTCTGCTTACTGATGACTTCACTTAGCTACCCCTAAGCCATTGATGCTTTCAGCCAGAATTGAATCACCTTTCTGAAATATCAATGGGTTTCAGGTTGCTTTTATCCTTTCCTGGTAGGAGTACTTGCAGCTTCATTGGCTCAAATTCTTTGCCTTTCCCATAGGAACAGAGAGGTGCAGGATGAATTTTGGACAAATTTGAGCTGACTGCCAAAAGCGTTATCTCCACTCTGGTCAAAGGAGCATTAGAGACCTAAAGCAAAATCACTGTTCAGCAAAAAGAATGTATGCAGTGGGTAGCTCTGAAGTTCCATCAACCCCTTGCCAGAGCAGAAGATGTTGCTGAATGTCTTCAACTGGTGTTGGAGTCCCTTGAAGAAAATCTCCTTCAGTTTTAAGGAGATTTGATCTAGAAAGAGACAAACCAAGTTCTTGCAGCCTGATGATGCATCCTTGTCTCAGAAAACACTTGTTTTATGTCACACTGAAGTAGCTCTTCACATAAGGACTTGTTGACAGCAAGTAAAAAGATCAGTATAAGTGGAATGTCTTGATTTTACTAAAACAATTAAATTCAGGCTCTGAGGAAGAAAAAAAATAAAACGTGGAAAGTTGTTTGTCAAAACTGCAAAAGTTCAAGGATTTTTTTAAAGCCAAAGGTAAAGCAAACATACCATTGATTTCTGTGGTGTTAGGGAATGTCAAAAAATTGCTCATAAAGATCTCAGGATAGCTGAGAAAAGACAAAAAACTTGGAGACAAAGTGAGTTAAGTGATATCATCAGGATGATGCAGCAATTTAGTGGCAAAGCTGGAAAAACTCCATGTTCCTTGAAGCATGCCTGCTTAACTCTATGGATTTATGGCATGAGTCAGTAATCCCACTGATTTCCAATACTGTAAGAAGAGAAGGAGTCTGATTGAGACACTATTCATGTGGCGTGGAGAAAGGCAGAGCACTCATGTACATTAGATCTTGGCAGACTGGGAAAAACAGACTTCTTTGTGCAAGTGCTCTGAAGAAATTAGCAGAGTAATATTTGTAAAAATTATTCAACTGAGCAGAGATGAGAAGAAGAAATAGGAGAGTCCCAAGACTGATCCCTGCTTGGAGAAATCACTGAGAGACTTTAATTAATGTTAATTGGAATGAATTGATCTTTTTTTGAAAATTAAGTTAGCTTGAAACCACAGTTGAAAATGCAATCTTATATTGAGAACTATATGAAGAAATGAAAGTGTGTGTGAAGATCAGAGGGCATTAAGTAATAAATAAAATATGGCCCCAGTGTCTTTAATATTTATAAAATGTAAATTTGTAAAGGATATGGATGGGGTTACCTCAGAAAAGAATAAGCATAGCAATTAGAAATTAGTACATCTAGAAAATTAGAAAGATTTCTGACCTGTGTCTTTGTATTCAGACCAGTATTAAGCAAGTTCAGTAAAGTCTTGCCATGACAACACTTAACTCAATTATGAAGAACAACATAGTAAATGCATAGGATAGATTTTATGATTATTTGATATGCAATTAGTGAAATGTCAAAAGCTCTTTTTTTTTTTTTTTCTTTCTAATTATACACTTCCAAAACATAGCAAAGAGCTGATGTGTTTCTGAGCTTTTTTCTTCCAATTGTAAATTACCAGTATTTGTGACATGCACATATTGGAAAACTCTTTCGGTTTTGCCTAGAAAAAAAGACAAAGAAGAAAAACTAGTAATTGGAAAGAACTGATTTTACTAAATATTTAACATTCACTTGATTTTTAAAAAATATTTAAAAATTTAAAATACACAGAATGGGAAGATTGAGCACCAAAGTGTTTCTTTAAGCGTATGTCCCAACTCTGCACTAAAGCTTTGAGTGAGAGAAATCAGGTAGAAGGATGTTCTCCAGGACTCAGTCTTTGCTAGAACTCAAATTTCCATGTGTCTGTAGAGTTAGCCCTATGCATATATCTTTGAATAAATATAATGTACGATTAACAGGCTTTCTAACTGTGCTACATTTGGTTGAATAACAAGCTTCTTAGTGAACAAGTACTCCTTCAGATTAAAGAGTTCTCACATCCGCCCACAACACTCTCTTTCCCGCTCTCTGAAATACAATTTAATGCAGTAGTTCAGTCTCTACCTGTTGTTGAAGGAGCACCTGAGGGGTGATGCTGCAAAATGAAAGCTTAGAAGAATGTACAACAATTGGTGGGATTTGGCAAGTCACCCTAGCAGCTCATCAGAGGAGGAGGCATGTAAGGCTTTGCAGAACTTATGAAATCCTTGTCACAGTTTCAGATGTGTTGCAGCAGTGCTGTGTGCAGGTTGAATCTGTTTTCAAGCATAATTTCTGAAGTCTTTAAATAGAATTGAAAATGAGAAATTTAACAAGATAAAAAAAAAAAAATACATCCATTCGTGGAGAAGAGATAAATATGACAACGCAAATACAAGCTTGGTTTCGTGATGACCCTAAACTGCTGATGGTTTAAAGTAGTTGCTGCCAGAGGCAGAATCATTTAATATTACCCTAACTCTTGCAGTCTTCCTCAGGGCAGCAACTTCTGGCTATCTAACTGGACCCTTTTTGTACAAGTATTTACAGTTTTCCTGGGCCGCTGTATTCCTGCTACACATTTTCAGCTATGGTGGTTTTTTTTTTCCTCCTTTCTTTTCCTTCTAAGTCCAGTGATTTATCCCTACTGCATACAAAGAAGAAAGCAAGTCTGTGCTGTTAACACCCGTGACTGTGTCTCTCCTCCCCTCCCCTCCACTTTTGGTGGGCACAGAAATCACTCTACCACAAATACATATTTTCTACTTCAAATTTTCTCCTCATTCTTCCTCAGCCTAAGGAATATATCTGAGTACTGTAAGGTTGAAAGGAAGGAACCTGAATGGGATCCATTGTTCAAATCATAGCACAACTGCTCTGCTTGAAGCCCAGCAGAAGACCATGCTAGCATTTTAATCTTCTGCAGTGAAGGAAAAGGCTGCTGGGGGAATGTCAGGACTGGAAATAACTTGGGATGGTGAGACAGGGCTATAAAATTTTAATGTAATGGCTGGAAGACAAAGTCGCTGTAGTCTTCTAGATAGTACACACCAGAAAAAGGGACTAATATTTTTACACAGCATTATGCTCTTTCTGCACTTGACTCTGACAACTATGGACCTTCACACACTCTGCCTAAGATTCCTTTCTCTTTCAGTCTTACCCCTCTCTTCTGCAATAAATATACATGGTGTTCAGTTTCATAGATTCCCAACACACAGCTACTGGTATAATTTCTTCAGACTGTCATAAAGGGGCATCTGATGAAACCTCATTCCTGGAGCAATGTCTTAATTCTCACCAGAAACAGAAAATTTTCTCCAAAAGTCTGACTAGCCAATGAGATTCAAATGTCCTGCAGCCATGCAAAGCTTAAGAAGCTGCTTTGAAGGAGACAGTCTGCAAGGACCTCAGATTGTTGGAGAGTAGTGGTGGCAGGCCAGAACCCAAAGAGAAGAGCTGTGGAAAGATGGCTCTTACTGTGGCTCAGGATGTGCAGAGAAAAACATTACAGGGTCATTCCTTGACCTTTTCCTGGAGGGAATTATCCAGCTTAGCAGCATCACTGAAGAAAGTCCAGGGGAAAACAGGGGATTACAGGGGGAAGAAAAGGGTTAGTGAGGTGGAGCATCAAGCTTTGACATTGGTAGAGTTCATCTATTCCTACTGTACGTTCCCCTGCTGAAATTCTAATTTAGGGCAGGTAGTGAACATTAGCATCCTGACTGGAAACCCATTAACTCTGTGGAAGGTCTTTCGTATTAGTCATCAGAGCCAGTGACACTTACCTTTGGTCTGCTCAAAATGATAGGCACCACATTTAAAAAGAGCTAAGTGTCTGGTATGCAACGAAAAGGTCTTGTAGGGAAACGAGAATTGCAGGAAGTCTATCTCACTGCTATTACCAACTTTCATTAGCTGAACCCAAATTTATGGTTGTTTCCATTTCTGTCGAAGGAATTGATTATGCCTTAGAGGAGGTGGGGTGGGGAGGAGAGATAGAGAGAGAAAGAGGGAGGGAGAAAATGGAAGAAGAATCTCAATTCTTTCTAGTTAGTGTATCAGTCAGAATGAGAATGGGTAATTAAGTATATGTTTTTTAAAAAATTGAAGGGCTTCACAATGGGCACCTGCAGAGATCAGAGTGAGAGATGAATTCAGGTGAGGAGAAAGGCTTGGTAATACTTGGGATCATTATAGGGATCACCAGGTTCACCAATGAGTTTGCCTCACAAACCTTTAGCAATCAAATTATTCACTGTCTTCACCTGAGCTGGCAGTCATTTCTTCCTTTGTACTCAGTAGGGAGAAGTGCATACCTGAGATGTCCCATGATGTCCCAGATGCACACCTTGGAATGGAATGTACTCCTGCCCACAGTGTGTGCCTCTCCCCACTGACTAGAAGGGCTTTGAACAGATGCTTAACTTGTAGCTGTCAAATTATTGAACAAATGCTCACTCCTCATTTTCTATTGCCAGGTTCACTGCAAAGCCCTTGTGTAGAGGAGTGCCCAAAATGGGAGAACATCGTGCTAAATAGGCAGCTTAGTTAATCTTAGTCATGGCCTTAAACCACTTTGCAGTCTGTTTCTCTCTCTGGAGCTGGAGATGGCTGTGTCTGGCAAAGGGCAGCCCCTGAATTCTTGTCACAGAGGCCACCCCTGTAAGACCCCTGCTGTCAGCTCCCAGACATATGAACCCAGTGCTCTGTAGCTTGTGTTGCTTCCCAGACTTCGTTTCTTCTGCTGTAGAAATGGTCTGCATTTCTAAGGTAAGGTTCAGAGGGTAATTGTTCTAGTGTCTGGAGGTTTGCTTTTTGTTTCAAATATACTTTTCAGATTGTATCAAAGCAGGAGGAGCCACAGGGCAAAGTGGAAAAATGTTTTTAATGTCTCCTAATTAAATTAATTGAAGCGAGTCATCTTTCTGCTTCCTATGTTCTCCATTGTGTGCAGTGTTTCTGTTTCCCCTCCAGCATGAGCTGGCACCTTCTTCTCCCGGGAGCCACATACTTGCTCTGATAAAGGCTGATGAAGTTAGTGCCCCAGAAAAGTTATTTTCCAAACATAAGGCTGAGTAACCAAACAAATAATATTTTCACACAGCATTACAGAGTCCTCAGGCTTGCAGGGGCTGCGCTGGGAAGCAGGTGAGAAATGGAATATTGATAGCCTAGACAGCAAGCAGGTGCTTTTAGAGCCAGCTATGATCATGCTATGTCATTGACTTATGCTTGTTTTCAGACAATCAGAGGCTGTGTCTCTCTAAGACTTAAGCTTTTTTCCTCCTGACATGAAAGTAGGAGGGGCTAGTTTCTTTCTATGGTGAGAAGGAAGTCAAACAAGAGCAGGAATTAGGGCTGGGAACCTGCCACATTGAGAAAGTGACAGGCAAGCTGTTACCAGTAAGGATGCCGAGAATGCATGAATACATAAATAAAAGGGAGATTTTCTATCAGCAAAGAGATGCACATTATGTTTCCCACTCTTCTTGAAAGTACTCCAGAATTAGAAGCTTGTGCCCAACTTAAAAATCCGCACACTAGTTTTTTGCCAATGTGCAAACTTCCTACCCTCCCACACTCTACAAATCTCTCTGACAAAAATCCTGCAGATTTCTATCCCCGAAGCACGTAAGGTCAAGAACAATAAGTACTTGAACTCTGGTGCCTGAACTCAAGTACCAATAAGTACCTGGAATATCAGCATCTGCTAAGCAAGATCTGAAAGGTAATCACAAAGGAATATACTTGCTTGACCTGTTGTCATGGTGCCAGGACCTGCCCATCAGTGGGCATGAAATAACACCTCTTTTCACTCCTTCAGCCCAGGCAGCTCAGACACAGGGAAGTGTTTCTACTTTTTCTGTTTGTTCTGCCCAGGCTCTAGTGTGGGTTGAACTTATTGGTGGCTTCTCTGTTCTGCACACTTAGAGCCCTTTTTTCAGGTGCATCTCAAAGGCCACAGTGTTCCTTCTCTCAGTATTGGAGTTCCTAGGTTTGTCACTGAGTTTATACTAACTTCTGCATGCATGGCAGTAATTTTTAAAGAACTCTACTGTTAATAAAAGGCATGCTCCCACTAACACAGTGGACTTGTGGCAGCAAAATCTGAGATTTGAAAGGGCTTGTCTCCAGTTTCTCAACAAAAACTGTTGCATGAAAAGATTCTAGGTTTTAGCAGCAATTTGGTTTAACTAGGGTCATTATCAAAAAGGCTGAGCCTTTGGCCAAAAACACCAACCAGCTGATGCAATAAAGCTCATGTGACCCCGAAAAAGCTAGTCAAGTGTATTCTTATTTCACCTTTTAAATTAGTCCTTTTTTGCATGTGAAGAATAGTTGTTCATTAATGGCCTGAAGCAATATAATTTTTGTAAGTAATAAGATTCCTAGTGGCTCATGGCATTGCTAGGCATGTAGAGATATTTTATGATGGAAAGGATAAATAGTGGTTGGGATGCAGAGTAGCATAATCAGCTGAGCATGTTGGTGATGTGCATGGTCACATTTATGTGCAGGCTCAGTTATTGGTGTGACAACACTTCCAACACTCCTTGCCCCTTGAGGTCATCCAAGGTGTGGTTAAAGGTCTCTCTGCCCTCTTGCTCTACTTTCCACACCCCACACACAACTATTGGAAGTCTCATTAATGACATCAAAGTGCTCAGACAATGTGAAAATAAAATAGCCAGCTTCCCTTTGCTTAGCTTGCAGAGAATAAGATGAGCATGGCTGGGTATTAGTTACCCCTTAAGTAAGTTCCTTGAACTGCTGCTTTTTGACATGGGCACAACAAAAATCCAACAAGCTGCATGCATTCCATCCACTACTGTGACATAACATTCCCACCCAATTAGATCAAGAAAGAGAAAGAAAATAGGCTTGTTACTCTTTCTTGACTCATTGTCTGGAAGATGAATGCTTCCATGCACTGAGAAGTTAACACTTCAGCTCTTCCATACCCTTCTGTCTGAATTGCCGTGAGGTTCTGCATATATGGAGAGGGCAAGCAAAACTGAAAACCCCAACCAAGAACTTGAGAAATTTTGAAATTTATTGAAACTATTAAAGAGCCTTTGAAAAGGCTCCTTTTGGTACTTTAGTGAATGGATGCTGGTAGGAGATGAAATGCCTTTTTCTTGATGCCATGGGACAAAGGTATGCCTGGGAGAAATGTACAGTAGAGACAGAAAGCTCCTCTGTGTAAGGTTCATCTCCCCCTTCTGCTTTACAGCTCTTAGCTTGATGTGGGCTGTAAGCTCCATGGGCTCTGCCCCTGCTCACAATACAAAACATTTGTTCTCTGACCATGGCCACCCAAGAGAAAGGATGAGCAAAGCTCAGCAGGGGATTCCACACAGAGGAAATAAGAAACATGCACCTCAATTCTAGAATGAGTTTTGAGTTATCAGCCCGAGCTAGTTGCTTGCTGTCGCAATGGTCTGAGATTTTTTTAATGCCATGGCTGTTTACAGTTGAAAATAGTTCTTCAGGTTTGTCATAGCAACCCAGCTATGGCAACACTGTACAGACTGAGTGGGTCTTCAACACCATTATTGCTGTTTGGTTGGATTGTTAATATAAACCAGATATTTTGCCTTACCAACTACAAACATGTCTTCTCTAGTCTCTCGGGAAGCAAGAAAACAACCTTGACTTTTGTAAGGAAGAGGCTGGTGTGCCTGTTCAAAAAGGGCTAGAGAAAAAGAAGTGACTTGCCCTTCATTTTTTTATGTCCTTCTGAAAAGCTGCAGCATATGAATTAACACTCATAATTTCCTACTTGCTCTTTTGGATGTCAAAAGTTTTCTTCCTATTTTTAAAGCATTTTGATGTCAGAGTTCTCACTTCTGTTGCCAGTTAATGGCATTGAGAAATACTCTTTGTACTTCAGAGGCAAGAGTGTGTCAAAGGTTTGAAACTAATGGATTAACTACCTTTGATTTTACTGAGTCTTGGCTCAGAGTTTGTGACAATGCTTTGGTCTCCACAAATGTACTGGCAAGGTGGCTGAGCTATTTAGATCCTAGCTGCAATGACAGGATTGATTCCACACAGAAGAATTCCCAAGGAATTGATGACAACAATTAAGTAGTCTCAAAGCAAGGACTAAAGATAATCACCTAACTAATATTTCCTGATGTCTTATATTGCTGAATTGCATTACCTTGTGGTGTCCACAAAGCATTTACAACTTTGGTGTAGGTTACTTAAAGAAAATTCTTCCTGAAAAGTCTGACGCAGTTTGTTGTCCTGTCAAATTCATCCTATCAACCCAGGGAAGTTACTGAGGGCAGTATAACATATGAAAATGGCACAGAAACAACTTCTTATATTGCAGTGTGGCCTCATTGTAAACAATGTGACTGTGTTTCAGAGCAGACTCTGTGTAGCCCCTTTAGAAAGGTAAATCTTATTTAAATTCTCTGTTCACCAAGAAGTAATTATTGTCTCCCATATGGTCACAAAGAAAGCAGAGAAAAATTATGGATGCTGACCTAAATGTTGGTCTAAGGGCCTCTTTTCCTCCCGGATTAGTTCTTGGAATTCTTAGCAGTAGTGATATGGGTGCTGCTTTTATACCTGAGCCTGTTAGTTGTCTCTATTCTAGTTTCTTTTTTTTTTTTTTTTATTTTTTTTTGGTGTAATAATCTGTATTTCTGTATTTATGATCTGTTGAATATTTTTAGATAGAAAATTATCCTTTTAATTTCCCTCAAAACTACTGTCTAACAGAAGACTACAATTAAATGCAACTGTCCCTCACAGTGCTGAACACAAGTTTACCTGGAGCATGCTTTCAGTCATGTACGAGGGTACCACTTCCAGAATCCTTCCTAAGTTCCTTCTTGCTCTGCTGTGATGAGCTCTGTTAACCTATCACTTTGCTAAAACACCATCCTACATGTTCATCAGCCCTTTTTAGTGTACTACAAAACACCAAGGAGTAGTACCTAAAGCATCAAAATCTCTGTAATAAGGAAATGTTCTAGAAATATGGTAGAAACAAAACTGATATTTAAGAAATTGGTTTAAAAAAAAAAAATCTTCCTTTCATGGCTTCTCAAGGATTTGCAGAGATTAGATGCAGAGAGCTCACACAGTTTACCTACTGAAAGCTGAACTTAAAATGAATCAGCTGCTTAGGGTTCAACCTCTGAATTTTCAGCTGTCTTCAAACTCCAATCTGAGAAAGCACTTGTGATCAAGAAGGCAATGAAATGCTGAACCCTGCTAAGAACAAACCTAGCAAGGCAGGATAATAATTAATTTTTAAGACTCATGAGCTAACAATGAATTCCCTATTGCCCGAGAGAGTACCAGCTATATTTCTTTTGGCAGTTACCTGGATCTTCATCATGCTTTGCACTTCAAGAAAAAAATATGACTCCTCATCCTGTGGTGAGCCAGTCTTTATCCTCTGGAGCACTTGTATTAGGTTCTTCTAAAAACATACTGACTGGACTAGAGCTTTCAAAATAAGATTTAGTAATGTAAAAATAAAAACAAACCCAGAAAACCTAAACCAAACAAGAACCAAACCAAAAAAGAGCTGTCGCATGTGGTAAACACAAGCTATAGAAAAGAAATAGTTGTGTCTAATCTAAATTGCTTCAGTCTCCTGGGGAAATAATTATACCAGCCTTGTACTAAAAGAAAGGCTTTCATTTGGCAAAGGAAATAAATGCAGGAGTCAGGAAGAAGGATGAGCAGCTTATACTCCATGTTCTGATCTTACATAGCACACACATAAAGAAAGATATATCCTATGGATTTATTTATGCTTTCAGATATGTAGCTACAACATAAATTCTTCTAAACTCATAAAAGCAACTGCATTTACCCTTTTCCAGGATCCTACCATTGGCTTCTGAGAAGATTTTCTTGTGGAAAACTAAATGTAGACTTTGGAAACACAAGAAATCATAACCTTCTTTGGCTAGGAGCGCACCTGCTCTGCATCACTGGAAAATGCCTCTGTTCTCATGGGAACCTTCGGCAGCTTGACCTCATCTTGGTGATCATGAATCAAATCTAAACTTTCACTGTAACCTATGAGCAATTAAACTGCAGTTGTTACTGTGGAATATGTAATTTTTCTTTCTTCTTATCCTGCTTAACTGCTTTGAAGAATAAAATTGACCCAGATTTTCTTAACTGAAGCTGCAAGTTGGATTCTGGGGGAGATTTTTTTTCCACTGGGACCCAACAGGTTTAGGATTTCAGTATGTACTCTATCTTGGGCACTGTGGTCATGAGTCAGTGCACTGATTTCAGTCCCCACTTCAGGTAAAACCAGTATTTTGGAGCCTCTGGTCCTATGCTCTTCTTCATGAGTCAGATATTCTCTGCTTACTCTGGAGATTTCTTCCCTGATTACAAAATGAAAGAACTTTCCTAGTAATTTAATTATCTCCATTCCTGAAGCTTTCAAGACCTCATTCCCTCTCACTGAGGCGGACCATATTGCTGAAAGACTTTGCTTTAATACGGATGCTGCACACACAAAAGGAACAAAATAGACATGTTTGCAAATACATAGAGAATGAAAACGTGTTTTCTGCTGAGTATTCAAAAAAAATTAATGGTATATGATACCCACATCTGTTGTTTCTCGGATTCCTGGTTTCCGAAGAGTAGTAAATTTGTTCACAAATTGTAGCTCACACTATCTGTGTGTAGTAATGGGGAAAAAAGGCTGGGAAAACTTAGCACAGTCCCTGTGGGTGGCTCCTGTAACTGGATATCAGGAGAGCAGACCTTAGGCTCTTCAGTGATCTGCTTGGCAGAATACCATAGGATAAAATTTGAAGTGAATAGGAGTCCAAAAAAGCTGTTCAATATACACGGTCTCCACCTCCAAACTCAGGAGCAATGAATCCCAACAAAGATGCCCAGCAAGATCATGGATCCCCTAAGCTGAAGAGACACAGATTTGATGTCTGGACCACTTGGTAGTTAAAGAATTGGTTGGATGGATATGAAGAGCTGTGCCATAACATCCCATCCTTACAGGGGAGAGAGAATGAAAAATTTAAAAATCTTCGTGGTCAGAAGTAACAACAAAAGTCAGAAGCTCCACAAAAACTCAGAATATTTTATTAGTAAATTACACTTTTGGCATGGTGGTATGGAAATTGGTAATAGCTGGTCCCTGATCTACCATATAAGCACATGGCAGTGGATTTTGGTTTAAGGGTTAAGATGAAAAGGAAGAAAGAAGGGAAGAGATTAATTAGAGAGGTAGGGAGTGAGGGAGTGAGGGGGAAGGAAGAAAGGAAGGAAAGAAGGAAGGAAGGAAGGAAGGAAGGAAGGAAGGAAGGAAGGAAGGAAGGAAGGAAGGAAGGAAGGAAGGCAGGAAGGAAGGAAGGAAGGAAGGAAGGAAGGAAGGAAGGAAGGAAGGAAGGAAGGAAGGAAGGAAGGAAGGAAGGAAGGAAGGAAGGAAGGATAGGTTCCACTATCGGGGTCATGGGTGTTCTTATTTCCCCCTTACAGTCCATGCCCACTTCTTAACCTCATTTGTGTGGTTGTGTTGGGCTTATCTACAGGAGCCAGAATAAGGATTTTTGTTCTGGAAAAGTTCTGCACTGACCTCCTTATGGCCACTACTAACAATTCTTGGCTGTTATTATTGGCATGATTGACTCCACAGCTATTGGGCTCTAAGCGTTTGAAACATATACATTTAGCCTCCTTGTCTTGGACACCAGAGATGAGTGGAGTCCTCAGGGTTTGGTGTTGAACTGGCACTATTTAACATCACTGTCAGCGACATGGACAGTGGGATGGAGGGCACTCTCAGCAGGTTTGCCACAGACACCATGCTGTGTTGGGCAGCCAATGTGATACAGAGAAGGAATGCCACCCAGAGGGTGGACAGCCTGGAGAAGTGGGGCTGTGCAAACCCCATGAAGTTCAACAGGCCAAGTGCAAGGTCCTGTACCTGAGCCAGGGCAATCCCAAGCACAGATACAGACTGGGCAGCAGATGGATTGAGAGCAGCCCTGAGGAGAAGGACTTGAGCATGGATAAGAACTTTGACATGTCTTGGCAATGTGTACGTTACTGTCCAGAAAATCATCCTATCCTGGGCTGCATTAAAAGCAGCTTGGCCAGCAGATCTAGTGAAGTGATTATGTCCTTCTATTGTGCTTTCATGAGACCTCTCTGGAACTCTGTGTCCAGGTCAGGGATTCTCAACATGAGAATGACATGGACCTGTTGGAGCAAGGACAGAGGAGGGTCACAAAGATGATTAAATGCCTGGTACACCTCTCCTCTCTCCCATGGCTGGGTGGGGCTCTAAGAAAATTAGTCTAGTGGAAGTGTCCCTGCCTGTCGGGGGTTTGGGATGATTTGGAGATATTTGTAATAGCCCTTCCAGCCCAAGCTATTCTATAATCCTATGATCCCTTTCTTTTAACTAGGTTTGTCTGGGCTGGTCTCCATGGAAACCAATGATACTATTCCCCTTGATCTGAGTTTGCAAAAGATTTAGAGGTGACTTCTGCAATCAGGAACCTGATGCAGTTCTGGTTTTCACTTAAACAGCAGTAGTGGACAGATATGATGTTGTTTCCAATCAAAGCAAACAAACGAGGCTTGTTGAGTACAGATTTGATTTCCTCCAGAGAGCAGTGCTTTATCTTGCACTCCATCTGTTACGGAGCAGCAGAAAAGCAAATTTCATCTCTATTGTTTAGGGTAGCATTACTCTTGGATGCCTGGGGCACTGGGTATTCCCATAGGATTGTTCTTCAGTTCCACAGCTAACTGGGACAGAAACCAGGGGTGTGGTTCCCAGGCAGCAGTATTGCTATGGGGAAGAAGGAAAGACTGCTAGATTCACCCAGTGTCACCAGAAGATGATGCTGATGGAGGCTGATGAAGATCAGGTGAGCCCTTTGAAATCTGCGTTGGCATCTGATTTGTGTTTGTGGTGCCAGAGTAAACCTGCAGGCCTCTGTGTTTGCTGTGAGAGCCCCCTGAGAGAAATAGGGGGATAAGAGTGAAGAACATACTGGAAGACCTGAAACAAGACAGGTCATGCAAGAAGAATTGCTGTGATTTTGACAGAGCTGAAAGCCTGAGCAATCACAGAGTAGCAAGACATGTCTAGCCACAGGGAACTTATGGGGAAGTGGAATCTTGGATGAGGTAAAGGATTCAAGGTACATGAGTGAGGTTTACAAATAATCACTGCTGGAAAACTGCCTGGAAAACTCTGACAGCCCCCAAGGAGATGGTTTCAGAACATCTTTTCCAGGAGAGATGAGGCCCTGGCTTTGCATCTCAAGTGTCCCCTACCTGAAGTTTAATTGTCCTCCTTTCTTTCTCTCTGCCACCTCTCTCCTGAGCTGTGCTCCTGTTTGGCTCACACATTGTTAAAATTGAACAATGTAGTTTAGGACTGTGGTTGCCAGACTTTGCCTTGTTCTTTTCAATTATTAATCAGCTGTCTTCTGCTAATGCATTGACAGGGTTAGAAGCATGTAGAGACAAGAAAATGCCCACACCTACACTCACTCCACACAGACCCCCACACACCCTGCTGGTGTGTCATGGGCTGAGACACCCTGAACACCCCCTCATACCTTTCATTCCTTGCCACAGCTTGAAACTGGCAGGATTGCCTACGTGGCAGGTTGTGATTCTTCATTCATTACTCCTCAGAAAGCAAAGAGATTATCTAGAGTCAGCATGTCTGAATTGCCAGAAACTGTGTAATTCTAACACTGCATGGCAGACCTTGCACTTAAATGGGTTACTTGAGAGACAGAGTTTCCTCCTTTCATATGTGTTAAAAGGCTCCCCCACACATTTTCTGGGGACTAATCCTCACTATCAAACTCAGGATGAATGAACTGATTACAAAGACACGTAGACCAATAAAAACAAACAATCAAAAAGAGCCAAACTTAGCACAAAATGAAATCAGGAGATTTGAGGTGAAAGAAAAGCCAGGGCATATTTTTGGGCAGATCTACGTCAAAGTAGGCTCTGTGCTTTAAACAGTGGTGAGAACAGTGTACTTGGGGCTCTGGGTTTCAGTACCCTCACCTCCTGTATTTGACAGCCTGTTTGCTCATAGAGACCAAAGAAATCACGTAGAAAGACTTCCAAGTTTGCACAAATCAAATAAAAGGGAAGTCTTTTTCTGTACCCTAGTGTCTCACAGTTGTGGAACTAAAGGTCAGTGCTGAACTCTACCTATTGCTCTTGACTTGTTTCAGTTCTACATATATCATATATTCCTGGCAGAAAATTCCATGCATTAATGATGGAAATATCTAAATTTGGCTCATGTTCTCTTTGGTAATGGAAGAGAAAAATAAGAACTTTGCACAACTGATAAATAATGTCCAAGATAAATATTTTTGCAGTAGCTGCATATTTTCCAGCTTTTTTTTTTTTTTTAAGGCATTTCATGATAAAACAAATTAGACATGAGAAGAAATATTTTAATTGCAAAGGGTAGTTAAGTTCCAGAACAGGTGAGAGATTTTCAGTAGTTGGAGTCTAAGAAAAAGACTTATTCAGTTCAAGTTAACTCTTGAGATAAAGTGGAGTGCATGTTGCCCTTCCAGTGTCTTTTCTAACCATATGCTTTGAAGTCTGGCTATTGGTGGTACCAGTATTGAGAACGGGACCTGCCTTGGCTTGTCTGGCCCTGCTGCTGGACCAAATGGTGGCCACTGTGGTGTTTCACCCCAGAGACACTTTTGGCTAGCTGGATGTTGCAGCTGGGCACATGGAGACAAGTCAAGGATGGAGCTTCCCTTGCAGAGGGTCGCTCCTCAGGTTTCCCTCTGCTGGAGAAGGTTTCAAGGCTATGGTGAAGGAAGGAGTCGGTTCTGCTGGAGGGTTTAATCCAGAGCTTTTATTCTGGCCTGCAGGCCTCTGAATATGAATGAAACAGAGCTGTTATTGTATATCCTGTAACATTTTTAGGAAGCAAGATAAGGAATAAGCATTTAAATCTCTTAGTAGCTTTTCAAACCCTAGCTAGTAAATATCATAGTAATTCCAAAGATGGCTGTATCTGCCACAGCTGCTTAGACATAGTTTCAGCACTGCTCTACCTGCAGCTGTGCAAAAGCACTGCAAAGTTCAATTCCTGGAAGAGAGATGTAACTGATTTATTAAAAAAATATGGATATTGATCTAGTATCGATATCTAACTGTGACGGACAAAAACTCTCTAACAGTTTAAAGTTAGAAAGTGTATGTTTATTCGACGCCGGGCAGCGTGCGGGATAGCTCCCAAATACACACCGCACCTTTCAGGTGATTACAGAGTCTTTTTATCCATACAAGTATTAAATACACAAAATACAAATACATATTCATCATTTTAGTACATCCCAATCCCCGCTTCGTATGCTAATTACTCCAAAAGCTATTAAGCATGCGTAGTTTGTCCCTTGAAATGGGCCGGTGGTCCCTTTTATGGGGAGGGGTCCCAAAATGAGGAAGTAAATGAAGTCTTCGTTCTGACCTTTCTACTTTTTTAATGCAAGTATGACAAATGAACTCTTGGTAGAACTCCCATTCCTTGTCTTCAATTGGTTTCAGAACAGAGGAGGCCCACAATTGTCTTATGTTCCTAAAAGCTATTTGTCAATTTCTATATTCTTCATTATAAACCCAGCTAACTAAACATTGTGCTGACAAGCAATCAATTATTAGTTAACTACTAACTCCTAACTTCATCAAGGCTTACTCATTTATTATTATTATTTTAATTAACTTTAGTAAGGCTTATTTCTAACTAAAATCTTAGCTCTTCAAAATCTCTAAATGCCTTAAAGTTTACATTTCATTACCACTACAATTCACATGCCAACCTTTTCCCAGAAGACAAAGCTCAGTGTTATGTGATAGACAGTATTATTTCACACAATATTATTTCATATGCAGTAATATTTGGACTAAGGTCCAGTTTCAAGCTCTCAGAGCACCTTGGAGGGAAGAGTTTTTTCCTGACTTTCCTCTTGTCCTACCATATAGTCTTCAAGTAGTCTTTGTATTGAAGCGATATATGGAATAAATAAATAGACTCCACAACCTGGGGTAGTTATGAAGTGGGTATGTATATCAGCACCTGGCACAAGTGAGATAGCTCTCCAAAAAACTTGTGCCCTGAGCCTTGGTCTGACCCACATTTTATTCACAAATGTGTTCTATATGTAGTACATTACACAACTTTTCTATGCATATTCAACCCCTGGCCCCACCTGTCCTCACCTCTCATGCTAAATAGGTCCACGCCGTTCTGGGCACGTGTGGTTTGTTGTGGTGGTCTTGTGGGGGACTCTGGTGGTCTTTTGAGGCTGAAGATCGTGGTCTTCCTCATGATTGAACTTTTGAACTTTTCGTCTGTGCGTGCGCCTTTGGTCCTTTGGTGCTTATCTGAGTACATCTGTCAGTCTTGATGGACTTGGAGACAGGGAAGATTCTTTATCTGGGTTCTTCGCATCCTCAGTCCTCTCCACTATTGTTCTTTATGCAAGAATCTTCAGAAGTTTTCATTTTCCTATGTGTTTTGTGTGAAGGCTGAAGTTTCTTAAGTAAAAGGTTAAAATTCAACACATGATTTTACAAGCTAAAATTTAAATGCTTAATTCATTTTGTTAACTCAAGTGAATTCCAAAAAATGTCTATTTCAGTATCCCCCCTCCTTTTTTTCAGTTCTTCAGCTTTTTCAGATAAATTGCTTGTTTCTCAGTGGGCAGTTCCAAATCTCATCCAAGGATAACCACTCCCTTGCATGTTGATTTCTGCTGTCTTCCTGCAGTCAGTTCCACTCCTGACCCAAAGACTTCTGCAAGTCTCTTAACTAGGATATTACTATTTATTCATTCCATGGCCTAGATATTTTCTAGATAAACATGTTAATTTTTAGTAGAAGCTGCTGGCTTAAGAAATGGTATCTGTATTTATAATAGATGAACATTTTGGGCTACAGATCCCATTGACTCAACAGCCCTCTACTCCCTGACAATCTTGCTGTTGTTAGATCACATTTCCAGAATGTTTCCAGTTCATGCAACTACTTTGCTTTGTAAAAAACTGTAGGCATGTGAAAAACGCCAATCACTTGGTTTTTAAAATTTTAAAAGTTTAATAATAATAAATTGGTTACAAAAATAATAATACAATTAGAGTAATAAAGTTTAGAGTTAGGACAATTACAAGACAATGAAAAGCAAAGAATTACGGACGTCCGGATGCTCTCGGACACTAAGTCAGGAAAAGCGTGTTTTGTGAACAAAGGAATAACCTTAAACCAAGACACTCATTGCATATTCATACATCCTTCATGGTTATGCATACATTCTATTCTAAACAAGAAACTCTGTTGTATGTGAACTGTTTCCTTTAATCCCCATGGCGTCTTTGAGTCTGAGCAAGGCCTGAAGAAATTAGCTTCTTCTGATAAGAAGCCATAAATTCCTCTCCTTTGGAAGACTGAGGTGTTCCTCAAAGCGAGTATCTCATTCCTAAAAAGAAAACTCCCCCCAACATACACAGTCTCTATTATAACATTATGTTGTAACCTAAAACTACACTTAACACAATACGTAAGACAATTAATACAGCATAACTTTCTACCATTACACATATAATATTCATTGTAATATTTGCAAAAAGCCAATCATAAATATGCATTTTTCACAGGCATAAGGAAGAAAAGAGACGGGGAGGAGGTTGATGTTGTGTGTTAGTCTGGTCTTTTCCTGACATGCAGTCAGTGAGTGTGGGCTAAGCCAAGGGCCTGGGTATTTTTTCCCTGATCTTTCCAGCTGTTGACTGAGGATTCCAGGTTGACAGCATTTCTCTAACATCACCCATTGACAACAATCCCCATGTGGCCACAGGGTAATAACTTTAGGAGTGGCAAGAGGGTACACATACTAAAAATATTTCAGTATCTTCCTGGGTTAGGTCCATAATTCTGCATATAATAGAAGATGTGAATATGTGACTGAAGGCCAAGCAGGTAATGATAAAACTTTTGATATTAAAAATTTTGTAGGGTTGAACTTTGAGTAAAAATGAAACTATTCTCATCCCTTAAATTTTTTGGAAGTAATTAAATATTTCCTATCCTCAGGAAAACCAGAGTACCAGGAAGATTATTTTTAGTCATGTTTTTAAAAATAATTTGTTGACTTCAAACAAATGATTTCATGTGAAGACACTTCTTTAAATTTTTTCTTATATTAAGACTTTAATTTCTATAATTTTATCTCCCCTGAAACAATTTCAAACCTAAAGTATGTAATTTTTTTCACCTATGAATGTTCACAGCTTACATTTTTGTTAATGCAAAGCATTACAAAATACTACCAAATTTAAATTATAATACTGGATTCTACTAATTGGTTGGTTTTGTTCCACTCACTCCTTCCTCTGAACTGAATGTTTGTTCAGCAAGTTCCTAAGCTAGAGGAGAAACACATCTTGAGCTGATACTTGTTTTGAGATGGAGGATTTGAAAGCATGCAGGATACGTGTGTGTTACTATGATTTTTGGTGTCTCCACTACTGTTCCCCTCTAGCTGGGGAAGGAAGGCACAATCTGTGTATAAATCACACTGGGAATCACCTGAAGACATCTACCTGTGGCCTGAGAGGGA
The DNA here is from genome assembly GCF_048771995.1 of Taeniopygia guttata. Taxonomy (NCBI): domain Eukaryota; kingdom Metazoa; phylum Chordata; class Aves; order Passeriformes; family Estrildidae; genus Taeniopygia; species Taeniopygia guttata. The sequence goes on along the minus strand of NC_133063.1, from coordinate 9,141,205 downwards.
GGATGGGGCAGACTGGCTACAACCTATCAGTGCATGTCATTCCATCTGCGTGGTAGCTGGTCCTGTGTTGAATCCCCTTTGTACTGTACAGCTCTGTAACTATAAGCTGGTCAAATTCTTTCTTTGTCTCACATCTGAATGGAGATTTCATTTGTCTTTCATATCTTTCCCATGAAATCAGGTGTGACCAGCGCCCAGGAGGTACAAAAATTATAAGACAAAAGTCCTTAATGAAAATTTTGTAATGAGAGAATTGATTTAGAGAGTTAAGAGTGTCTTGAAGCCGCTGCTTTCTACTTCGCAGGTTGTCATCTTAAATATAAATAACAATGGAGAAAGGAATCAAAAATTATACCTTTGCCCAGAAATATTTAGGAGGAAAAGTCACACCCAACAGCCCTCTGAAATCAAAAAGTCATGAATGCAGCAGTGCAAGTTTGGTTTTACTGGTTAACAATTTGTTCTAATTTTAGAAGTAGAAAAAATGAAAAGAAAAAATAATGAAAATAGCATCTAATTAATGTCTATTCAGCAGTAAGATTTTATTGGTACTTGAAAATACTGAGTGCATGGTACCAGCTTAATTCTTTGGTGTTTTTGAAATCATATTCAGTTTTCTTTTCAATGTTGTTTTCAAGCGTATTAATGCAACATGGATTGTAAGCAATTGTGCAGGTGCTTGTGAGGTGACTGGTGGCTGAGGAGCTGCTAGTGAGCAGCCATTAAGGTAGCTTTTCACAAGGTGAAAAGACTAAGGAGAAGAATAATGCTGCCAGACAGGGAGCTGTGAGCTTAGGGGCTGCAAGCATCCTTGAAAGGTACAGCTGGCCTCTTTGAAGCACGGCTGGGCAATGGATCTCAATAAAACAGAGCAGGTCTCTGAACAACCTGATCTAGCTGAAAATGTTCCTTCTCACTGCTTGGACTGAATGGCCTTGAAATTCACCTCCCAGCCTGACTCATTCTATGATTTGATAATACAGAGGATAGCTTGCAGATAGACTTTTTGCTCTAGATTTGCATGTGGCAGTTTGAGTTGATTTTTTTTTTTTTTCTTATGTATCACCTTAATCTCTGAAGCAGTGCAAACACTCATGGAAAAAGCAGCATGTGCATATGTTTAGCCTTGTATTAAATCTAGCCTCTTGAATGTAATGTAATAAAATAAGATTCTGGCTACTCATGTACTCTGGTTACTCATGTAATGTCTTAGTGGCATGCTGCCAATTCTTAGTGGAAGTAGCAAATTTCAAGGTTTGAACTCACAGGGTTCAGAGTGTTTCTCTTCAAATAATATGAGTTAGCTGATTTTCTCACAGAGATCTTTCTGTCCCACGTGTACAAAGAGAACATGAATGAATGTAATAGGATGTGTCCCACATGAGAATATCTAAAACTGTTGTCTTCACTGCTGTCCTGTCTGTCCTGACCTGTTTGCTTTTTTTTTGTTGGTATCTAATTTTTCCCTGAAGTTTTGCCACATCTATAACCTATAAAATGCTGCAGGTGGACTTTAGAAATCATTGTGAATAATGGACCTGGGCATCAGACTTGTTAACAGAAAAGAGAAGGATCAACATCAGTAGAATGCTGCTCTAACTCTTCACTAACACAAAGCTTATATTCTCTTTACTAGTGACCCTTGGCTGAAATGTCTCAGTTTCTCCCCTGTGCTTGCTTCTGAGGGATCTCAGCATCTTGCGATGCTTCTTGCTAAAACTGTCGATTCAGTGGGCTATACCTAGTGCAGGGTTGTTAGTATGGATATTTAGTGTCTGTGTAAAAGAACAAAGTGAGAATATGTGATGTTCTTACTGCAGAATATGAGGCACCACATGCAAGGGCCGGCTTCATCAGCCGTTCTGTTCAGCAGGGTGTGTTATTTCTCATATTATGATTCAGACGATGTGTTATCTCTCCCCTGCAGTATGGGATAAAGAAGAAGGAAGAAAAGGAAGCAGAGGCCCAGGCTGCAATGGAAGCTAATGCTGAAGGGAGTCTGACACGCCCAAAGAAGGCGATCCCTCCTGGCTGTGGGGATGAGGAGGAGGAAGAAGAAGAGAGCATCCTAGACACAGTCATCAAATACTTACCAGGGCCCCTGCAGGACATGTTCAAGAAGTAACAGCTGCAGACTGTTAGATGGGCATAAACAGTACTGCAAAGGATTTCTCTTTTGCCCAATGGGGATTTACAATCTTGCCATTCATCCCGCAGTCCTCCCCACCTCTGCCCTCAATTGCTCACTAGGAGTCCCTTCGCTTCCCATTCCCTCCCAACTGCCTCTCTCCCTTTCCTCCACCCCAAGACTCATCCATTCCTTAATTTTGTACATAGTCACATCCAGTAGATGCCTCTGAATGGATGTAAAGATTAAAAAGCTGCAGACTACACAACTTTTATTATAAGCCATAGTACTATGTATGTTAAATAAGGCAACTGCACATCAAGCATAGGAAAGGAACAATCTCATTTCCATCCAATGCAAGAAGGAGTGTTCACTTAGTATCAACAGTGGCCTCTTTAATTTTTTAAAATGATCTTATTTTTATTATTGATAATAGTTAGTCATTATTATAATGTTCCTATTGATTGGGTCACATTAGCCATTTTTTTGTTGAGCACATCTGCTCTCAGAAGGGATATCTCAGTTGTCCCATGGAAGCAGAGATTTTCTGTTTTAATTCCATCTGTGACATAAATAAAAGATCGTTTGGAAAGTAAATCATGCATGACTTACACAGCTGACATCACTCAGAATTGTGGAAGAAGTGAGTCATCTGCCCTCAAATGCTGTAGAAGTTAAATGCCTCAGAATCTAAGCAAGAGTCATGTTACTTTGGGAATTAGCCATACATTTACCTTGAATGAGCAAATTGGTCAGGCACTTGCCATACAGAGAGCTGAAACCATAGAAGAGTGCACAGTGCTCTGGTAGAGGACCTCCCCAACCCCTCTGAAGCCAATGACAAATGTATTTGCTGCTCTGTTTAACCAATCTTCCTCTTTCTGCCATTTTCAACCATCCCCTTTCCAGCAGTGCTTGCGGGTTGGACGTTTGGGTTCCAGCACATTGTTGTGGCTGTGTCCTGCCCACCCTTTCCTGCAGTGTATGAGAGTGTGTGGTGGTCTGAATGTTAGTCATGGCAGATCCATAAATATCCATGTTGTTTATTGTGCTAAATTACTGCATTGCCTTGGGGAGGTCACTTATTTTATGCCCCACTGAGATTGTGCACCTGTAAAATGTAGGTTTCAGTCTCTACCTACTATAAAGGCATAAAGTGAGGATGCTTCTTAGTGCTGTGCAGGAGCTAATTAATAATTACAGAAGTGTGTGGTATCCCTTGATGCTAGCAGGGTGGGAGAAGATTGATTTTTTTCTCACCATTATATTTGTGGCCTTTTGCAGACGCAGGTACAGAGGTCACCTCAAAAAAACACTTCAATGTATCTTCTTTTCACCTGTTCAATGCAACTGAGTTGAGGCAAACATCTTAATATGATCATAAATAAGATATTTTAAAAGACATTTATCACTTTTCCAGATAAACAGAAGAAATCCATACCATGGTTAAGGAATTGAGCATGAGAGATCTGTACCTTCCAGTAGCATCTGTTGTAATAGGAAAAGAGTATTTTGAGAGAGAATAAATATAGTATACCCTCTCTGCACAATTTTTATTGAGGTGTTATAGTCCTCACTTCTTCTCAAATAATTTCAAATATAACTTTTTATTGAATCCTTGAAGAGGATTGGCTGATATACAAGTCAGAACATGGTGATAAAGATGCAACTCGTTTCTGGCTGGATCTATGAAAAAGACTTGTTTGTTCAAGTACAAGCTGCCAAGGACTATCCAGAAGGCAGGTTTTACTCATTTGGATAATGTCAGTGAGACTTTTTTCTGCCTAACTTTCATTTAAAGCAAGATGACTGCTTCCCTCCTGAGACTTTCAATAAACCCAAAACACTCTATGAATCAGTACAGCATGGCAGTGTTGAACAATTTACCATTTTCTAGGAAGAGTGTTCTACTCAGCCCATGCTAATTCAGCAACTAGTAATTTGAGGCTGTTTAAGTAAATCTCGCAAAATTGGAAACTCTCTTTCTGTCACAGGGGCAGCAGCTTATTTTGATGCTCTACTACAGAGTACCAAATATCCCCAAAAGCTACAAGGCAGAGCCTGGTTCTTCGTTTCAGCCACTCATTGGTCACTATCTCCTATCCTACATCACTGACATAGAAACATCAATACTTTTGAAATGCCTTGATTAATCTCTGTGGCACTCATCCTTTAATACATAAGTAAAACCAGCAGAAGTGTACCTGTGCTAAAATGAACACGTCCATTCATATATTCCCCTGGCCTTGTGCTGGAGAACTCTGCAAACAAACAAATCAGAAGATAAGCTTATTCCACTTTAGTCTGGCTTTTCTCTACCACTTGCTTCCTGACCTTTCCCTAGCACCAGTTACTGATTCCTTTCTTCATCCAACCAAAGACTGTTCTGATATAAAATCAGAATTTTCTGCCTAGCATTCTCCTTGCAGAATGGTAGTGCTGATTGTTTTCACAGTCTCTCTGACAGCTTGATGTGCGTGTTTGTGCACACATCTGTGGAAGGTGAGGAAATTGGAGAAGATGGGGAGAAGAGAGAGAGAAAGGAAGACTTTGGTACCATTTTAGATAATTGTGTCGCAGCAGCTTGCTGGTATTGAATGACTGGTCTAAGTCAGGATCTTGTGTAGACTGTACTAAAATTTCTTAGGCAGGTAGTGCTATCACTGGGCTCAGAACACTAAAAATACTGCCCTTGTGAGCTGAACTCCTGAGCTGTGTGAACATCTGGATTTAACCCCTGAAGAGAGCCATAGGATCACTATACTGAGTCTGGTAGGCCTCATTCCAGGTTCACAAAACAAGAGAGAAAGAGGAGGTGATTTAATAAATAGTGTTTACTGAGTCTGTTTCATTGTGGGGGCTTCCAGCTCAGCCATTTAATCACTTCTGTGTCTCAACTAGCCGCACCTTCACCAGCCCTTCCTCCACTGACAGTGGAGAGTTCATCCAGGCATGCGCTGGTGGCTCCCATTTCCCTTTTCTTGCCATAAAAAACATGACAGACGATCTGCCACAGGTATCGGATAGGTTTTGCTTGGTTTTGCCTCACATAACTCTGGCATGTTGCATGAGAGTGGATCTCTCCTCAAGTCATTCCACGGTCCTGAAGTGCCTAAGCCATGTGGAACCGACTCAAGAGCAAGGCACTCTTCCTTCTCTTCTACCCATCTATTTCCCTTCCCACTCAGAGCTGGTAACAAGGGACACTGACACCTTTGACTCATGTGTGGAAGTCAGAAGCGTTGTCACACACTTTTCCCCTTGGCACTCAAGCAGGTGATGAAGCACTTAAACAAGAGACCAAAGAGAAGCATGGTTCATTGTTTGGATTCTGACTATCTTTTTGTCTTTCATGACATTGTTTTATTTGCATCACTGGTCTGTTCAATCTCAGGTAAATGAGGTATTTTAGTTTTATAACTAGTTTTTATTTACACAGAAAGGTTGTTGGCTAGACACTGCAGTCATTTTCCCTCACAACTCCAAGACCTTACAGGTTAGTAAAAAAACAGTCTAAGGGCCTTCTCATTTGGAGGGTAAATGATTTAGTTTGCCATTGACCTTGTGAACTCACATTTATATGTAGAGAAAGCCATATGAAATCAGACTGCAATATTAATTATCAATGCTACTCTTGTGTTTAAAATGAATAAAACAAAATATAAGATCATGTGCTTAATCACTTTGGAGTTCCTCTGTCTATGTTTCTAGTACCATACATGGCTTAGATCCCTCCCAGCCTCTCTCCTGCATCAAGAAAGACCATACCAGTGCTGCTGAATACATCTTTTTGCCAAGCTTTTTGTGCTAGAACAAGCATTGTTAGAAATTAGCTGTTGTGATCTAAATGTAACGTCTTCTGTATCTGAAAGTTGTCTGTATTTGTTCTGAATATATGTTATCAAGATAAGTGTTTCTTCATGCACTGAGTTAGTAAAATGTTTCAGTACTGTCATTAAAAAAACTGCCTGTTTCTCTCTTTCATACACACAGAACAAAATCTAACTTAGTCATGCATTTTCTAGTAGAAATGCTCCCCAGCTTTCTTTCGGATGCATGCAGTACTTGAGGATGATTTAAAGTAGAGACATTGTGAATGTGATTTTAATTTGTTATTTTCCTGGTATTTTTTCCTGCATGATGTGGGTAAATGGTATGATGTTCTTTTAAAATGGAATCACAGCCAATAAAAAACCCCAGTGATTTCATAAATTGTTTGCAATGCTTTCCTGTGAAATTCCTATCAGGCTACATTTGGAAATCGAAGCATGGTTTTGAATGGCAAGTTCCACACAGCTAAGCCTCATTTTACTTGCTCAGGCACAAATCATTAGCTGTTATATTCAGCATTTAAGTGTTGCATCACTTTAGAAAAAGATATTGCCATACATTTCATAGGAAAACCCAATACCCTTTTACCTACCCTTCCCTAGGACCATTGTTTGATCATTCCGTTTTTTTTGGGTGTTTTACTAACAGAAGCAGCCAAAGGACTGTAATGGAGAATCAGCCCATTTTATTTACATGCCAGACAACCTACTCAGAATTAGAGCCCAACACTGCTAAAACTAACACATGCTAATGCTGCTGCAGACTGAGAGTTCAAGGGCAGGCTCCCACATACTCCATGTTCCAGGCAAGGTCTGTGTTTGAGGAAGATAACAGGGCAAGAAAATACTTTTCACTGGTTTCCCCAAGAAAAAGGCAGTTCAAGGGAACCAGAACTATCATATCAGACAACTTCTGGGGACAAGAGCCAAATACTGAAGAATGAAAGCAGGTGATATTGACAGGTTTCATTTTGCAATGGAGGTAAATTATTCTTTTTAAAAGGTTTTTGCTTTCTTATTAAAAAAAAAAAAAAGATAAAAGAAAGGTTAAATTAAATCCCAGTGGTTACACTGGTGCAATCTACCTTTTTCCATTTTAAAAGTACATTTTTGTCAGGTAAAATCCTCTCTAGAGGAAAACAAAAAAAGTAATCCACAGGCACATTACAAGGACCTCTGGAGATAAAAATTACTCCAGTTATGAAGATGCATTAGTGATTTATTTCTCAGACACTGATCCTGGGATGAAATTACTAGCCCTACTGCAAGCTCCCTCTCTTCACTGACAGCAGTGGTGGCATGGACTACATACCTGGGGCAAATATTTAACTTCCAAATGAAAGTCTGGGTGGAAAGATACTCATCATGGTCCTGATTAAGTCAATTTTAATGTCTTAATTTCATTTTCTTCCTGAAGTCCCACAGATGATCTAGAGTCCATAAAGCTCTCTCTGAAAATGTGATTTAAATGAAGGCTACTGAACAATGTTGCATGATGCTGTTCTACATATTCACGTACCAGGTGGTTTGTGGCCACCACAAACATCCCCAGTTAAAAAATCCTGAGATTTTTATTTATTCTGTAACTAACACTCGCCTTGTCATTAAAAATCCAAAACACCCACCACCACCACCACCAAAAAACCCACCAAAAATCCCACATCAAGATTGTAACTGCACTGGGGGATTCCTTGTTGAAGATAACTCTGCCACATCCTGTCACCTGTGATTTTACAGACAGTTTGAGATAGGTAGTAAAAATATATCTGAAAAAGACAAATGGCCTTTACATGTGATGTCAAACACCCAAGCTTTGCTGAGCCCTTGGTATTGGGAAGCTGAATTCTGCTAGTGCTGTGAGATGGAAACAATTTTTTTATTTGAGATTTGCTTTTCTCAGAAAATCTATTTTTGTATGAGAGGGTCAGATATAACATTGTATTTGGGAACCTCGAGCTGCAGCAGCTGGGCATATTTTGAATTAGAGAAGGACTTATTTAAACCTGTGTGGTGAACATTTCAGCTGGGCTATGAGAGGCTTAGACCATCACAAACAACAACTGTCTGACTGAAAGTATAATTCATTTCTAATAAATTTTTAATAAAAAAATCCTTTAAATTTACAGATAATAGAACGTATCTTGCCAATTTGTCAGCTGCTGGTCATAAAAGTCAAACCCAAGGAAGGTCAGTCTGCACAAAAAGGGAGAACATGTACTGAAATGTAATTAAGGTATTCCTACTTCATATCCTGTTCCAATTTTCACTTTACTTTTGTTGAAAACAGCCGAAGTATGTGTACGATGATTTCTAATTTGTTTGTGTGTTCCATCATCCTGAAGCTGGTGTATGGCTGATATGGGACTATCAGTTTCATAGCTGGATAAACTGGGAATTTTCTGCATGTACAAACCCAATATCTAGCAGCTTGCTTTTAAATTATTGAAATTGAGACACATTTTCAGGTTTCCATACCTTGTCAAGACCTGAGCAGACACAAATCAGACATTCACCCCTCAGCCACAAAGAAACCTCTTTTTTGTGAAGACTGAGCATGACAGATCATAGCATCATGGAAGGAAAAGACTCTTGGGATTATCAGTGTAGCTCCACCACTATGCTTACCATTAAACCATGTCCTCGAGGGCCATATTGAAGTGTTTTTAGAATACTTCCAGGAATGGTGAATCCACCCACTACTTCCCTGCTCCGATCTGTTTCAATGTTCTACAACTCTTCCTGGGGGAAAAAAAATTAAAAAGAATATCCTAATATCTAGTCTAGACCTCCCTTGGGGCAACTAGAGATTATTTCCTCTCACCCTGTCACTTGCTACCTGGGGAAGAGACCCACCCCTACCTGGGTACCTCCTCCTTCCAGGCAGCTGTAGAGGGTTAGAAGGTCTCCCCTGAGTTTCCTTTTCTCCAGGCTGAGCAACCCCAGCTCCCTCAGCTGCTCCTCACAGGACTTGTGCTCCAGATCCTTCACCAGCTCCATTGCTCTTCTCTGGACGTGCTCATCTAGGTATCAGTGAAGAGGACCAGCCCCAAAACTGAACCCTGAGGAGCTCCATTTGTGAGTGGTCCCCAGCTGGATGTAACTCCATTCACCACCACTCTCTGGGCTTGGCCATCCTAAAAGTTTTTTACCAAGTGAACAGTGCACCATGGAAGCACCATTTCATCAGGAGAATGCTGTGGGAATCCCAGACTAAATATGAACATTTTAAAGTGAATGCACTTAGAAATCAATAGATGAGTAGAGATTGATTCTCTGAAAAAGTATCTTGCTACTGAAACTCATCTGGGACACTTGGGGACAAAACCCGTTATTGTCTCTTTCAAAGTAATATTTGAAGAAATTCCAACACATGTATTGCCAACTGACAATCAAGTTACAGATTGAAAGCCCTTATTATTTATATGATTACAAAAAAATAATTTGGTTTCACAGTGGTAAATGGAAATGAGATGCAAATGTTTGGAAATTTTTCACATTTTGTTATAGTATAGTGTTAGGAAACTCCTAATGATCTCATATTTTTACCTAAAAAATAAAATAATTCCTTTTCTGGTGGTATTGCAGCTTTTTAAGTATGGACATTAGCCAGACTAGCTTAATAGGCTCTGACAACGAGAGGAGAAAAAAAAAATGCCCACAACACATTTAAAATAATGGGCAAGCAGATGGTAATTGCTCATGGGTTTGGGATTTTTTCTTTTTTTGGTTAACTCAACAGAGCTCTGCACTACATTTGGAGGAGAAAAATGAAAGTAGAATATTAGTAGAATTTAGTGGAAATTTCCTAGGCAGACTCTACAAGTTATTTTATTTACTGTGGTTATGAAGGATAGCTGAGCATGAACACTAAAATCATGCACAAAAGCAGGTTGTGGAGATCCACCCTCGTGCAAAGCAAAAGGGGAGAGCACGACCCATTGTCAGCTCACTTGCCTGAGTAGGGGAAGCTAGAGTAACAGAGCTAATAATTTTCACCCGCTGATGAAGTGAGAGGAATGATACTGAACCATCTTTGAGCTGTTCCAGCAAGACAGATTGTCCTTTACATAAGCAGTCTTCTCTGAGGACTCTTGAAACAGATGTCAACAACATCGCAGGAATCTGTGTCAGAAAGACTCCTGGGAATCAAGAGATGCAGCAGATTAAAAAGATACCACTTACTAAACGTTGCTGCAGGTTATAACACCAAGAATATTAATTAAAGCAACCTAGCTGATAGTCAGATATTTAAATACATGTATTTTTAGACAGAAATTTATTTACCTGCTTTAAATTCTACTCCATACTTAAGTAGCAGAACACATGGAGTGCTCACTTAGAGAAGATTAGCAAACAGGGGAGACATAGTCAATTTAATACAATTAAATGTTCATGGATGGTAAATCTTACCTGTTGGTGACTTTTTTCTCCTCTGCATGAGCTGATCTAAGACTCTTTAAAGGTGACCTGAGAATGACCATCTTTCACTTAGAACTTCTTTATTTCTCAGGGACTACAAGTGTTTTCCACTCAAAAAAAGTCTTCAAGTCCTCATTTCCTCTTTTGAGTGCTGAAAGAAGACAGTCCTGCACAACCCAAGGAATTCAGCAGATGTTGTTGGTTGTTAAATGGTTGTTAAAGTAAGTCCCAGCAAAAGTAGAATGTTGACTTTTTCGTGAGTTCTTCTAAGTCAGGGCCAAGGATCTTCCAGGAAAAGCAAGAAGACAAAATTCCTGGCTTTTAAAATCATTTTTTTTTTTTTAGTCAAAGCAGATAAAGAATAAAACTCTAAAGGCTTTACATATTAGTAAATAACTTAAGAGATAATAAAGAGCAAAACTTTTGCCAAGACCCCTTCCTGCCTCCTTCCCATTAGTCGCTCTGAGTGAGGGTCCAAGAGAGGCTGTAGTCAGCATGGAAAACAATGCTTAGTACAGAAAAAAAGCCAAATTCATTGTGAGTGATGTTCCACAGTCCTGTGACTGGTCATGGTCACTGTCAGACAGGAAGCCTCCAGTGTCGAACAGTTCCCCGTGGAATCAGGCTGGGCTGCATCCAAGGTTTCAGATATCAGGTACTAGCTGTAGTTGGGACAGAGGCACAGCCCTGTCAGGAGCCCAGTGCCCAGCATATCTCCTGTGCCAGAGCATGATTGTCTGGTCAAGAAGCAGAAATGTGTGCGAGAGAGAGCATTACATGAAGAAAGTGGCTTACTGTGCTAAGTACACATCACATTTCTCCACTGATGACTATGAAAGATCTCTTAAGCCCCGACTGCCCTAGCTGGTAAATTCCCCGCTTGCTTCTTTCCAGAGTACACATATTTTGTGACTAAATAAAAGCAAAAGGTGTGAGGAAGGGCACAAACACACTAATAGTGATGTGGCATCTTATGGAAACAAGGAAAGGCTGCTGAGCAAGGCTCAGGGATCCTTGAAATGTTCTGGAGAGACAAGGCAAGGGTACATACGTCTCCTTTCTTCAGTTTGTGGGTCTCTGCACAGTGACTCTTGGCAGTACTCCTGTTTGCTGACAGTGAAGGACTTGCAGTTGCCAGGGAAAAGGTTTCATAAACCTGGGAAGCTTGGCTATGGAAATATTGGAAGAGCTTCATAGAGCTGCTTCATTGTCTTAACTGATCTCTCGTGTCAACTGATCTCTGCCAGAAAACACATTTGCCTTCCTTGCCTAGCAAAGAAAGCTGTTTCCTGCTCTGCCTTGTGATTGCAGAGAAACACACAGCTTACTCCACATCCCAAACCTACATATCACATAATTGGCTTTCCAAACCTCCCTCTTTTTTACCTGGAAAGAGAAAGGATGAGACATTTCCAGGTGGAAGCATTTTTGGCCAGCTCTGCCCTTGCATTAAATGACTCATATCTCCATTGCCATGTTTGCAGGATTCATTCCTTCTATGTCTGTCTGTTTATGTGGAGCTGGGACCTCTGCCCTCACTACCACCAGTTCACAAGATTAGTATCTTCTCTGTTCCCTTGTCATTTATGCCAGCCATGTCAGGCATGCTAGAAGGTTTTCCAGGCAGAAAAGAAGCTGGTGAGAATTATGTTTCAGGCAATGGAGCAGGCTGTACAGCCTGGCCTTCAACAGCATCTTGACAAGCTGATGTCCACATTTGTTCTGGGAGACCATCCCAGAAATTGCACACTGTGCCAGCAAGTTTCCCAGCTGTCACTGGAACACAGAAGGCCAGTGACAACACACAGCATCTTCATACTTTGCTTTCTGCTTCCCTACTTTCCTTCTGCCTAATGTCATCCTGATTATTTGGTTATCAATATGCTCATGGAGAACCTCTCCCACTTCTGGGTATTAGTGGGCCAAAAAGGGAAATTTGAAACAAATATCTTCCCTCAAATAAGACACCTGAGCTCTCACTGAGCTTCCTTGCTTTTGTGGTAAAAATGCCAGGGAGGCCCTTTTGCTTAGGAGCCTAGGATTTGTTTATTGTGAGTGGTAGGCTTAAGAAACATATTTCTCTGCCAGGCTTGCTCCATTTCTTTCCCAAGAGTGAGAGCTTCACCCAGGTTTATGCAACTTTTTTAAGTGAAGTCACCCTGGAATGTTTAAATAAGATAAATAACAGCCACATCTGCAAACTCGTATTTGGAGGTAATGCACATCTGCTTTTCCCCAGTGTGTTGCTGTTTGGCAGAGAATGTCTGGCTCTGGTCCACCCTGGTCTCTGCTGGCATTTAACAGTGCTCTGGTTCATTAATTGGTAAGCTTACATCTTTCACAGACTGCCTTGCTATTGCCAATAGACTTTGTCAGCTGACAGTGAAGAAACTCTATTTATGCTTCTCCAAGGAAGACCTTCATGTTCTAGGGAGGGGGGGGGAAAGGCAACAACTCTCATCTTCAAGAGGATTAACTATACTAAGCTTCTCAGACTCTTGGGATGATATTAATGTGATGAAAAATGACAGATTAACAAGAAATTTACCCATATTAATAAACCCAAAGATGGCTTGGCTGTGGGGAAATTAATTTTAATTGATTCATCAAACAATGCACATTCCTGCCATTTCCCAGTAGGATCGGAGATACTTATCTGACAAAACCCTCCAATATCTAAAACTTTGAATTGTCCTAACAAAAAATGCACTGCATCCAAAGCCAGGTCTTTAGGTTCAAAGCAATTCTGGGTGGCACTGAGCTAACATGAGCAGGCTTCATCTCAACATGATTATGTTACTCTCTCACCCTCTGCGGTGAGACTTTATAGAAAAACACATTCCTGCAGGACCATGGGTGCCATGCATACCCAAATAGAAGCTGTAATGTTTTGGTCACTACTGCAAGGCACCAGTGTGGGCAGAATGTGGTACAGATTACGTTTAGATTAATGGAAGGGAGAACCAGACAACACTGGGAAACTATCAGATTTTGCAGTTTAACTGCTAAAGGCAGATTGCTTTCCAGGAACATGTTGCTAGTGAACATTTCTAACTGTGTCATGAGCTCTTGTGAAGAGTTAAGGCAGAAGATGCATGGCTATGGTGCACCACTGAGACCTGACTCACAGAGTAGGTATTCCCTCCATATCTCCCTCCTTCTAATTTTCTCTTGTGGTCAGGTTTGCTGTGGAAATGTCTTTTTAAGAAGAGAATATGCTATTACATGTCTGTGAATCACCAGATACAGCTTGGCTCTTCTTTGGCAAGAAGACATTGAGAAAACAGAGCAACCAAATGTCCTTATGTAAAGTAGCAGATGTTTTCCAAAATAATATGAGATGGGATGGAGCACAGGACAAAGAAATTAATAATAACAAGGTTACACCTTCCTTGGAGTCCTGCACATTTTCTGTGAACTCATTCTCTAAAGCTAAGAGTGAAGCCCCAGTAAGCAGTTTTCCCCCTATCATTTCCACAAAACCACATCTATCAATTTACTTGGCAATTACTCAGCGATTTTTTCATAAATTCAAGATCAGATATAAAGCATAGGATTATTTCTTATAATATTGCATGAAAAATGGTAAAATTAAATGAATAGATTTTTATTTTTAGCCTCTGCCTTAGCCCTCTTATACACAAAATGTGCTATACGCAGTGAGATTGTTGGGTAAAACACAATAACCAAACCATGTCCACTCTACATGAAAATAACCTCTAAATGCAGTAGTCACTACCAAGCACTAGTATTTTAGTAGCAGTCACTACAGAAAAGAATCCAGTGGGGCCACAACATTCAAGCTAGGCATTACTTTGAATTTTGGCATTACAGCTTACCAGTACTTTAAAAGAATCCCGGTTGCTCTTGTGACTGTACAAAAGTTAAACTGTTCAAGACAAAGGGGAAAAAAAAAAGGCAGAACAGACCAACAAATGAGGTATGGATGTCATTGCAGTCACATTTTTGACGAAGAAAACCTGTAGGCAAGTGTAAATTTGTCACTGTCAAGGAATTGCTTGAAAATAACAATTAAAACCAATGGGAGAAGTGGAGGAACTAATTCCACAGCAATACACATAGCACTGAAAACCTCCCTCCCATACTAAGGACAAGAACTGAATAAACACTGTGGAGCTAAGAGGAAGAAGCAGATGAAAGCAGTTGTCAGAGCTGGCTATAAGTGAGTCTGATCTATTCAAATTACCCAGCAAGTCCACAAGCCATGCCAAGTTCCTGGGAGAAAAGGCTGCTATAGAACATGCAATCAGTCAAACACACTCAGATGCACACACATGCCAGACAAAATATCCTAGCCCACTAGAAAACCTGCTAAAGTTATGTCACAAACACTGAGCTCTTGCTAGCAAAATTCTCATTTCAAGCAAGACATTATGCTTATTTTCCCTTGAACCTTTTTCTTGGTTTTGAGACCTGGCTAGAAAAAGGTATCACTAAAATAAGATGAAGATACAGTATTTGGTGTCTCATCCTGCTCTTAGGATATTCTGTGGCTGAGACAAAACCTCATGCCCGGGGAAAATCTGGCTTGTTCCAAGGATGGTGAATTGCATCCCCGAGGAAGAATGCTGGAGTGTCACTAGCATGGAGAAAAAAAGGTGGACTAGGAACTAGGTCACCAGACCAGGCTTGTGTGGCTTTTCTCTGCATCTTCTTTTTGTTTACTTTCACCTTGAACCTACAAATTTTGCATTGATGTTTTTTTCAGGCGCTGTGTCCAGTGTGGCTTCAGGTGTCTGGAACTATGAGACACTCCTAGAATATAAATCATGATATAGATATTTATTTACATTGAAGAAAAAAACTGCCAAGACAGAGCTGAACCTGCTTGCAAAATAAGACAAATTGAAATCCAGAGAATCTGGGTGTTTATATCCTGTGCTATTGATTAATTATTAGATTCCTCTTGCAAGGAAAAAACAACCATCTGAGATTCCAAGATTTCCTTCTGCAGAAACTTCCAGAAAGAGGCTGTTTCAGACTGAAATCTGCATGAATTATGAATGCAAAATATATGAAGGTATTCCATTTTTAAAGTTATCAAAATGCTCAAGGGGATGCTTCCACATATAGAAAAATGTTCTCTCATCTTTATGTTATGTGCTGGAAGATGGGACTTGTACAAAAGAATAAGCATAAAATTTAGATCTGTGATCAATAACCATCAAGACTGTTGAGAAAAAGAGAGATCCACAGACAGTAAAAACTTTTTCTGACAAAACTTGGGCAATACTGGATTTTAACCACATGCTTAGTGTGCATTTCAATGTGCTGCAGGTTAAGAAATGACAGTGCTATTTTAAATTGATGAGAAGACCAGAATAGAGTTAGTTACACAGCTTAACTGCAGCAGAGCAATGAGAGGATCTTTAATTAATGATCTAAAGAATACGGGGTGAGAAAATGGAAATAGAAAACCACTTGCATTTTTAATGATGCAGAGAGACAGTAACTTACTGAAATTTTCCTCTTGCTAATCAATTTGTACTTAATTTTTGTGTCAGATATTATTTTTGGGGGGGTGATATAATTTATAAACTTATGCATATGGTTGTAAGGTAAATTACATAAGACTGAAACCATCTCCAAGCTTCGTGAATCTTGGATAAATTTCCTTCTACAGTTTTTCTAAGTGTGGCTTATGATGTTGACAGATTCCATGGAGGAGTTTAGTAGAAGAGCAGCTTTCCATGTGTTTGGGTATTAACTGAATTAAAAACATGAACAAGTTTATAGGCCTTAAGAATACTATTAATCCCTGTTGCTGCTAACTGCTCGCTGTAATCTTCTAATCAATTAATTGTTCATTGCTTTTTCAGAGCTGCCTCTCTGCAGAACAAAATTGGTGGAGGATTGATACTGTCTTATATTTCTCACTTTGTACAGCTCTAAACTCCTGCTTCAACAGCTGCTGTATTCAGGTCTGCTATGTGCTCTTTCTGAATCCCTTTTCAGTTCTTCCTCATGGATAAAGCCTGATGCCTTACTGAAAATCCAGTTTCTGTCATTTTTCTGCTCTCTGCCTCCTCTTGCCCTGGTTTGCAGAGGATTTAACACCAATTTGTGCTCATGCTAGGCTGAGTAGTGAGGACTAATGCCAATTCTGTCTCAAACAGGACCTGTGCTTAGTTCTCATCCCCCAGCAGGAGGAAGAAGAGGAAGTCCTTGTAAAGCAAACTAGGATGGCCTACTGTCAAATTCGGATCATCATCATTCCCAAGCTAATCTCACCTACCTGAGACAACTTTCTGAGGATAAAATGAATCACTGAACTCCTAGCATATGAAAAATAATTCCAGCTAAGCACTTATTTTCTACAATGAATGGATTTCAGCAGTGGCAGTCCCACAAAGATGCAGGTACTCTAAGAACATTATTTAAACTGGAGTTTAAAGTGTGTTGTTCCAGCACAGGCGAGAACATTTTTTTACAGGTTCTCAGATATCTTTGGAGGAGCCTTTTTTCTAATTGTACTTCTCAAGAAAATGGTTAGCAGGAGCTGACATCATTTAATTGGATGAAAGAAACTTCGTATCATTTAGGAAAGACATTGGTTTAATCTGCCTTTTTTTTCTTTCTTAATTAAATTTGTCACAGTGATATATTTGCACTATTAAATCTTCTTGAGTTTGCAAGAAGATTTAAAAAACAATGTATTTTTAGAATGACTCATTTTCAATCAATCTTCTGAATGGGCATGCCAGGAGAAAGCAGGCTATGGAAGGCACAGCAGGGACAGTGTTCTCCCAGAAGAGAAAATATATAGTTTTATGAAATATGCACCGTGTTAATTCCCAGCCCTCAGCCACGGTAAGGCAAAAATTAAAGCTGAAAATAAATTAAAGTGTCTTAAGACCATCAAAGGGAAGGGTATTTTCATTGTCTCATAAAGGGTTTTTTTTAAAACCTACATAATTCTTTGCTTTCCAGGTCTTTA
The DNA here is from genome assembly GCF_048771995.1 of Taeniopygia guttata. Lineage (NCBI taxonomy): Eukaryota > Metazoa > Chordata > Aves > Passeriformes > Estrildidae > Taeniopygia > Taeniopygia guttata. Next base: position 9,123,870 of record NC_133063.1, on the reverse strand, counting down.
ATCCAAAATGTGAAAGATAATCCTCTAAGGGTTTTTTAAGTAGTTCAGTAGTCAATACTGAGTAGATTGTCCAACAACTCTGCAAAATTGTTCCCTGTCATTAGTCACTTTACTTGTGGAAATTGGAGACCAGTGCATTCTGTTTTTCTATTAACTTGTTTTCCATGGACTTCATGTAAAAAAACTGGTCTAGATATCACTTTGAGTGTGGGAATCCAGGGCTTCCCTCTGTCTGCCCTGGAGGGCCTGAGACCCTGGCAGGGGGTCAGGAACCCCCCTGTACAGTGCCCCCAGAGACACTGTCTGTGATCTCTGTCCATGAAAAAGAGTTTTCAATCTTACAGGATGAATTACAAGCTCTGAGTGTTTGATATCAGTAATAATTAAGTGTGGCACGGGTGCAAAAGTAAACTTTTAGGTTTCTAGATTAGGGGTTCAGAGGGGACAAGATGGAGCAAATTGGGTGTGTCTTGCCCTTTTTCTCCTTCTTCATGCCCTCCCTGTTTCACTGTGGTGTTGGCATTTTTCTGTTGGTTTAGGCTGGGGACACACTGTTCAAGGTAGGTGACAGATATTGGCACGTTACTGTAAATACAGCACAGGTAGTTTCTGGTATTTAATGTTTGTACCATCCCACTGAGGGCAGAGCCCCACACGCTGCCCTACAGGACAGAGCTGCGGCAGGGCAGCAGAACATGTTAGAGATAAACAGAATAAACAACCTTGAAACCAGCACAGACAAATTATGGCTTCTTCTTTGGCAATGGGGCTGAAAGACAGAGACTTTCTACAATCTCGGAATCATCAATACCCGCAGATTCTGACATTTGAGAAAAAGGTTTTTACCTTGGATTTACTTGTTCTGTTTTCTTCTCTTAACCAGAAAAAAATTAGTATTTGTTCTCTCCAACTTTCACTGACACCTTACTTCTTGCTTACAGACGTGGAGAAAGAGTGAAAATCCACCATTCTACAGTAGTGTTTTGCTTAATTTCTCTCTTGTTTCACACTTTTTATATGAGTGGTAGCACTGAGATTTTGAACGAAAGCTTATCAGATTTTTCAGACAAGGTAATCAAGAAAAAAATTCGTCATTTCTTAGATAGCTTTGAAAATTACAGCCTTGAAAGCTATTCAGAATGGGCTTTACTGCCTCTAAGTATTTTTTTATAGATGGTAACATTATCCATTTCACATTAGTGCTTTCTTTATAATTTACATTTGTCTGTGGCCTTTATAGGTAAAATGAAACTGAATAATATGTTTCCATCAAAATTGATGCATTTTCCTTGAAGACAGGAAGTATTCAAAGGATCAGTGAGGAGAGAAGAAAATTCAGCTTTGAGCTTTTTGTGTTCTGTTGAATTAAAGCTTTAATTGTAGAATTCCTTGATTCTTTCCCTTTTTGTGTCCTTTTCAATAGTTCCTTTTGCAATAGCCATCATGATGACCACAGTGTATTTCTATGTTGTCCATGAATTTCTTCTCTTCCTGCTAACGTGGATGCTTACATTCCTGTAAAGTGGGAGTTTCTTAGGAGAGACAGAAGTTTTTGACCCCTCAGTTTTACTTGAGAAGTAAAACTACAAACAGGTAGTCTCTAAGAAGATTGTGACCAAAAATTGGCTGTATTGCACAGCAACTGAAGTCAATTCTCTTCTGGGGTTTCTTCTCCTGGCAGCCCCAGAGACTAGAGAAAAAGATGACACTCACATAATCCCTAGGCCAGCACTCTGGGAAGAATATTATCTATGTGGATGGCAAAATTAAAATCCTTGTGGTTATGTGATGCAGATCTAGGCAAAGAGAAGGGCTCTTGTGATGTGTCCTGAAAATCAGTGTATTTCTTGTGATTTGTATGAGCTTTGCCCAGTTCCCTCTGACAGCATCTTCAAAGTACATGTTCTTATAGTGCAGCTGCTAACCAAGGATTATCTTGTATTCAGGCCACACACAATAATGCTGTGAACTGGGTTACAGAGCATGGATCATCCTACCTGGCAGCTGTGGAAAAATCCTTAGCCTTAGTTTAGCACAGACTACTAACTAGGCCTGCTCCTCCATGCAGATGAAATTACTTCCTGGTCCTTCTGCTGCCATTCTTTGTTCCCATTCAGTAATTTGGTATCCCTTTGACTAACAAGGATAAATAACATCATAACCAAAACCCGATGCAAGAGTTAAGGTTTTGTACATGGTTTAAACAGTGGTACAGAGCAGGCAGATTCATCACTACATAGGAGATAAAATTGCAAAACCAATTTTAAGATACCAGCTTTTATAAAAATTGGTGCTTAAAAAGCACTCCTGGAAAACTGATTGCTTAGTTCATCTTGTACAGAACACAGCTAATTCTTTGAACCTTACATCATTACATGGAGAGACAGTGAAGTGTAAGTCTGTACTAAGTAGTGAGGTCATTTGCTGATATTAGTATCATTGTGGTTTGCTCTGATCTTTCAGTACAGGGAAGCACAGCTGCAGCAGAAGGCTGATCCCTTCCTTGAGCAAATACTAATTCCTTTGGTCCCTGGAAAGCTTAAGTGGAATCCCTGATAAACTAAGCTTTTAGAGGGTTTAGGGCCTTTATAATTTTCTTGTCAGTTAGGGAAATCTGACCCTTTTATGTTTGCAATACTGTTGTTTCCAAGGGTTTGTACACGTCAGTCTGTCACCACCCACTAAGGTTGTGACAATAATCTAAAGGGTTTCTTGTTCTTTAAATCTAGGTACTTTTTTCAGTTTCAACTCCTGAACTGGAACAGCTCAGGTAGGAGACTTTTAAGAGTACTCATCAGGATCCATATATTACTTACAATTAATATACAAAAAAACCCAACCTGCTGTATCAAAGTAATATTAAACATTAACAAATATTTTGGGAGCATAGCTGAAGAATCTGATGGTGCTAGCTGTTCCTGCTAGGTTCCCTAATGACTTACCATCACAGAATTTCACAGGAAAGAGTTCTCAAAGGCGCTGGTCTCAGAGTGCCTGTGCCAACCAGTATAGGGATCCAAATTAATCACATTTGCTCACACTAAATGAACTCCATCAGATATTTATCCTTGTAAATCCCAGTTGTACTGGATAATAAATTATCTTAGGGATGCTGCTATGCTTAACAGGGCCACTGCAGCCCAAGTGGGACATTTGCTCCCCAGTTCAAGGTTATGATACATCTCCCATGGATTCAGTTCATGCTTATTGCTAGCAGTAGCTTGTACTTAAAGCAGACCTGTGGGCAAGGAGAGGTGCTTTGAGGAAAAAAAGAAATCCTTCATTCCTGGGTACTCTGTTTTAATTTTCCAGTTGTATAGTGGAAGAAGATAGCTTTGGTGAGCCCATGTTGAGTGACATTACTCTAGGCCCTTGTTTTCATGCAAGCAAGAAGAAACAGTGGGCAATTATCCCCTGATTCCTGCATGGGCCACCACTGGACCTTACAAACCTCAAACATCAAAGACATCTGGATAGGCTACCTCCCATTTCCAGTAAAAGGGCATGTACTGTGTGCAATTCCAAGCACAAGAAAGAAGAAGAGGTTTCTGTCAAGACACAATGCATGGTAGAATGCCTTCCTAAGTGAAGCTTGAAAGTGGGGAAAAGTCCCCTTGTAGCAAAGGTATTCTGATCTGAGTACCTTTCAGATCCTCTTCAGGTCCCCTTTCAGACACCTTCTGGTGTCTATGAAGATGGAGAAAATCAAAGAAAGTCAAAGAACTAATATGAGGAGCTGTGGGTGCCCAGAGATTATTTTCCGAACTCTCCTGTGGCATTTTTTCAACAGAATTCTGCTGTAATAAACTGAGCATGTACTCTTCCAAAAATCCAGGTGAAAGGCTGTTGAGTGCATGCATTATTGTTTAGTTTAGCACCATAGGTATTTTGGTTAGCTCTCTAAAGTAAACCCCAGGGAAGGTCCTTTCACTTGTCAGATTTATCCCAGAGACATCAATGTCATTGGAATGGTCTGAGCTTGTTAAAAATGTTCGCTTTAGTATGAAAGAATCTTCTGGGTTTTAAAGTAGAAAGAATCTTATCAGAGGCAGTGAGAATTCTTCCACAATACCTCTTATTCTCTTCTGAGTTTTCAGACAAGATGAAAGGACGTGAAAAGGGAATGTGCTTGTTGCAGTTTTTCAGTAGCAGCATCAAAAGTGTTCTTGTTCTTTTGGTAAATATTTCAGCTTTATTTTGGTAAATATTTCATGCCATTTGAGGGTTTACTGTGTCCTCTTCAGTGAGGAAACTTGCCAGTCAAAAGTTTCTTTTTCCCATAAATTCGAGCAAAATTAAATTCCCCTCTGGAAACTGACAGTGAAAGAAAATGCTAATTTCATCAAGACATCATACAAAAAAACCAAACCAAAACAAAACAAAAAACCCAAAAAACAACAAAAACAAAACAAAACAAAACAAAACAAAACAAAAAAAAACCCCAAACAAACAAATACATAATTCTTTACTGTTGAGAAGAAAATAGTCTTTTTTCTTCCAGGCAGCTCCATTAACAGGGGAAGCTAAGAGCAAACACCAAAACCAAAATAGAAATGACTCTCAGAAGATCTGCCAATTGTACAGAGGCCAGGACCTGCCTTCTCCCCTTTGAGAGAAGACGAGAAATGAGACAAAGGAAAATAAAATGTAGTTTTTCCAGAGATCTGTTTCGGTACACAATACAACAACTGGCATAGTGTTCCACAGCACACCTGACAGACACACATGACCAGCCTGCTCCATGCTCATTTTGATTCACTTGCTTCTAGGAAATAAGATACTGCTTGCACAGACATGATCATTTATTTCCTGCTGCTTCCACCAGCTTCTAGTCTCAAATGGGTGATTTATGGCTGTCTAATTGGCACAATTGTTCACAATTTTTATCACAATCAGATAGCAACTGCACAGTCAATATATCCCAACCTTTTTATATAAATTGCACTTTGCATTGTTCCTGGATAAAAGGTACGGATAAAACCCTTCTTTATTGAACCAATTCTTTTTGGCAGGAAACTAGGCTTGTTTTCTATGTCTCAATGTGATTATACTTAACACAATGTCTGGTTGACCACCCATTTTCACTGTTCTACCTTCAAAGGACATGGAAATCCTGGTGATTTATGCTGTTAGCAGAAGCACAGTCTTCAAAAGACACAGTTACGTGGATAGCATTTTGTTTTAGTAGTATGGAAGAAAAGAAGAAATCAATCTCACAATTTTTTAACTATTCCTGATCAGGAATTTTTTGACTGCATGTTTCTTCCCCTAGCAAAGGCATAAATTTTTTTCTGAAGTTGTTAACAGAAAATATTTTCCATAAATAGAAACCTGTTTTTCATTCAGAAGCAATTTATACTAGGAAATATCGCCACTTCTGCTGCAAAACGGAATTCTTAAAATGTTTGAAGTTTTCAAATTCTTCCATCTCAAAAATATTTATGCTTCACCCCGTTTCATCACAAAGCTGTGATGCCAATTTTTTCTACACGTTAGTCAAAGTACAGTATTGAGTTAGAGATGGTTTAATTACCTTCTGTTCATAGCTTCCTGAGGCTATCCTGAAACTTTCTTTTAACTTTATATATTATGAATGCATTCCATTAGTGCTAAAAAATGAACTGCTGTAAAATTAATGAAGTTTTCACGATCAGTCACCATGTTCTGTAGCAAACACTGATTCTTTTACCCTACCCTCTTCAGAACTTGGTATTTCAAGATATTTCTCAGCTCTTTATCCCTGTGAATTCCTTCATCTCTGTCCAAAGCTGTCTCTATGGTCCTGCTGCTTTGCCTTCTCTCTTAGGAAACTGCAGCATTGCCTTCTCTGCTTGCTGTGCATTATTAGCACTGCCTACCACACGGGTGCCCTGATGTGCCTTCCCAGTGCTGAACAAAAATAGCCCAATATAATCTGTGATCTGTCCCAAACTGTGCTATCGTGGCTTGTAAGATAAGCATGTATTCTATTTGCCATCTGTTGGAGGTTGGGCAGTTTCCTTATCTCTTCCAAGAACAATGTCTCCCTCTAGAGAGACATTTTCTGTTAATGGGTGTCATGGTTATACGCTGGCAAAATGCCAGTGCCCCATGAAAATACAACCTATCAATAGAATGCTGTGAAATGTGATCAAGAACAGAGCAAAGCAGGCCAAACTTAATAACAAAGGAAAAACTTTATTACACTACTACTACTACTACTATAAAAGGAAAAGAAAGGAAAGAAAAAAAACCACACAAAATTCAAAATGAAAACCTTCCAAAACATTCCTCCTCCCACCACCCAACTCCACCAAACCACAGCGAGACCCATTTAGATCCTTAATCCAGTTTTCACCCTTCAATATATTCAATACTGAATCCATCAGGGAAGAGAGGAGTCCCCCTTGCACCACAGACCCCCAGGAAACACAACTGCCACCTTTTGTGTTTCCATGTCACACGTGGCACTGCCCAGACACACCGGCCAGTGTGACATTCTCCTCTCCATGTCACAGTGCTCTCACCACCGTGCATGGACAGAGACTGTTTATAGGGCCCCTTTAAGGATGCTCTGCCAAGGACCACCAGGAACAACAGTCCAGTATCACAATTCGGGACTAGAGTCCCCCCCATTTTCCCCTGGGGCTGAGGGTCCGAGGACAGAGATCTCCTTCTCTTCTTCTCTGAAGATGGAGGGCATCCTCACACCCTCCTCAGCTCTCTCTCTGTCCACTCCAAAACTGGTAGTTACTGAAGAAGGTCTCTTGGCTCACCAGTGCATCCCCCTAAAATGCAGTCCCTCTTGAAAGAAGGAGTGGTTCAGTCTATGGTAAACAAGCAGAGTCCAGCCAAAAGCCACTCCATCATCTCCCCCCAACCTTCTTCTCTGAACATCTGAGGTCCCCAGGCTGTCTCTCTTTCCTTCAAATTGAGGAGGAGTAATATTTCATAAAGCCTTCATTTCACAGGAAAGGGTTAAAATTCCCAGACTCCCCGGATGGCTGAAATCTGGCCCAGGACTCCGTCTCCCATCTCCCATGATGGGCATCTTCCCCCCCCCCTTCTCCTTCTTCTCCTCTGCCGGCAAACTCCCAGGTGTCTGCTGGCTCTCTATCTCTTTTCCCTCTGGCTTAGGAGAGGGGGAACAAAGACATCCCAGATGTTCTCCACCCTTCCGTCCGCAGGAGCTGACCCAGCCGGTTCCGATCCTTCACCCCCTGGCCTACCTCCACAGGCCGCATGGCTCCTGTCCCTCACCCAGCCTGGGCTGGGGGGAGAGGTCCGTACCTTGCGATGACCGGAACCAAAGAAGAACGAGTCCTCCTGGGAATTCCGCTTTTAACCCCTCTGTGTTCTCAGAGGCGTGTCCACCTTCAATTGGTCACCCCAAGTGTCAGTATCCAAACCTGACCCCTGGCTGGATAGACCTCTTCCTTCCAAAAAAAAAAAAATGCTGGGCCATTGAATGACTCACTGCATATCAGTAAAGTTAGATCATCCCATTGTGAGATGCTTCGCCCAGAAGGAGGAGCCAAGTATTCTTACCTGCATAAAATCAGCACTTTTGGGACACTGAGCAGCCCTTCGCTGGATTCCCAGAGAAGCAGCTTCTTCTCTGCTGGATCCCCAGAGGAGGACCAGGCCCATCTATTCCATCACCAGACCTTCAGAAAACTACACCCTTCTACAGATCATCACTTCAGCAGCATTTCATCTGCCACTCCAGGAGGAGCAGCCACCATTTTTACTGGACTATTACTAACAACCTGACTCCTCAGAGTATAACATTTCTGACTCTATCAGTAGTTTTGTTTGTACCAATTAATTTTTTTTCCTTTATTTTTATTTAGGTTTTTTTCCTAGTAAAGAACTGTTACTCCCATTCCCATACCTTTGCCTGAGAGCCTTTTAATTTTGAAATTGTGATAATTCGGAGGGAGGGGGTTTACCTTTTCCATTTCACGGGATGCTCTTGCCTTCCTTTACAGACTCCTGCCTTTTCAAACTAAGACATGTGTAAACCTGTTTGTTGTGAAAGGTCATACACAACCAAGGAGTGCTGTACATCTGCATATGTTGGTATAATGCTCTCAGCCAGAGAAGTTCAAACCTACCTTTTGTATATGGAAATGCATGGGTCCACACTGAGTTGCAGAAGCAGTGTGGAACTGCAGGACTACTTTCTTCCCCCTTAATTCTTCTGTCTTTTATGGCCAAAGGTGTCTGAATTTTTGATATGTTGAGCCTGACAAACAAATAAATGACTTTAATACCATCTTTGATTGTACAACCTTTTGATATTAAAGTCAAACTTCAAAGAAATCTCATACCTTAAAAAGAATGTTTCAAATCTTATATGCACCCTTTCCCTTGACTTTTTTTTTTTCATTTCTAAACAATGTTATTTGTCAATAAAGCATTAAGAGTTTTCTTTTTTTTCCCTTGGAAATTGCACTTTTCTTACAGTGAGACTTTTCATTCACCAGTAATAAACAGAACACCTCACATCTAATATTATGCTAAAGATAGTCTGATAGCCCCACACAGATCTAATCTGCAAGATCTGCAGGACTCTCCATAACTCCAAAATTTACTTCTCAATTTCCTCCCTTCCTGTTGAAGCATATTTGGTAAATCTGTCCTCAGAGAACCTGGAATGAAGCTTGTCTCCACAGATGCTATGAAGAAATATGATAAAGGGGAACATTTCCAGAATAACCTCTTTTTCTTCTATTATGATATTGTAATTAAGAACTGATTTTCCATCTTGACACTTTCCCATCCACTTTCTTTGGAGCAGATGGGACTGAATACATAAATTCAAAGGCTTTATTGAAGAAAATGAGGAGAATTGAAATAAAAAGAAAGGAGAAGAAAGGGAAAAACACAAAGCCTTCGGGCTCTAGAATGGAAGAAGTGGACAGTCCTATAGGCAGCAAGCATAAAAAAAAAAGTTTTCCTTAGTCTTGCTTCATCTCTTCTTGGTCTCACCCTGCAAAACTGAAGAAAAATTAAGACTTCCTAAAGACAACCAGAAGACAAACAAAACAGAGACTCAGGTTTCTTTTTTTTTCTTTCATTTTTTTTCTTTTTTTTTTTTTTTTTTCCTGACAGAAGACAGGGAAGGAAGTACCTACTTGTTGAGCGGGAAGAGACAGAATTTACAGGTTATAAGTTTTCATTGTGCTCTCCAGACTAAAACCAAATAATCTGGAACTTGGTGAAAGCAGAAGCAACAGCCATGAGTGGTGAGATGTGCTGAAGGAAATAAAGAGAAGTCCCAGAATGGCAGACTGCCTATTCTAATGGAGAGAAATTCTAGTAGAGGGAACATGAAGATTTGTACAGAAAACTGAGGCAAAGCTGAATAGGTTAGATTCATAGAATCACAAATTAAAAGTTGGAAGGGACCTTAAAGATCATCAGTCCCAACTCCTGCTGCCTTGCTCAGGGACATCTCCCACTCTATCAGGTTGCTCAAACCCCTTTCTAACCTGGGCTTCAACCCTGATGGGGTTGGGAACTCCACAACCTCCCAGGGCAACCTGTTTCGGTGTCTCACTATCCTCAGAGTAAAGAATTTCTTCCCAATATGGAACCTAAATTTTCCCTCTTGCAGTTTGCACCCATTATTCCTTGACATTACACTGTGGTTCCTGGTGCAGAATCCCTCTCCAGCTTCCCTGTAGGACCCTTCAGACACTGCAGGGTTGCTAGGAGGTCTCCACACAACTTTCCCTTCTTGAGGATGAACAGACCCTAATTTCTCAGTCTGTATTTATAGGCAAGGTGCTCCCTTTGCTTAGAAGATTTGCGGCCCTCCTCTGGACTTGCTCCAACGGTTCCTCCTTATGCTGGGGCACCAAAGCTGGTTAAAATGTTTAGGGTGGGGTGTCACAAGAGCCAAGCAGAGGGGCAGAATCTGCTCCCTCCTTCAGCTGTGTCTGGGGTTGATCTGATACAGGTACAGGACCTTGCACTTGGACTTGTTGATTTTGATGGGGTTTGCACATCCCCAGCTCTCCAGCCTGTCCAGGCCCCTGAATGGCATTGTTGCCTGCCAGTGTGTTGACTGCTCTACAGAGCTTGGTGTCGGTGCCAAACTTGCTGAGGGCATACTTAATCCCACTGTACATGTCGCTAACAAGATGTTGAACAGTGTCAGCCCGAGTACTGACCCCTGAGGAACACCACTGATCACTGATATTCACACAGGAAATGAACTGTTGCCCACAACCCTTTGTGTGCAGCCATTCAGACAGTTCTTTATCCACCAAGCGCTCTGCCCCTCAAATCCATGTCATTTCTATTTGGAGACAAGGATGTTGTGTGGGGCAGCATCGAACACTTTGCATCTTGTCTCTAATTTCCTGTGTGGACTATCCAGATCCCATTAAACAAGTATTAATTGGCTTCATATTCAACACAATGCTGGAAAATGGGGACAGGGCTCTTCTAATTCAGACTTCAGAGTATTTTTTCCAAGCAGGCATGCTTCTACCAGGCAGCAACTGGCAGAACAAGAGGACACAGTCTCAAGCTGTGTCAGGGAAGGTTTAGGTTGGATATTAGGAAACAAATTTTCACTGAAAGAACAATAAAATACTGGAATTGGATATTAGGAAACAAATTTTCACTGAAAGAACAATAAAATACTGGAATTGTCTTCCTAGGGAGATGGTGGAATAACCATCTCTGAATATGTTTAAAAAAGGACTGGACTTGGCATTTGGTGCTGTAGTCTAGTTGTGGTTTTAGGGCACAGGTCGGACTTGATGATCTTAGCGGTCTCTTCCAACCTCATTATTCTGTTATTCTGTGATTCTGTGATTCTGTGTGTGATTAACAATTTTCCATGATGGCAAAAGACATCCTATACATAATACTGTTTCACTGGAAGTAGTATTGTAGGAGAATGATCTCCACCATAATGTAGATTAGTTACACTTACATGTAAACATTTCTTGAGTGTCAGTTTTGGCTTATTTCTTGTCTTGTCTACAAAAAACATTAATTCTACAGAGAAGTAGGTTCTGAAGTAAAAACACATAATATCTCCAGACTTGCTTTAACCAAATAGGCCACACAACATCAGTCAGCTAAGCATATACACATATATGATGCCTGTTGCCTACTCAACACACGTGTCTGATGACCAGACTCATAAGAAAAATCCTCAATGAGGCCATCTGGAAGAATCTTCATATTTATTCCCAAGAAATTAAAAGGTCAGCTTACCAGCTCTTTAGACAAGCAGATGTGACCCTGCTGGGTATGACCACATTGTCTTTGCATTCTTATTCACATGAGCAGAAGCTGACCTGATGGAAGAAGTCTTCTCACATGCAGTCATTCCTGATCATCACTGTGGTGTATGCTGATCAGACACATTAGGTTAGTATTCCTAAATAGGGAAGAACATGCCACAAGAATCTGCGTCAGTCACCTTCACTGAGAAAAAAAACATTTTTCTGGTGTTTCATCAACCTGTAGGATCTGCAGACATGATGGCAGCTAGGGAATGAGCACTGTAATGATCAGGTACTGTCACCCATACCTCTACCCATTAGGTACCAAGCCACTGGATACTCATTTCATATCCAGTTTGATATGTAATGACTCGTCTTGCAATAGGAAACCCCTACTGAACAGTAGGAATCTGAAATTGTTCTCCAGCTCAGCCTTTCAATTAATGCCAGTTCTCTCTTACAACATTTGCAAGACATCTGTGCTGTCACTTTGTGGGCGTTCACTTTTAGATTGGGCCAACAACAAGATTGGTCTTTAATTTTCTTATATTAGTCTAAAACTGCAAATATTACTTCTCCATCAATGTCATAGTCCTAAACTGTTTCCAGTTACTCTGATTAACCATTTATACTTGAAGTTCCGCAGGCTGCAATGTGCATTAGGCTGAAACATCACATTGAGAGAGATACATAAAATAGTTATGTCACCAAGCCATTTAAGATATTCAACTGTCTTTAGAGAGCAACTACATGTGATTATTCCTAGTGAACTGACTGGAGCTGAGTCTAGAAAAATTATATCAAAAGAGCAAAAATAAGTGTACTGTACAAATTCTTTAGGTTCTCTTATTTCCCGATCTATTTCTTGATCATATCAGCCCACATCCTAACATTATTCCTAGTGAACTGACTTGAGCTGAGTCTGTAGCTTAGAAAACTTATATCAAAGGAGCAAAAATAACTGTACTGTACAAATTCTTTAGGTTCTCTTATTTCCCCATCTATTTCTTGATCATATCAGCCCACATCCTAACGAGGGGAAAGTAAGTAATAAAGCAACACAAAGGGAATGCAAAATCATGAGGGTATGTTCTTGTCTTACTCTCACAGCTCTGTTCTACTAGTCTGCTATGACCTTACCAACCCCACTTAATATTTGCCCCATCAGCTCCTCACATTTTGAATTTTTATAGCATCACATCTGCATTTTTATTGATAATCTCATCTTCAGGAGAATTTCCTTTCCACCAATGGAAGTCTTCACAGCTGTTACCACAAATGTTACCCTAGAGGCTCAAAAGCTACAGTACAATGTTATAAATAGGGAGGAATATGTATGAGACATGTGAGAAAGCAAAGAAAAAGGCTTCTTTAGAACAACAGAATATTTGAAAGCAAAGAATAAATCTGTTGCTGCATAAGAAAAAATAGCAAACAATGGGTGATATGAACAAATATTGCACTTCTTTTTCTCTCTAACTAATCTTCACTAAATTGTCATCAGACAACATTATAACACAAAAAACCACTGGCTACACTAAGGAAAAGAACAGCATAAAAATACAATGAAATCTGGCCAAATTTGAAGAAATGTGAAGGAAACAGGCAAAGTAATCACAAGGATTACTGGTTTTGAGAAGTAGTAGAGGGAATATGAAGCCCTGTGAAAGTTTGGGGCAAACATACACCTACTTTTGTAAAAGGGAAATCTGATCCTTTGAGAGCTCTGGGGTATTCACTCTCACTTCATCTATGGCAACCACAGAATTTGGGACTAAATGGAGCTCACTGTAGAGGAAAAGAAGACAGAGACTGGAAGGATTAAGGGTAACTAAGGATGGAGTAGCTGGCCTCACTTGTAAGGGTACACTCAGTGGGTGTAATACTTCAGTAAAGCTGCACATCACTTCCTTGTTAGTACAAAATGAACCTATGGTTCTAGGAAGCTATCTAGAGACCCAGTTGGGTGGTAGTCTATTTGTTTCTTAGAAGACAATCAGAATATTTATTGAAGATTCACTGCAATTTGTGGGAAGAGATGCCAATTGGTTCCATGGGGGTCTCTGTGTGCCTTGTGTTATTCAATTGTTCCATTAATGACTAAGAAGATGAAAAGTCAGTGCATTTACAGTATTTGCAGATGACCCAAACTGAAAGGTGAATGCAGGGGGACTGGAACAGAATTCAAAATGATCTCTACAAATTGGACAATTAACCTGGGGTCAACAAGAAGAAATGCCACAGAGACAAGTGATATATTTTGAAGGGAAAAAACCAAATGTCACATATGAAAAAGGCAACCAGATGTCTAGTATAATGTTGGGGGTTTGAGGGTGAAACTAACTCACAACAGCAAGATTCTGCTGCGCCTGTTTTGGGATGTGTTAATAGGAGTATTGAATCCATACTCCAGGGGAGGGGAAAAGATTCCCCTCTGCAGGGGATCTGCAGAACTGTGTCCATAATCTTTTTGAGAAAAATGATTGTCTGGATTAGTTCTTGTCTGTAAATGTGACTTTAAGAAATATTAGAAGACATTGCAGTCCCCACTTGGCCTCCAACTGAAGTCATATAGCAATCCACAGGTATACACTTTGGCAAAATACAATACTTCTCTTACAACCTGTTTTTAATATCATTAATCATTTTAGTCTTGCAGATGGCATAAGGTTGTCTTTGGGTTCCAAGCTTCAATAAATGCAGTATTTTTCTTAAACATGGAAGTCCTCTGCATTCTGCACCTTCCCTTTCTCCCTCCCTCTGAGTCTTGCCTTGTCCTATAAAGAAGTCTACAAAACACTACTCTTTGCTTGCCACATGCTCAGCAACATGCACTTTGTTTGACTAAGACAAGTGCACTTCAAATAAGTTCAAGTGGCTTAGCCCTTCTTCCTTCCACATGTGCTTTTCATCTCTCTTTTTTTTTTTTTTTTCCAACAATTCTACTGCTATACTTTCATTTCACTTCCAATAGAGGATTGTGGGTTTTGTAGAAGCAAGAACTTCAATGGCACTTCAAAGCCACTCAACCTGTTGGTCCAGGACACTACCTTCTTTTATTCTTGTCAGACAATTAATCTTTCTGGGATTTGTTTTCCTTTTAATAACGTATCATATTTTTTTTTTGTTATTTTCCTGGAGCTGAGCATGATCACAAAGTTTACCATGGAAGAAGAGCTTCAGAAAGTCTCTGTGTTTTTTGGCTGTTAAGTTTTTGTTTGTTTGGGGTTTTGGGGGGGGTTGTTTTATTGTTTGTTTTTAAAATTCTTTCCCCAGCCTATCACCAGTTATGAAAACCAAAAATATTGTATTTCCATCATCAACTATGACACTTTTGAGCAACTTTGAAGGCTTTGCCAGAGCCAAAAAGAGGACTTTTGTACCAAGACCAGTTGCCCTTCATATAGAGTCCAGTATTTGTGTATCTGTTTTCTACTACCCTTCATTATCAGAAATCTAATTTATCAACAAAATCATGCAGAATATATGCAGCTACAGTGAATGCTAGAGACACATTGAAGTGCCAGATGTAAGCAATCTTTTCTGATGCTGAGAGCAAGTGTTGGAAATTACTCACAGAAGCTGAATCTTAGTTCGTATTTTCAAAAATGCATTGCTGAAAATGGGGCACCTTCCCACTCAGAAGTTAATCTAGTAAGGCTATAAATTTTCCTTACATTCTTTACATCCTTCTCTTCATTTAACACAGAATACTTCAGTTCTATGGAACTTTTTTATGTCCGAAACAAAGTTTGTCCCATTTATTTATAACCATACATTCTACTTGAGTCTTCACGATTTGGCAAAAACTTCAGGAATGTCTGGAATTCAGATGTGTGTGTATTATAATTTCTTGCTGCCATGATTTCTAGCTAAGTCTTCATAAGGCTCGTAGTAAACACTTTGCATGTTAGGCTTAGTTTGGTTCTTGTGCAACAGATGCTGCACAAAGTCACAGTGTAGATATTGGTATTGTAGCATTTTGCACAGAGATACAGCTCAAATAGAGAGATAAATTTGGGTAAACCTATTAAAATGGAATTATATTATAAAATAGAATTCTGCTGCACAGAAAGAAAAAATAGCACAGTTGCAAATTTTACCTATTCCAAACTTCAAAAGAGTTTCAGGACTTGCCATTGGTAATATTGCGTCTTCTGCAAGAAGGTTTATCACTCACCCATCCTGGGAGAAAAATGGTACTGACATGAGTACTTAGTAAGAAACTTAACCTGGTCCATGGTACTGCACTAAGCAAATTTGTGCCTGTTTTTTCCTGCTCTAACTTCTTCACGGTTGTTTTGCACAGTGGAGTAATACCACCACAAGAAGGGTGACAAATGCCTCATTCGTACCCATCAACATGAAAGATAGATATGCCTCTCAACTCCCAGGGTAAGTGAGGTCCACAACCTGAGGTAAATATTTCAGTCAATATTATTCAGTGTCTCATTCACAACCATTCCCATTTCAAATACATGTGTGTTGGAATAATGTTCCCAAGTTCTTTTAATTAACTTCTGTTCCCAGCTGATATGGAATTGTGATACATCCTAGTATGTCCTTCTTACTAATGTTTCACAACTCTGAGCGATCTACAGAAAATATTTGCTCCTTTTGAAGATAATTAGAAAACATTTTCGGAAAAGCATAAGGAATTAACAGCGAATGCATTTAGATTTAAAGGACAAAAAGCAAGTAATTTCAACAAATACTTTTTTCAAAAACAGTTTTTAATAAATGTATCACAGACTTGCAGAATGGGTAGAATTGGATGAGACCACAGTGGGGCATCTGATCCAGCCTTCCTGCTGAAGTTTCAAGCAGGGTCATCATAGAGAACATTGCACAGGATTTCATCCAGATATTTCTTGAATATCTACAGTGAGAGAGACACCACAAACTCTCTGGGCAACCTATTCTAGTGCATGGTCACCTGCACAGTAAAGAAACTTTTCCTCATGTTCAAATGGAACATCCTATGCGTGAGTTTCTGCCCTTGCCTCTTTTTCAGCATCTCTGAGAAGAGCTGGGCTCCCTCCTCTGGCTCCTTTCTCTGACACCCTCCCTTCAGATACTGACAGACATTGATGGGATCCCCTCTAAGTTGTCTCTTTAGCTGAACAGGACCAGCTCCTATTCCTCAAACATCTTCATAGCCCTCTTTTGGACTCATTTCAGGAGCTCCATGTCTCTCTTGTACTGAGGAGTCCAGAACTCCAGATGTGCCTCACTAAGGCTCAGTATAAGGGCAGGATCACCATTACATTTTCTAAGCTAACCATTGTTTTCAGACAATAAAAATGTTTTCCTGTTTGTGGTTTTTGTGCAAGCAAAAGACATTCCTATATTTACATATGGTGCTTTTTACTTATCTTCAATTAATAAGAGAAATAATGCTTTATAGAAAGGCTTATGTAATTCACACTCTTATGAAACATTAGAAATTTGTACAAGACAGGCAGAAGTCACAAGGATCTGTGCTCCCATTTAGGAGATAAAACATTTGCTCTGTTAGATTCTCTGGACCTTTCCTCCATTTAATTGAATCAGCCACATAATCAAAACCTTTGAGACAAAAATGCTAAAAAGTATCCCAAAGTGGTGTAAAAAAGTTTAATCTCATTAGGGAGAAATTGAACAATAAAATCCAAATGAAAAAAGATTGTAATTTCCATAAAGGAAACCCCTAAGGACACTTGAATTGCTCACAAGTAGAGGGCACAATGATACCAGGTCCAGTTATTTTAATTAATCCATTAAAATGTAAGGCAGAACAACAGCAATGCCTAGAAAATGAATTAGCTGTAAAAACAAATCTAAATGTTATTAAAAAGGAAGAAATACAATGTGAAAGTATATTCTGTGTAAACTGACAGAATCTGTTCTGGAAACACCAAAACCAGACAGATGCTGCACGTGGCTTCAAGTAGGCACGACCGAGGAATCTAAATACACTTCTCTGTATCCATGCATTTTAATAAAATCAGTTGTAAAGCTGACTGAATTGGCCTAGTGCCTGTAAACTACTGGAAATCATAATGATGTCCCAGGATACATACACAATGACAGCACTCTTCAGGTCAGGGACTGGAGGCAAAAAAGATGATGAATTTGGAAGGTCCAAAACTTGATTTGGACAAAAAAATCCCACAGAAATAATGACAGTGATGCATGTTAATGGAAGGGACAGAGAAAGAACAAGAATCGGGACTACCTGAAGTGTGTCAGACACAACAAAGATCAGGTACATGGTGTTCCATATAAAGATTCCCATCTATCTGTCAGTGTTCCTTCTGGACTGAAAGCCCTATGAAAAATCTAAACTTTTTTTTTTTTTCAATGAAACCCTTCAGATATTTTAATAAGATTTGTATTTGGAACTTTGAAAAGCAGTGGCATTTTCATTTTCCCCGAATTTTATTGCTGTTTTCTGGAGTTTTCATATTGCTACTCTGAAGAGAAAGAGAGAAAAGAAAGAAAAGAAAGAAAGGAAGAAAAAAGAAAGAAAAAAGAAAGAAAAGAAAGAAAGAAAGAAAAAGAAAGAAAGAAAGAAAGAAAGAAAGAAAGAAAGAAAGAAAGAAAGAAAGAAAGAAAGAAAGAAAGAAAGAAAGAAAGAAAGAAAGAAAGAAAGAAAGAAAGAAAGAAAGAAAGAAAGAAAGAAAGAAAGAAAGAAAGAAAGAAAGAAAGAAAGAAAGAAAGAAAGAAAGAAAGAAAGAAAGAAAGAAAGAAAGAAAGAAAGAAAGAAAGAAAGAAAGAAAGAAAGAAAGAAAGAAAGAAAGAAAGAAAGAAAGAAAGAAAGAAAGAAAGAAAGAAAGAAAAGGCAAGCTGAGAGAAAAATAACTATTTTGGAATAAGTCATTTTTTGATTGATATAAAGCTGTCCAGATCCACTCTGCAGTAGGACAAGCAGAGAGAGACAAATGAGAATGCAGAGATCAAGAGAAAACATTTTCATTGCACTGGACATTGTATCAAAGAAGACAAAACAAGATAAAAAGGTCTTTCAAAATACAGGTGTCTTGTACTGAAGAAAGGGCTCTGCTGACATTCACTTCAAAAATCTGTATTTTTCACAAAATATTTACTGAACTTTAGAATTTAGAAAGAAGCAGTCTGACTTCACTTGTACCTGAGTGTCTGGAAACTGCTTCTGCCCTAAGGCTTTGGTGGATTCAAGTGGTTGGATATAGAACTCCTGCAATTTTCCAAACCAAAATTTCCAAACCATATTGCAGTTTCATATTAAGAGAAGGATGCTGATGCTGGAGAAAGGAAAAGTATCGAATGGCCATTAATTAACCAAATTCCATCCAAGTTATGGGGCAGCCACAACAAAGCAGTGGTCTTTGCCCCAGAGCTACCATGGCATTAT
Source organism: Taeniopygia guttata (assembly GCF_048771995.1). NCBI lineage: Eukaryota > Metazoa > Chordata > Aves > Passeriformes > Estrildidae > Taeniopygia > Taeniopygia guttata. The sequence continues at coordinate 9,105,264 of NC_133063.1, read as the reverse complement.
TGTTAGTATGCTGAATTCATACAGAGCTTTTTGTGAAGAGAAAGATTAATGTGAATACTAGAAGGCCCCTGGAATTTCTTCTGCTAAAAAGACCATTCCCACTGTTCACAATTAATTTCTGATCATTACCCTGACAGGTACTAAAGGATACAGAATGGATAGTTATTTTCCTGTGCTTAATATTTCACTGCATTAGAAATGTCATGATGCCTAACAATTAAGTACTTTTCATCTAACTCAGCTCAGTTCATTAAGGTGCTTAGCTAGAATCCTAATTCTTCCCTCAGCCATCATTCTGCCAGGCGTAACAATACAAAGCTAGTTTCCTCTCCTTGACTGATATTTTCCTGAATATTTTTCAGTTGCATATTTTCAGTGAGATTACACAGAAAACTCTTTAGATTTCTGATGGCTGAGAGATTTTGCCTGTGATAAAAATGTATACAATAAAATATAATTAATTCCTCAGTATGTGACTATGTATACTGCAGTTAGCACTTTACCAAGTTTCTAGGAAAGAGATCAAGACCAAGAGTAGGCTAGAAAATTGACTTTTCAATTCTCTGGAAAAAGCACCAAGTTTTCAAATATCAATTTATTCTATCCTGAACTGGAATGAAAACACCGATAAGCAATATTTGCAGCAGGATTGAAATTGTTTATGATTTAATTTGTGGAAAAAAGCCCAGAAAATTGTCAGATAGTTTGGATGGCTGGAAATCTGGGAGCTGTGCAAACTAAGTAACAAACTGATCTACCTGATGGCCTGACCTGGCAGATCAGATTAATAACTGGAATGCCTACTCCTGAATTTTTCCATTTATTCGACAAGTCTGTTGAAGACAACTGCTACACAAGACTGAAAGTATATAGGAAGTGTGAGAATCTTTATTCCTAGAAGATTTTCCAACAAGAGCCTTTGCAAAACTGGGATGATAGGAAGGTGCAAATGGTTGGCTCACAGGACAGAAGTCCTGATCAACTGTTGTGAACAAAGACAGTGGCCCAAAAGAAGCCTGCTCAGTTGCACCAATTGGTAAGGAAAGAAGTGGAGTGGAGAATTTTATACCAGCAGAGCACTGTAAGGGTGTTGAGACACTGAAACAGTTTGCTTAGAGAATGCCTCATTCCTGGAATTGTCCAAGATCTGGTTGGATGGAACTTTGAGCAGCTTTACTGTAGTGGAAAGTGTCTTTGTCACAGCAAAGTGCTAAGAGCTGAGTGATCTTTACAGTCCCTTCCCATCCAAGCTGTTCTCAGACAACCAGCTGGGGAAAGTGAGGGTATCAAAAGAGTTGTACAGACACATAAGGGACATGCAGGAGAAAAAGGCAGAATACAGGGACAGACAGAAAAGCTTATAAATTAGATGCTTTTGTATGGATATGTGGAGTGTGAGAATCTTTATTTTCTCAGCTGTGGCAATAAATAAAGGGGAAAAAACCCAATCAGACTCAAATCTGGAAAATTACCTTTGCTGAAAGCAATAACCAGAAACAAATCTGGTCAGCCACACCACCTGGTGAGGAATCAAGAGCCTGTAGAAAAACTTGGCAATTTGCAAAGGAAAAGGATGCACACTTGAGGATGCAGGAGGCTGCAGTGGGTCGGTGAGGCTGTGCCAGCCATGGAGGAGATGTGCAGGGAAGAGGAGCAGGAGGAACAAAGCTGGGATGGGCAGAGGTGCAGAAGGGCCCTGCTGCCATGAGCTGCTCGTGGCTGCTCTGGGGAGCCCCACGCTGATCCCGCACTGCTGCCCCCCACCTCACCTCAGCCACCTCATTCCCAGCCCAGTGGGGCTTCGAGGACTCGGTGCCACTGCTGGGAGCAGCGATGGGGAGCGGGAGCGGCTGCTGGAGCCACCGCGGGGCTGGGGCTGCCCTTGGCCGGGGGGCTGGTCCAGAGTCAGGGAGGGGAGGCTCGGTGCCAGCAGCTGGAGCCAGGGGGTCTTTGCCCCCCAGCCACTGGGGCAGGGATGTCTGTGCCCTGAAAACCAGCTCCTGGGGGAGCAGCGCCAGGGCAGCTCCCAGCAGTGCCAGCTGGAGCTGGAGCACAGGGCACACACAGGTACCAGCTGCTGGGAGGGGTGAGGGTTTGTACCTTCCCCAAAACCTGCTGTGCATGGAGACAGAGTGAGAGTGATGGGTGAATGTGTGTGTGTTTGTGTGTTTTTGTGTGTGCCCACTGGCAACCTTCATGCTGCCACCAGCTGATGACAGGGGAGACTCAGCTCCGAGCTGTCAGGTGAGTGGTCAGTCCCTGCTGGGATTTGGGGGACCCATGAGTGAGGGATGCCTGTGGGATGAGTGTGTGAGTGCTGTGTGTCTGCATTAAGCACCAAACTGCACCAGCAGTGAGTCAGGGAACCAAGGGCTGGAATGGGGAAGGGATGCTAGGTAGGCACAGGGACCACGATGGTACTTGTCATATCCACAGATGTGTGTGTATGTGTAAATCATGCTAGCAAACCAGCTAAGTCACTGACAGGCTAATGAGCCCTGGTCTGAGGCAGTAGCAGGCTTAGGATTATACCTGTCTCACCACAATTTGTACTAGCCAACAGGCTGCTTGCTGTTGTGGATGCTTAATAAGTCTCTAGAAATGGGAGGCAATCTTCCTGCAAGACGTTTGAGTTCAGAATTGTGAGATTTTAATTATATCTAGTAAGTCCTATTACATTGTGCCATACTGTGCTGAAGAACACCTCAGGAGATATTAAAAATTGAATTTCACCAGGAGAGATAAAGCCAGGAAAAAACCCACACATGAATGTGAATACTGTTATTAAACTTCTTCTAACTATGTTCCTCTTGTCTGCCACAGATTATTTGACTTTAATTTAGTGGAGTTAGCGAGATATCTTTGCAAAGAATCATCAGGATTATTGAAAAATTTGGGGATAGGCTATGAAAAAATATAATAGACAGGAAGTTGGTATAAAAATCAGAATTAATAAACAGGAAGACTCCATCTCAATTAAAAAAAATAAATCACAGGAGGTCCAATGATCTGTAGTCTCTGCAAAGCTTTGGCTGTTGTCACGAATCTTTCTTTATTAAACTCATCCTTGGTAGAAATTTAAATAGGATGACCTTAGTTAGCTTGAAGTTGGAATGATTGCCACCAGCTGTGCTATCAGTATGATGGGAAAAAGGACTCCATTTATATGTGACATTTAAGATATTCGTGATCCTGCATGCATATATAGACAGCTAAAAATACACTCAAGGATGATAATAAAAATGAAATTTAATTACATAGAACTGTATGCTTAAGGGGAAAAAAAAAATAGCAAGTCGTGTTAAAAATCCCACCACATATAAAACATGTTTCACTTTGAGAAGAATTTTTATTCCACAGGTTTTGAAAGCCATATCCAGCATCCAGACAGAAATCTAACCAAACCCTTTCCTGACTATACTGAAAATGGAAAGAGTGAATGGATACACAGCCAGAGTCGCCCCTCTCACAGGCTAAGAAGCATAAAAGGAGCTTCTTTGAGAATAAATCAGTGGTCCTAGAGCCCTTCCTGGTTCTTCTGAACTAGGAAGAGAAACGTCCTGTGACTACTGTAATAAATAAATCCTCGGCCTTAGTAAGAAAACTGACATGAATTAAATAGCCTACTAATGCATTTCTTAAGGAAAAACAATTATGGAGAGCTATTTTATAAACTATATATAGGTAAAGCTGAAAGTACCTCTCAGAGGAACCTGAGTGTTTATTCAGTTTATAGGGCAAGAAACCGGGGTCCTGTGAGATGAAGTGACTTGACTGAAATGAGTGGTAGGCTGAGAAACACCTCCTGTATGACTGCTGCTGTAGTCAGACTATTGTCTGACTACAAAAACAATTTTTCCAACATTTTTTGCATGCAGTGGAGGATGCAGTTTTGAGTTGCTAAAGAATTTTTTTCTTGAGGGCCTTGTCTTCTTGCCCATGCTATACAGCACTCTGACTTTTACTGGTCTAGGCCCTGCTACCTCCCTGGATCCTCCAGAGACCAAACCTCTCTGTGGTCACTTCTAGAACCCCATACATGGCAGCTCCTTTCCTCTGTCACAATGTCTCCATGCTAGGCAGGCTGGCTACCTCAAAGGGGCTGACAGATGCTTTTGTTTCTCATTTGCAACCAGACAAATGTAGCTTGAATTCAAATGCAGCCAATAAGGTTGCACATAGCAACCATATTTTTCATTATTTTAACCTTATTTTTCAACCAAGCATTTTCCATCCATGACCTATTTTATGGACCACCTGTATAAAGGCTGCTGTATATTCCTATGCACACTTAATTTCCTTCCTAACTCATAGGGAAAAAAACTACTCCTACCTCCTTTACAAAGCAAATAATGCTAAGGATTGCAAAGAGGATTGGTAAAGAAATTTACTTTGCTCTCAAAAGATCTATTTGGTCCCTGGTGTGCAAAGACATGCCTCTTACATTTTCCATAGCAACAGAAGTTCTATGCAGTCTGCTTTATACAGTTCTTTGTGAGGATCAGCAAAAGCTAGAGGCAGGATGCTTGGGCCAAAGCTAGAGCTGCTTGGATTTAATGCACTGAAATCAGTCTTATGGGTGCTGCTGTAAAGGCATGAATTGCAATGATAACTAAGAAGAAAGCTGAGATGAGAAGCTAATGCAAAATCATGATGAGTTTTGGGCTGGTAAATGCATAAAAAGGCCATTGGGCCACCTGAATACTGTTCATTCAGGGGTCACTTAGCCTTGTGAGGGAAGTAGACAGCCTAACAGAAGATGTGAAAGAGCTTCCCTCTGATCTTTGAGAGTGCAGACTCTAGCAAGACATTTCCAAGATCTAGCTCAACCATGCTCAGAAGGCTCTGCAGACAGAGAGAGCTGAGGCTGTGGTCTTACACATATTTTCAAAGTCAGCTGACAAAACATAATCTGCTCGTGTATGAATAGGAAACAGCTCTGCAAGGAGCTTGTCCCTGCTCTTATTCCTCCCTTCCCACACAGATCTTCTCCTCACCCCAAGGCCATCAGCAAGAAGAAAGCAGATGATGTTTCCCGTTTCTCATTACTGCTGTAACTCTGCTTTATGGCACATCCTTTTGTCTCTGATTCATAACACCATTACCATTAAGCCATGGTAGTGTTACCTTTCCCATCCCTGCTTTAGGGATGTGATCTGAAGGCAAGTCAAGAGAAATGTTTCAGAAGGCAGTTCAGTGTGATGTGTTGCTTTGCATAGTGGCTGGTCACAAGGCCCCTACACCAGTGAGGCTGCAAGATAAAGTCATCACCACAGGCAAAGCCCCAGTTATTTTTGCTGTCTTTCTACAGTTCTGTGTGTATGTCTGAAAGATAAAAGATGATTGACAATAGCACCTCCAGACAACTAAACTATCCTCTCTTTCTTGCCTTCCACCCTTTAATACTATTTACAGGATTGCCAGAAATGCCATTCCGTAATAAAAGTCTTTTAGCAGATAAATAGAATTGAACAAGGAATAATGCTGAAGGAAAGCCACGTTGCAAACACTATATCTTGCTTTATTTCTTTTTCTGTTTTTGAAAAAATGTTAAAAGATTTACTTCCAGGATGTCATCCCTAGTCCCTCTGACAAAGGCTAGCAAAAAGAATTGTATAGAACAGACTGGGCTGACATCTGAGCTCCATATCTAACATTGTTTCAGTAACACCCACATCCCCAGCCTACATCATAAAACTTTTGGAGAGCTGCTCTTCTGCAATGGCTCCTCCATCTGCCTTTGCATGGCCTCCTGCTCCACGTTCTCAGAGCTCCCTCACTTGACAGGTTCTCCTTTCTCCATTCCTACCACCCATAAAGAGACAAATCTCTATTACACCTTCAAATCCATCCAATTATTTAGGCACAGTGAGCCAAAATGAGGGAACCTTCTCCACTGTAGCCCAGGTTTTGGCCTGTTCCGCATGAGTGAGAGTGTGAAGCTGAAAAGAGGTGAGGTGAAATAGAGTGAGATGGTGCAGGTCTTTTTCTGGTCTCAATAAGAAAGGTCTGACCAAAAAAAAAAAAGGCTTAATTAAAGAGCTGCTTTAATAAAACAGAAACAAGGGAGAAATATAGATAGCAAGTAAATATTATGTCACTTGAGATGCTGAGAACCCCATGGCTGTGCAGCATTGAGTGGCCTCTGGATGCTCAGGTTAGCTGTACTGTGGAACACTAACTCCTTGAGGCACAGTAATCTCCTAAACCCTGTCATGGAAGGACCCTTCCAGAAGATTTTCTTACCATCATGCTGATAAGTACTCTATATATTCTTCTTCCACATTTTCCACCCTGTGCTTGATAACTTCTGTTTGGCTCACAAGCTTCTGTAGCAGTATCTTCTTTGCATGCTGATTATGTGCCAAGAATAAAATCATTGCTTTTAGCACACTCTGTAAGATTTCTATTGGACATATCATGTGGACACCTGATTTCACAATTACCCATCGCTAATGTGATGCCTTTAGCTTAGTCCTGAATCTTAACTAGACACTAGAGCAGGCCCAGTTTTGCAGTGTGCATTTAAAACCTGGAAAAACAGGAGGTGGTGCATGAGTTAGTTACCCTCTGTAAGTGCTCTGTGCCATGAGAGGAACACCCCATTGTTCTGAAGTTGTTTCTTGCAATCGCTGTAATAAGTTTGGTGATGATGAGCTCGTACTCTTATTTCATTCATTATTGCTTTGTTCTCTAGAAATTTCCTTTAGCATACAAACAAGCTACTTGGATTTTGCTTTGTAAAAAAACAAAGTATTGCTTTATGTAGCTATTGTGAATATGAGAGCCTTTGGGGTGTTTTTTTTTTTTAAGAAAACATCATTAGCAGATTTATTTTTATCATAATTTTTAGGAGAAAGTTATTGCTTGTCATGGAAGGTTTTACTCTCAAAGGCCTTATTGCTGCACTGGGAATCATATTGACCATAATAAATTTTAAAAAGTCACAGACCAAAAGTGAAAAAAAACACAAAGTGGAAATTTTAACTGCTTTCTGCTGCTTGCAATATATATATATATATTAGATTTTCATAACTCTTCTGCAATTTTCCAGCTCTGGCCTTGCACACCATAAAAACCTGAGCCATGTATGGTTGGGTCTGCATGTAACTCATTTAAAATCACTAAAATATACTGTGGTTCTCTGATGAGGTGCTGTCTTAAATTGGAAATGGGGGTGTAGTCTATACCTATCTGATAAGACAATTATCTTCTGTTAATTGGGCAGAAGATTCTGTTAATCCTTATCTCTTCCACAACCAAGCCTCTTCTATTAATGGGACATTGAGTGCCACAGCATGACTGATAAATTCCATTATCCCATTGTGAGATGCTCTGCTCAGGGGGAGGAGCCAAGCATTCCTACTTGGATATAATCTGAAATTTGGAAGACCGCAGGCAGCCTTTTCCCAGAGGAGCAGTTTTCTTCTCCACTGGATTCCCAGTGAAAGCCCAGGCCCATCTATACCACCACTGGACCTTCAGAGGAAGACTACACACTTCTGTGGGATCACTGCTCCAACAGAACCACATTTGTCACTGCAGCAGCACTGCAGCCATGATTTAATGGGACTGCTACCAACACCCTGACCCACAGGGTGTCAGGTCATATTCTGACTCTGTCAGTGTTGTTTTGTATTCATTTTTGCAATACAAACCATATCTGCATTGTTTATTTTATTTTTATTTTCTTCCCTAATAAAGAACTGTTATTCCTGCACCCATGTCTTTGCCTGAGAGCCCCCCTAAATTTCACAATTATAACAGTTTGAAGGGAGGGGGGTTTACATTTTCCATTTCAGGGGAGGTTCCTGCCTCCTGCAGCAGACACCTGGCTTTTCAAACCAAGACAGATGCTGGTTGAAGCATTGGTTTGGAGTTACACTAGGCATTCAACAGACAAAATAAAGATTGTCACAAAAATTTTCTTGCTTTTGGAATATGAAATCAGAGGTACTGTAGAAAACTCAGGAATCAAGCTTGGCAGGGCCTGAGGAAAATAACAGTTTAATCACCACAACAGGTTCTGGTTGATTTCTAGTACATATTTGCACAGAGAAAGCCAATGAATCCCCATAGACCTCAACTGATATTTCACAGAAGCATCAGAAAACAGATACAGGCAGATTGCATAAACCATTTTCTTTCTTCACACAAATATTAGCATGGAAAGAAAATATTTTTCAGAGAATTCATAATTATCTTGAGATAGGCATTAAATGAATGAGAATCCAGGAAATTATCAAGACCATATAATGGAACAAAGGGCGCCTGCTTAAAACAGAGTAAGAGAAAATGGAAGAGTAAACATTTAGAAAAAAGTTTCATAAAAAGTTTGAAATCTAGATTTCTAGACCAGGCAGAGTCAGTGCCAAAGGACAGAACATTAAACATAATGAGAAGGAATAAAAAGTTCATGGTGCTAGAAGGCAAGAGGTGGATATTATGCAGCAGTATAAATTAAGAAAATATTTTTGATATATATTTTGAGATACATGCAAACATGTATCTCAATTGCAAACTCCAAGTGACTGTGAATGCATGTAGAAAAGCAAGAATTTCCCTTGTATGTTACATGTTTGACTGAAAAGAAATTACTAGAACGTATCACAGATGTATTAGAACAGCACTGTATATACAATAGTTTCTCAAGTCCATTACCTGACAAGAAAATTACTATCAGTGCTGCCCTTCTCAAAACCCTTAGGAGCTTTCTTCAGCCAGTACCTGCATGTGAAAAAAACATGTAACAGATACTAACAGATTAGAGTTGGCTGCTGTCAACACTCTTATTACAACTCAGCATTATCAACTCATTCATCATTGTTTTAGGTGTGCCAAAAGATGCAACACTGAAGAGGCTAAAATTCAAGAAGGACACAAATTCATAGAGGGTGACATCTGATGGCATTGCACTTCATCTTCCACAAAGTATGAGGTAAAAGTCAAGTGTCTCTATTCTTTACAGTGAGACAGAACAAATCTGGCTCAGTGGTGAGAAATATTGAATTAGGACTGAAAAATCAAGCAGTTGAAACTATATGAAAAATAAGGAGATGATCACACAGTCTGCTAGGTTTGCCCTGGAAGATAATACAGAAATCCAGCCCCTATAAGAATTAGAAAAAGGATGGGTTCACTGGTGTAATAAATTGTAGTAGTATCTTCTAAAACACAAGGGGTATTATGATTCTCCAAGCAGAACCAAAATACTGTAAGCAAAGAAATGCTTCAGGAGATGCCTCACCAAAAACATTTACAGTAGAACTGGACACCACAACTCTACATTTACAGTTGTGATTAGAGTGCACTTTTGTGAACTTACAATTGTGAAATTACAGCAACACTGACAAAAAAATTCAGGACTCTTAAGCCTAAACACCAAAATGCTGGGATGGAAAAATAGTATCTTTACTTATGTTAACAAATATTCAGAAATTTACTTTTTTGTTATTTTGAAGAGATCAACATATAATTTTAAGTCCAACATCTGCCCTGTGGTGCTCTTGACTTCTCCTCTGCTCCTTTTTCAGCCTCATATCTCAATAAAGAGAAGATGAATGAATTACAGGGAGATTCTGAGGTGATGTGTGGCAAGGAGACTGCAGGAGAGCTGAGGGATGGGCAGACAGGGAGGGAGAGAGCTGCAGGCATTGCCAAAGGAAGAGAAAATGGGATTCAGAGAAGTCAAGTGTTACTGGTAGTCACTGTGTTTCACCAGTAGAGACCAAATTATTATAGCCTTTGTATCTCCCTCTCACAAAAACAAACAAACAAAAGGAAAAAACAACAAACACAAAAAAACCCCAGTCAAGACATATGTAGTGGGAGTAGGTGGCAAAGCACACTGTTTTGATTGAAAGCTAGTTCCAAAGAGAAATGAGGGAACACACATTGCCTGCCACTCACTCCTGAGCTCTGTAACCCAAACAGTGCTTACAGATGTAGCAAGGAAGAAGCCTGGGTATGACAATATCTTCATCACAGCTTCATTCCTTTAATTTCTTGCTGGGTTTTCCTTTTTCCTTGCACCTTAGGCAAAGCAATTTGTTTATGCTTGCTCCTGCCACATTTTCAGTCTGCTGGAATGAGCAAGTCAGGCATGCTGAAGTTAGTTGAATTCACAGGAAAACAGAATCGTAAGACTATTAATTCTAAACTTCACCTCCAAGCAGAAATTCCACTACATGAGGCACTCTTTCGTATGTCATTAGCTAGTAATGGGTATGCATTAAGCATGAAATAGAAGTCAGTAAAATCTTTATGACTGTAATATTTAAAGCCAAGGCAGTCATCACCACAAATTAAAGAAGAGTTGGAAGAGTAATTTTTAAGGAAGTTCTGCTCCCAGACTGGCTTTCAAAGCTAAAATTTCAAGGAGTGTAGAAAGCAGATGAAAAATCAGAAGTCACCATCTCCTGGGGAAGTATTGAAATTCACTGTGGCCCTTTGGACACAAACACTGGGCTTTTGAAAATTCCCATATAAATTTTAAACATTCAGTGGTTGCCAATTCCTCCCAAAATTATCACTGACAATAGAAGGAGTATGCCTGGGAGTAAAAGGCACATCAAATCTGAATAAACTTCACAAATCTTTCTTCTTCCAAAGTGAAGAAGCACCACCATTAAATGATGGTGTGGCCAAGGACAATCACACCTCTGCCACAGTGGATTATCTGGAGAAGAGTGTTGTCCCTGTTGCAGCACAGATGCTTTGGGGACCTGCCCATCAGGAGAGATAGCATTTTTCACTGAACTGTGTCTGCTTGTTGAGCACTCTCAGATCTGTTCATCTGCAGAGAGAAAATCTGGATTTGGTCCAGTGGTCCACTCAAGTTAATCTTGTATCCTACAGAAGTAATTAATTGATATCAACGAGGAGAATAGGATGCAAAGCATTAATACACAGAGGTCCTTTCTCTTTCAACTCCCACCCTTCAGCAGATCATATATCTGGCCAGGGCAAATTATGGTTATTTCAGAGCAGATCAGAAAAACACGGATCAGTCCTACTCCTCCAGTGAAAACATTCTATGGAGTCCCTCAGTGTAGATCCATATCTGTTCCTTTCCAATGTGACAAAGGTGTTCCCTGATTTGCTGTAGGATGTTTTCTATCTCCATCACAGTCCTCCAGCAGCAGAACATAATCCCTCTGGTTAACTGGATCCCTCCACACATGCACATGAAGCAACATTAAAACACTTGGCAGTGGTTATTCCTCCTGCAGTTAACTCAGAGGGAGTGTACTGCCATCAAAACAGCAATACTTGTACTCCAAGGATCACAGTAGAACTGAAAGAAACTGCTATGTCCTTAGGTTGGATACTAGGAAAAATTTCTTCACTCAGAGGTTCGTTGAGCACTGGAACAGACTCCTCAGGGAAGTGGTCACAGCACCAAACCTGACAGAGTCCAAGAAGCATTTGGACAATGCTGTTGGGCACATGATGTGATTCTTGGGGATGTCCTGTATAGGAGGCATAAGAGTTAGACTTGCTGATCCTTGTGCATTGCTTCCAGCTCAGCTCTGAGGCTCTTTGATCTGTGAAAAGTAACCAAGAATTGTCTTTGGGTTTTTTATCTGGAGGGCAAGACAACTTGACTCTTTCCTTGGTGCAATATCCCAGTTGAGACAGCACAGCCACTCACCAGGCTCCATCTCTGTTCTCTGGGCATGCTGAGCAGCAGGAAACAGTGTTTAGACTACCTGATGTCTCAAACTGCTGCGAGCTAGCTGCACAATCCTTGTCCTCTAGACTTTCTGAAAGTATCTCCACAAGTCCTGCTCCCACAGTCCCTGACTTCCCACAGAATGGAGGATATTTTACACCACATCCCAACAAACACCTAATGCCCATCAGTTACACATGGGATCTGCTAAAGGCCTTCCTTTATACCCACAACTCGCAGCAGGCAGGAAATGTTCTCCACTGAATTTGTATATGGGTATATCGCAGCATAATGTTCTGATACTTCCAAGTGTTAAACTGACAGTCTAAAGAGAGTATTAGAAATGTATTCACCTGTATTTCTGTCAAATTTGGCAATTTACTGTCCAAAGCCAGAAGTTTTCCTGGTGTATTTATGAAGGAAATGTATCCCATGTAGCATAGAATTTAATAAGTACACTTATTGTCCCCCGGAAATTCTCTGAGTAAACAACATTTTGGGGGTCCATTTTAAGATTCAATTGTTTTAATATATATATATATAAATATAGAAATATAGATTATTTCTAGATATAAAATAGTATTAATTAATATATATTGATTCTAAATATAGAATTATAGATTATAAGTATAGAAAATAACTGTTTTCTGTTACAGAATTTTTGAGTGACAGAGAGCATGATTTATGTCTGGAGTGAGACTTGAGCTACCCAGTCAGACTAGGCCCTGATAAGCGGCCTTGATGGGGCCTCAAAGCCTTTGATTCAGTGAGAATTCAGTTGTGGAGCAGTCAGAAATTATGTTAAGGTAACTACAAAGTAATGAGCTATCTGAGCATGAAGTAGAGTAGAGCTGCAGTGTGAAAAGTCTGACCACCTTAGGGAAAAGGTAAACAATGTTAGCTTGCCAATCAGAATGCCTTTGTAATTTGTAAACTATGTAGAAGCTTATATAAACTACCATCTTATCTCTAATAAAGGGAGAATGTTTGATTAGCCACATTGGTTCAGACCTGTGTTTGTCCTGTCCAGCTTCTCATTTTTCTGAGATTGCCTGGCTTTTGTTTTCTATGATGATACTAGAAAGTTTTTTTCTAAGTTAATAGCATTTTAAAGGCCATTCTGATTACAGGAACGACAATATCTGATGAAACAGGGCAGAAGAAAGATGAATTGGGATATAGAGCTAAAATTTTGTCTGGTTCTTTCCATTTGTATGGGATGTTGTCTTTAGTTCAAAATCCCAAGAAGACACTTATCAAAGATTCCTGTTAAAGTGGGCCAGGTAAAAAAAAGTGCATCCTGTTTCTGATGTATTATAACTTGCAAGAAAGGTCTGTGGCTGTTTAAAGAGCTGTTAAGAGAGTCCTGCAGAACAATGTCATACTATACACCACTCAGACAGCATTTTAGCTGTGCTGTGGGGATGAGGTCAAGAGACAAAAACTTCCTACCAGGGTTTTTGCCTTCCTCTTAATGCAGCTGGTAGAATCACAAGTATTTTAATGGCAGATAGGCACGTTTGTATAAACTGCTTCTGTTTACTAAAGTCCAGGAAACCTCACAAAGGTAGACATGAAATCAAAATAAAAGAACTCAGTTCATTTTTTGTCCGCTCAACTGAGTTTTGCCCTCTATACATTTGCCCTCTGGACATTGTCTTAGGGGATGTGTAGGGTTGACACCTATTTTAGCAAAAAGCTGGTCTGTAAAGTTGTTTGGTTATCTCTGATGGTTTTTTTTTTTTTCTCCGCTGCCAGGCTAAAATTTTGGTGTGAATATTAGAAAGGGAGAAATATATTTGTGTATCTGAAATACTGTGAATTTTTAATACAGTAGGGTTATTTACATGTACATAACAACATGAACTGCTGTGCTCTTGGTAGGATTTCCAGAAGCATTCAATCCACAAAAAAATCCTATAACTCTCTGTAACCAAATTCCTTTGTTGTTTTATTTTAAACACTAGTAATTTAAAAGACAAAAGTGCTTCCTCCTAACTTTGAAACACTTACAAATTAAGACATGTTCAATGTAAGAAACATACAGGAAGAAATAGCATGGTTTTTAGGATTTCAGCCACTCAAAAAGAGACCCACAGGGATGGGTCCTTGACAAACACTCATGGTTGCCATGGATACAAAAAAAATAAACAGAACAATAAGAAAAAAAGAACTCTGGAAGCAATGAAGAATTAAGCAGCACACCAAAAAAGGACATAGTTCGCCACCTAAACACCAAGAATTTTGGTTTTTATCTTTACTGCCCATGTGGTCTCTTTTAATATAAATATACATACATTTTATATGTAAGCGTCAAGCAAGGCTTCAAACAAGTAGACTCTCTTCATATTTCAGTACAGGGGTGGGGTGATAGATCTGTCACAAAGTTTATTGCAGATTTTCAAAGGAATTTTGATTCTCTATCACCAGGGAAAAAACATCCAGAATAAACAAAACTGAATATTCTAACAAACAGTCTGAAAACCTGAGATCTTAATAAAACATCTAAGGGGATTCAGCCCCTTTATGAACAGTAAAAAGCCTCTTTTCTCACCCTGTTTTCTGAAAAAAAAAAGCAATAGCTCCTGCTAAAGTCAGTACGTTAGGCTTCTTGCATTTATTTTGTGGAATTTGGTCATTCTTCTGCTCTCAATACATCAACAAGAGGGATTATTCATTAAAATTACAAATTACTTCTTTAAAAACCTATCAAATATTTCACCTTCCCCCAGTTATTAAACAGCAATGAGCTATTTTAACTTGCTTCCACTTGAAAAGCATTCAATATAAGAAATCCCATTCCTGTAAGTTTATTACCAGCATAACTGTTGAGTTAGGCTTTAAAAGAAGAAAACTCTGGTAGTTCTTCAGTCTCCAGTTGGTTTACCAAGTAGCAGAGCATTTTGAGAGACTTGCTCAGCTTTCACTGGCTACTCCTACAGGAGTTTAGCTTCTTGTGGCCTTATTTGATGTAGATCCTTAGCACCAAGCACATCTGAACTTCTCTAAACCCAAATAACCCTGACTAACTCGAGCCTCTCGTTCAGAGTTTTTGTGGTTCTTTGTTGACTTCAGGTGGTTCCAAACCCAAATAAAGCTGGTACAACACTGGCCAACAAAGATGAACTCAGTCACATACATTTCATCAGATTGCTTGACATGTAAAGTTTTAGCCCAGCTTTTTTCAATTATCAAATAGAGGTTAAAGAAGCAGCTCCAGATGAGGACTCTTCGTCCAAGGGGGCAAGGGGGCACTCTGCACAGTGCTGGGATAGATTTGGGCCTTGCTCTCTTCTCCTACAGCGTGCAGGTTTTTTATGGGATGTAATGCTGGAGATCAGTTTTGTTGTTTCTGCCCATAGGCACGTATCAGGAGATATGTGATAATTGAATGTCCATGCTCTGGAGTGCCCCACAGTAATGTTCCAGAGCCAAATTGTCAAATACAAATGGTCAGCAACACAACATTACCTGCTCCCAGGGAGAAGATGGATTCACCATCCCTGGAAATATTGAGGAATGACTGGACCTGGAACTTGAAGATGTTCAGTTGAAGACTGGACTTGAGGATCTTGGGGATCCTTTCCAACCTGAATTGTTCTGTGATTCTGTGATATCCAGCCTTCCTTCTCTCAGCAGGATAGAGAGTCTACGATTCCTCAGCAGAGGCTTCAGGGATGGGAAGAAACAAGTCTTGATTTTTCCAAGTGCTCCTGTCCCAGGGCAAGTGTGGCATTAACTGGCAGCAGCCACCAGGTTTGTGCTGCCAAGGATCTGCACTGTCACACTGCTGAAATGCTTATTAAATAAAAGCTCTGTGACTCCAAACAACTGCACAAAACCGTATGAGAGAGGAACTAACCCCTGAAAAAACTTTAAAATAAACTGTGACTTTCAGATAGGCCTCATCAGACAGGCACAATATAAAAGTCCACCCAGCGGACAAGGTCTGTAAACAATTTAATGTGGTTTAATCTATTTTAGTTCAGTGTAGCAAATCAATAATCTTCTGTGAAGAGCCCTACTTAAAAAGGAAGGACTTGAACTGTGACATCTGGTCAAGGAAGGGCCTGTAATGGCAGATACTTGATTATTACAAAAAGTTTGATAAATTTTATATGGTTCAGTATTATATGCAAGTTTACCTTCAGTGGAGAGGCAACATAAATGCAAACAAAATGTCATGAGGCTAAAAGAGGAAAGAGCTCCAGATAAATGGTAAATGAGATGTGTCATCAGTAAAACGTAGAGAAAAAAGGTGGACCTCATAAAAATTCTCTTTGCCAAAATAGAGACTACATGAAGGAATCCCTACTTATGTAAAACAAGAAGCACAAGTTCAAGGCTAATTGGAAGTGGGACTTCCTGCCTATACATACTTTTTGATGATACCTACAATTGGAAATTTTGCAGAAATTATAAGATTTGGCATAATCAAAAGAAGAGCTAAAGCATAAGTAATTGGCATGAGGTTTCCATAGTACAACTGAATGAAACTAATTTGGTGTGTTTCTATTTCAATGAACCACTAAGCAGAAACCATTTTGGTCATAAGATAAAAGAGTTTTCAGTTTGAATGTTAAGTCCAACATTATATCTACAACAGTAGTTGTCTAAGATACTTCCCTTTCATAATAAATGACTGTTCTCCTCTTTCACAAAAGAGGAGCAATGGGATTTTATTAATTTATTAGCTTTTTCTTTGTATTCTAAAGAAGAGCATTTGTGTAAGAGGAAAGCTGGATTTGCAGAGAAAGCTATTTTTATGTCTCCCAGCAGAAGCTTTTATCAGACAGTCTAGCTCTTGAAATGTCCCCACTTTCACTCCTGACCCATCCTCTCTGCCGTTTGCGTGTCTGAGTTCACTTACTGTGAGGAACACCCATGGAAGCCAGCTGTCAAAGAGTGTGCTGGCTGAGGAGGATGATGTTTGCTCTGGCAGAACTAGGTCCTTCTAAAATATGCCCCATTTCCTTTGCCGTTTCCAGGAGTGATGCAAGAATTGTCAGGTGAGTTGTTCTTCTCAAAACAAAACTTTTTGTTACACAAAAAGTCCACTTAGGAGACCTCAGAGGACTCCTGCTCCATCCTCTGTGTATTTAATGACAGAGATCTGAAAATCAGTATTGGAGCTGTCTGAATTGAGTGCCAGCACAGAGAGCAGGATTATGTGTTCTGAGATTGTTTTTTATCAAAACAGTCAGGTAGCAATGGCATTGCAAAAGCGGAGGCACCTAACAGAAACAGGAATTCTAGTACAGCCACTTGGACCACATACCATCACAAATCCTGTTGTGAAAAGATTTGTGTAAGAGGGAAGAACAAAACTGCTCATACTCAGACTTTTCTCCTTTCTGTTTGTCTTTTGAAAAAACAAGCAAATAATATCCTGGAGAGATAATGAATTCAGATCACGAGGTGTTCTCTGCTCAGATTAATGCACATCTTTTGTTTTCTATAGATCCAGGACCAAGACATACGTTTGAAGAAATAGGGAGAAGTACAAAACCAAAACATAAGGAATACGATATTCACTGTGCATTGTTATTGAGATAAAAATCCCTGTATTTGGAACACTAGGAAAAAAGGAATAAGAAACATGGATCTCCAGTGCTTTAACTGCATATAAATAAGTTGAAAAAGGTGTAACCCAATACATAAGCATTGCTGCAATGAGGCAGGAAGTGTCTTCTGGAAAGGATGCATTTACTTACAGTATCTCTGAAAGATCTCAGGGCTAATTAATTAGAAATTATATGCAAATATATATGTAGCATGTTAATATACAGCAGTGGATAGAGTCAGATCATTAGCAAAGAAACAACTCTGCTGACAGCTGTGATCCTTTTTTGAGTGGTTCTATTTTATAAAATTTACCTTTCAGCTTCTATGACTTTAATAGAAAGGGATTATCTTCTCATCCTTTTAAAAAAATTCAGTCTTTGCCTTCTCAACCCAACAATCAGCCTTGGAACACCCTGTTTCCAGCTACAGCAGGACAGTGCCTTTCATTACCGCAAACAGTTGATCTTCCTTCTAAATGCTACCCGAAGCCAAATAAACAAGTGGAAGAAAAGTAAATACCTTTTGTAGCAGACTTGCTACAAAAGTCTGTATACATCTTTGATATGACTGTATACACCCTTGAGCCTCCTACACTGCGCTTACTTATGGGCATAAATGTACAGTGCAAGCTCCACAGTGTGAGTGCTGTTGCAATTTGTCCCATACACAGAGAAATCAAAAATGGAGGGAGCAGGAGTGGGGGAGGCCTTTATGGGTTTTGAATGTAGTACAAGTATCTCTGGCACCCACAAAACAGAGCCTAAGAAAGCCAAACTACACAGCCTAGGTGCTAAGAAGCTTGAAACAGAGTAGAAACTTGGTCTTAGTCAGACAGCTCCGAGAAGTCCCACAAGTTTTAGTGGTCCCCTGAATTTTACAAATTGGTTGAACTGCCAGTGGTGCTGCATTTCTCCTGTTTCCTCTTCATAGAAGCTCAGGCTGAACTGAGAATTCTACTGGAATGAGAGAAGAGTGACTGTGCAGCGCCAGGTTTTAAGTCCTGTTTCTGAAGAGATTGAGTTTCTGAGGTTCTATGAGCAAGTAAAATCTCCCCCTTCTGCTGCTGGGCAGTGTTGCAGGCTCCTCCTCAACACTTGACCCCATTCATACAGCATTTTAGGATGGGGCCATGGGTGCTGGGGAGGTGGGGGAAGATATGGAGGCTGGCCTGTTACAACAAAGCCTGTGTGTGAGGAATATGCAAGCCCACAGAACTACAGCACAGGCAATTTCATTAGATCATACATCCCTGGTGAAATGCTTTTCTCCATCATTCTGATGATGACTCATATACAGCTTCTATTGGTCTGCATCTTATGTAAGATATCCTGAGACTCTATGGCATAATTTCTAGGGAGTGAATAAAAAAAAATAATACAAAATACAAGAAAGAAAACTGTCAGCCTTAGGATGGTGGCAAGAATTTCAGGCTACATGAGGTGACAGGCGCTGGGACAATATCTGTGGCTTTAACATTTACTTGCATTGCCCTGGTCCAGTAAGGCACTGGATCTATTACAGAGACAATAATGCAATATTCATTTATGAAGCTGCAGGCATGTCTTTCAATCAAAGAAGGAAATCCCTGAGAATGGGTTTATGTTAGTGCCAGTGAAAGTTCAGTGCACACCCAGCCCTGAAAAAAATCTACCAGATACTTACTGCCAGGCAGGTGGGAAAACACAGACTGGTAGAGATAGCAGGAGCTGTTTCCAGGAATTATAGAGATTTATAGCATGAAAAATCTCTTTGGTCTTAAGTTGTGGCACACAAAACTTGGCTGATGAGTCCGTGAATGGATAGGAGATGCACAGCTGAATTATTAGCTGTATATAGTTCCAAAAGACCTTCACGTGCCTCATGGTACAAATTTCTAAGTTATTAATCATGACCTTCCTTGCAACTAAGACATGAATCAGAAAGCTTTATCTGATTTGAGAAGGCATTCTGTTAATCTATGACAATATGCTGTGTTTCTATTAAGGGATTAACGTCAGGATTTTCTGTTAGAGTAATTACAGAAATTCATAGTTGTTTGAGGAAAAAGATACTGCAGAACTGAAATAGTTGACATTGTATGAGTTTTGTACATGAGCTAGTAATTGTCATATGTTTCTGCCAGAATATTTAATGTATGGCTAAGTGCCATGAAACAGATTTCTCACTAGCACTCACACGTTTTTGTTTTGACTGTGGAAGCAATGAAAGGAGATACATTTGTCCTAAATGAGTGACCTAGAAGTTTGTGGTTATGAGAGTGGATTAATCAAGACTTTCTTCACACATTATGTTTCTTCATACATAACGGGAAAGCATAGGACCATCCTTGGCATTTACCTGATCAAACAATTGGTCCAGACAGGTTTGGACATGCTTCCTTGTTGCATGCCTCACTTCTGAACATCTTAACAAAAGAGAAGCCAGTTCAAATACAAATATTGAATACTGATTCTTTACATAAAATGAATTACTAAAATAAGAAGACTTCTCATTTTCTGCATAGTTTAAAATAATCCACTTAACTAGACACCCACAGATACCTACCTAAAGACAGACAAACATTAAAGAGAGTTTTCTAAATCAAGCATCACAAACAGGAAAACATCTGAAGTAAGACTAGTTGCTAACTCCATCATACCATAAGTATCAAACAACTACCAGTCATACTCCAAATTTCTTGGTACAAGTGCAAACACTTGCTCAGTTGGACACTCCTCCTTAGGAATGCAGTCCAACTTCACCTTGCAAATCTGGCTGAAAAATTTCTGTGTTGCTGGTCACCATCTCTGCCCATTAATTTTCTTCAATGTAGTACAAAACAGACCAACATCTTGAAGAAAATTAACTCACACAGTAGATTCCTTACTGGTTTCCTGGTTTCAAAAAGAGAACCTTACCCAGTGACTACTCTGGAGCTCCATTCTAGCTGACTACAAGTAAGAGCAGGACGAGACTTCAACTTCCTTCAACTCAACTGGGCACCCCTTTCAGGCATGGGACAGAAATTATGAAGCCCAGTTGTTGTTGCTATTATTATTATTATTAATATTGTAAACTTTGGTCTGAGTTGAAAGGTCACAACACAGGTTTTCCCTTGGCCACAACTTAGAAACATTGCAACATTTAGCAGGGATTAATAATAAGAAATTATAAGATTCAAACTGCTCATGACCACAAACAATTTGGCTCTGTGTTTAAGAACGACTTTAGAAATGCCAGATTCTTAATTCACAAGCAGGTAGAAGAAAAAGAAACCAACCCTGTTTGTTCTTCCTTAGACGCAAATTTTGGCAAAAAAAAGGAACTTGAAAGAAATCAAATGCCACGCCATCACAATGCTGCATTCACATATGAATTGCTTGTGTTTACTGTTATAAAAAACCCAACATTTCAAACAAGAGCAATGGTACATCTCAGAAAATAGCAAGCTTGCTCTTAAAAGGGCTGAATTTATCAAAGCCCTATATTTCATCCTTTTCTTTTCAAGGAAATATCATCACAAAATTTTGGTAAAGTTTTTATTCTAATGAAAAGGCCTTTTGTGGAAGAAAATTATACAGGTAGGGCATTTGCAAATGACTGCATAAACAACCCATTCATGGAAGCCTGCTGCATCACTGTCTGCTTGAAAGATCAATTCATATTTTAGGTAATCAGTGTAGCGGCTATATCAGTGTGTGCTCCTTCTGGAGTCATATCTTTTCAAGCTGAGATTGCTTTACTAAAAAAAAAAAACATGGAGCTTGACTGGATTTACATAAACTGAAAAATTACAAATGTGCAGCTATAGCAATTACATTAGGGAGATATATTTTGAAGACATTCTGCAGATATAAATGAAGACATAAATTGTTGAATTTGAAAGATCAAACTTATAGCACCTACACTGCTTATAGCTGTAACCTTAGCTTGCCAGTGATTCGCTTACCTGCTTACCCACTGTGGAATTGTATTTCATATTTATGATACTGAACACAGATTATAGGGATTTTTTATTGATGTTCTGAAAACATGGGCTTTTGCTGTGCTCTGTTGGTGACTGCCCATTCACAATTCATGCCATATGTCAAACACTTGCCCTTTGCAAAAACAGAAAGACCCCCTGAAAAACACAGCCTCCACTCAGTCAGCTTGGGGAAGCAAGAATAAAGGGAAAAAGCATTCCCATAGGCCAGAGACAGGGAACAGAGCAGAAGTGTGGCAAGGTTCCTAGTCAAGGGTAGAGTCATACGTGTGAAAACAAAAATACTCCATACTTCTGCCCTGACTGTTTATCACCCTCTCAACTGGGCATGAATCCCATGTCATGCAGGGAAGACACCTCAAGGAATTTTGCACACAAGTCCTTCAATACCGAATTAAGAAATATTAATCATATTTTTCTTCAATTCTTTCCTTTCCACTATCTCTTTTCTCACAAACAGGCCAGGAAAAAGGCTGGGACACCGAATAGCCCATGGAATGCAATACATTTCTCAAAATGGTGAGCAAACCCCTTCAGTCTCAGAGCTTGTGGAACGAGTTTTTAGAGGCTGTCTTGGGCATCCAGTTGTTTTAATTTTATAAATCTCCAGAAGACTTTGATGGTCTATGGTCATTTTTTCCCCCCACTGTGCTGCCTCAGAAGTCTATGGAGATGTGCTTAGGAGGAGAGGACTCTCCAGCTTTACACAGCCATTAATCCCAACCAGAGCACTCCAGTTAATGAGAGACTGGCTCCTTGCCTACAAACAGATTCATCTTTCAGAGTCAGGAAAGGGAGACAAATTTACAGTGATTCTTTGAAAAGAGCACTAAAGATATTGGATTTTCACTCTTCCAGTCACATGAACATGTCTCTGCCTATAGAAATGGGGAAACAATTCATCTCTCAGTAAAGCAATACATTTCAGAAGCACAATGAAGATATTTTTAGTATCTAAGCAACTGGCCACTGTGGCGTCTTTTAAAATAAAAAATCCTTCTCTCCCTAACTGAAGCTTGCAGAATTAACCTGGAAATTTTCAGTCATGCTTCTCCCACTTGTTGGTCAGCTATGAAACCACTCACTTTTTGTTTGATTGCTTTTGCAGCTGACATGACTGAGACATTCTGTCCTCAGCTTGGTAGTTTTTAGAATCCTTTTAGGCAGAATTTTTTCCCACCAATGGCATTTGAAAAATGCTTTACTTTGGAAAACTCATCTAAGAGAAAATGTACCTTCTCCCTGAACCAAAGGAATACGTATTTCTCTATATACAGATTATTTAGTATAAGTTAATTAGTATCAGAAATGACAAGAGTTAGACTTCCATTGTGTGCCTAAATTGCCCATCTTTACTAGGTTTGTGATGATGTTACTTTGATTTTCAGGTGTGGAACTTTTTTTTTGTTTGGATACAAGTGAGTTTCTAAGGAGTGTATAATGAATATATAATTCAATGACAATTCAGTTTCACAGAGACAAGAGGTGGAAAATATTTGATGTAGGTGTCCAGGCTTTAACAGTGGGGGGTCTGCAGCACTGGCCTCTGTGAGAAGAGGCCAAGAGTTAACTTGTGGTGGACACAGATGATTCCAGGCACTTCCAGCTGGCTCCAACAGACCCAAGGCAGGACCTAGCTGAGTCCACCAGTCAAGCTCACATCACCTCTCAGCAAAGGTCACAATTCTGTGAATAGTGAGATTTAAAAATGCAAGAAATGACCCTGCAAACACCAAGGTGAGAAAAGGAGGAGATGGAAGAAGCTGTCCAGGCTCCAGAGCAGTGATTCCCCCTGTGGCCCATGGAGAGGATCACACTAGAGCACAAAGCCACATTGCAATAAATGCAGGACCTTATGCCAGAAGAGGTAGATATTTTCTGTCAGGAAGTGTAGCCTGTGGAGAGCTCCTCTTCCCAAAAATTATGCAAGCTGGGCTGTATCATGCTTGAAAAAGCCTCTTTCTCCACCAGCTGTAGAAGGAGTCTAAACAATAACTGTTAATACAGTGAAATACTATATTTATAGGACACATGGGATTGCTTGTAAACTTTACATTCGAACCCTGTCGCATTCTGGAATAACTGTGCCTTGCAGGCAGAAGGACATGATGGGCTCAGTTATGGCTCTTTTGTTTCTGCCCTCCTGGTGCTTGACTTCTGCTTCCATCCAAGACCCAGGGACCACTGAGTCATCAGAAAAATAGGCCATTTTTAGGGGTACTTTCTGCAACCCCAGTTGAAAAAAACCAGGAATGAATACTGCAGTTAGAAAGCATGATACAATTAAGGTGCAACTCCTTTCATACTGCTGCATTGCATTTTAACTGCTCAGAGCACCATTCACCAGGTTAGCAAGCTGCCCTCTTTTGTAGCACAGTACACCTGTGAGTCTACACTGCTCTTAAACACTTCATTGCTATTTAAGGGGAATTCAGCCTTGTCCTGTCAACAAGGCAGGTGGAGTGAGGTGATGAATGTTCCTACCATAATTTCTGTGAATATGTACCCTTGTGTCAGCAGAGCCTTCTCAGTTACAACAGAAAAATAAGTGCATATATTTTATACTAT
Organism: Taeniopygia guttata; assembly: GCF_048771995.1. Lineage (NCBI taxonomy): Eukaryota > Metazoa > Chordata > Aves > Passeriformes > Estrildidae > Taeniopygia > Taeniopygia guttata. The sequence goes on along the minus strand of NC_133063.1, from coordinate 9,081,493 downwards.
TTTCTTGGCCCAAGAATCCCTTCACATTATCACTGCACTGAAGTGTTTTGAGAAATAAATATCAGGAGGGGATTTTTTGAAACACAAGTTAAAAGTGACCTGAAATACTGCAATATGGAGCTTATTGTTCCCATCCTGTTCTTCAGCTGTATCACAGATGATCTTGAACTTTTGAGTTCTGAGCCGGGCCCCAGACTGAGGTGTGAGGATTTCACAAGGAAATCCTTTTGTGGTAATAATTTCCTGAAGCTGTTCTGTGCAGTGATTTGTTTCCCACTGTAGGTTTCCTTACTGAAAATTGGAGGTAAGCATTGAAAACTGGGTTGTAATGACTCATCCTTACTTTGTTCTTTTCAGATGGAATGTTTTTGGGGTTGGTGTGGATTTTTTTTTGTTGTTATTTTGTTTTGGGTTTTTTTTTGCAGGGGATTTTTGGTGTCATTTTTTTTAGTAGCAACATATAATTCCAGAGAAGGAAAAAAAATCCCATACCACTATTTCCTGCTTTCTTTATTGCAGTCTGTCAGCTCCTGGAAAAAAAAGGATCTGGTTTCTTGGTCTTTCCAACATCTGTGAACTCTCTGCTAACCTTCTCTTGAAAGTTCCAGACTGCTGAATTGGCTACCTTTCTCTGTGGGTGAAATCCAAAAGCTGTTTTCTGGCTAATTCATCCCTTCACAGCCCTGTGAAAGCAGAATGACACAGGTGGTTTTTGCCACAAACCCATTATTTAGAGACTTTCAGATGCTAATGCCACTGATTATACAAAGACATCTCTCCTTATATGCCTCTGAAACAAAGTTTACTTGTACAGCATTGAAGTGAAGAGGGAGAATTTGCTAGAAGAAAACAGAGTCCTTTCAGAAGAATTCTTTGTGAACATCAGTGGAGGAGAGAAAGATTATGCATTGAATGAAGATGGTAAATTAATTTTTCTTACAAGGAAAAATAAAGGACACACAAAATTAAAACCAGTATTGCTTAAAAGGCAAATCACAACACATATAGACCACAATAAATGAAAATTCACACTTCATCTCCTTAGAAACCACTATTAGGGCAAAACATGGTAAATTACTCTATAGAAAATATAGGGAAAAAAAGTACCCAGTGCAGAACAGAACCATTCATTTCTTTGCATGATTGTTAACAGTTAATGCTCCCCCTTCAGTCTACAGAGATTTCAAAAGATTTTCTTTCTTTCTTTCTGCAGGGAAGGCTGAGATTGTTTGTGCATTAATGTTTAATAGTGAGTGCATTGCAGCTGTAAACAGAGGAGAGTACAAAGACAATGAGTGAGTTGTCCTGTCCTGCCACAGGATCCCTAAATGTCCTTGTGCAGCTCATGTCACTCAAGATGAAAGAACAGGGCAGTTCTGAAAGATTCAGACATAAATCAGAGCATGTGCAGGCTGAGGTGTCTTCTGAAGACACAGGTGAGAGCCCAGCAAATCTCAGCTGAGATTCATGGTGCCATCATACACCAGACTGTTCTCAGGTCCCCAGAACCATCAACTCTGCTTTTCTCTCAGGATCATACCATTCCTCTGTCCAGAAGCACTTCCTTTTTAACTAAGATGAGAAATTCACAGCTTAACCTCATTGGATATCCTACCCTTCGTTCTGTGTCTCTTGGGAAGTATCTTAAGGAAGGTGATCAGCAGGCCAGCAAAAGTCACAGTAATGATCTTCACATGATCATGAGTAAAGCTTTAGTCAGAGTGCACAGATAAGGTCTTACATACCCACTTATTTTGTTACAGATTATAATATTATAAGTACTGCCTGTACATCTTGCAATAACAGGAGCTTCTTTTTCCATGCAGTTACTTCAAACCACTGTTCATGTATTCCTCTTCTGTTCAGCTTTGTGAGCCCTTGTCTTGTCTTGAAAAGACAGGTGTCTGCTAAGGAGGGCAGGAGCCTTTCTTGAAATGGAAAATGCAAACTCCCTCCCTCCAAATTATTGTTCTAATTTTGAAACTAAGGGGCTCTCAGACAAAGATATGGGAGCAAGAATAACAGTTCTTTATTAGGGAAAAAAAATAAAAATAAACAATGCAGTAATACAGAACAACAGCGACAGAGTCAGAATAGAACCTGACACCCTGTGGGTCAGGGTGTTGGTAGCAGTCCCATTAAATCATGGCTGCAGTGCTCCTGCAGTGACAAATGTGGTTCTGTTGCAGCAGTGATCCTCTAGAAGGGTGCAGTTTTCCTCTGAAGATCCAGTGGTGATGTAGATGGGTCTGGTCTTCCTCTGGAAATCCAGTGGAGAAGAAAAATGCTTCTGTGGGAGCAGGAGGGAGCTTGGAGCTGCATGACTTGAGGAGTCATGCAGCCACTGAGCACACCCAAAGAATATGTTTCATCTATAAGATGTGTGGAATTTCAAGCAGGCAAGCTGACTGCTTGGATGCCAGAATAATAAAGATGGTTTCAGGCCATTTCAGTCTGATCTAAATATCTGCCTCTTATGAGAGTTCTTTTAAGTCCAGAAACCAGACTTTGCCTTTCTTCTCCTTCATCTTTGAATACAGCCATCCTTTCAAAAGGCATAATGAGGAATGTATCTTGTTGATACTTTGCAGTTCTGGAAGACAGAAAAAAATGCTGTCGTCATCACTGCCATCATTGATAATTTTTATTTTTATTTAAAAAACCTGTATAGAATGAATTTTTCTCTTTACAGAAAACAGAAACAGAACAGGAAAATGGGCAAATGTTACAACCTGAAGCTGTCACGGCATCTGTCCTGGGAATTTTTAGTCTGCCAGCTTGTCACAATCCATCACACTGATTGCCGTGTCACCTTGCATCTTGAATGAGCTGTTGGCAAGGAAAAGCTAAACTTTCTTCCTAGGCTTTGCAACCCCTTTCCCTGCAACAGTGGCAGAGAGATTATGCCATTTATCTGGGCTTTCAGCAAGTGAGAAATGTCTTTACCTTGCCTTCACACTGGAGACTCAGAAAACAGCGTTTATTTAAGCAGCAAAGATGTACAGCTGAGGCCTTGTTGTCTCTGCCATGTCATACATCAATTTCTGACTGCCGGTTTGTAAAGTGGCACATATTCCTTCTTTCCACTCTGCTCTTTCTCCTTACTCTGGGAGGAAAAAATCTGGCACGTGGGGTGTGGGAATCCAGGGCTTCCCTCTGGCTGCCCTGGCAGGTCTGGGACCCTGGCAGGGGTCAAGAACCCCCCTGTACAGAGCCCCGAGAGACACTGTCTGTGATCTCTGTCCAGGGAAAAGAGTTTTCAATCTTACAGGATGAATTACAAGCTCTGAGTGTTTGATATCAGTAATAATTAAGTGTGGCACAGGTGCAAAAGTAAAATTTTAGGACTCTAAATTAGGGGTTCAAAGGGCACAAGATGGAGGAAGTTGGGTGTGTCTTGTCCTTTTCCTCCTTCTTCATGCTCTCCATGTTTCACTGTGGTGTTGGCATTTTTCTGTTGGTTTAGGCTGGGGACACACTGTCCAACGTAGGTGACAGATATTGGCACGTTATTGTAAATCCAGCACAGGTAGTTTCTGGTATTTAATGTTTGTAACATCCCACTGAGGGCAGAGCCCCACACGCTGCCCTGCAGGACAGAGCTGCGGCAGGGCAGCAGAACATGTTAGAGATGAACAGAATAAACAACCTTGAAACCAGCACAGACAAATTATGGCTTCTGCTTTGGCAGCGGGGCAGAAAGACAGAGACTTTCTACAATCTCGGAATCATCAATACCCGCAGGTTCCGACAGTGGGGCTGAAGAACCAGAGGGTGGTGGGCTTGATATGTTTGCCCTGCATGAGACAGAACTGGGAATTAACATGTGGAGAGGGCAGGTAATGTGTGAGGCATGGCATGGCCATGATGAGGAAAGGAAAGACAGTGAGGGAGCCAGGAGTGCTGCTATCATTTATTGCTGCCATAATATGTGCTGCCATAATCCGTTTTGGTTAACTATTTGCCTTCACAACTAGCTTATTTTCCCTTGCTGGTGTGCTAGAAGACAACACACATTCCTTCCTCCCTACAGCTGTCTTTAAGAAAGAAAGAAAACTACCCTTCTTTTCTGCATATGGAAAAATTAATGTACTATAGGAAAGGCAGCTCTGCCATTGTCTCATAATATATAAAACCCATCAGTATTCAGAGCAATCACACCACACATGCACAGAACATATAGATGCACTAGATATTCCTTGTAACTGTTTTAATATTACAAGACCACAGGGAACCGAGCTTTGGAGTTAAACAGCATGGAGCAAATCAATAAAAATTTCAATGTGAATTGCATATCTAAAGGCTAGAAGGCTAACGCCTTGTGCCAAGAGCAGTGGCAGAGGATGGAAAATTACTTACTTTAATTAGTTTAAAAACAGAGGAAGATTATGAGGATTTCTGGATGATTCATAACTGTGATGTTTCTTTTAATCTAGTCATTACAGGATTGAAAAAAGAACTCCATAGGAATTTTCCTTTATGCTCTGAAATTGGTGACTTTTTTTTTTTACAGCTGTTTCAACTATCAAAGCAATCTCTGATTTACTGACCTGGAACTATCTTCTGCCTTATCAAGAAGCAATGTCTGAGACTGATTGCTGTTGCTGATACAATTATTAACTGACAGCAGAAAAGCTGGTGAGAGAAAGGAGCCCTGCCTGTTTGGATTATATGGGCCCCATGTGCACACATATTTTCTTTCCAGATTATCCACTGCATCTGGACCGGACACATCTCATACACTTGTACTTTCTCACCAGAAACTCCTCTCTCTTTACTCTTCTCCCTTCCCAGTCAGCCCATTTATTTTGGATATTAGGCAGCAATAAGCCAGAGAAGATATTCTAAGCCTCATTCAAAACAACTGAGCAGGTTCACCTGAAACTTTTTAAATCATTTAGCCTGAGCTACACACCTGGCATGGAAAAGTATCATCCTGGATGCTGAGTGTATAGAAAACTGCTAATTGTATCATGGGAAATACCCACCCCATAGCACATCCCCTGCTTCTCCAAAAGTGACAGAACCAGCCACTATGATTTGCTTTCTGGACAAGCTCACTGTAGCTCTTTTTCTTTGAAAAGCATGTTTTAACAAGTGGCATTTCTAATGACAGGACTGTCAATCTGGTTTTATACATTTGTTTCACTGAGATCTTCAGAAGAGGGTCTGCAGAGGGATTTGTCTAGGAGGCCAGTACCATATAAGAAGTGCCAGACAAATCAGACAAAGTTGTGGTTTTAGAACCTCATTATTGGTACGTTTGTGCATATTTGCACCACTGTTGAAAGAGGTTCAGTCAGATGGAGCAGGCACATTTGGGGGCAATAGAGATGTAAATGACAGTAAATTTTGTCCCTAGTTTTAAGCTAAAATCTAGGTACCTTCTCTGTGTCACTAGGGAGTCAAGAAGAAATAAGATGGATCCTCTCAGATTCATAATACTTTGGAAGATCTGGAGATTTGTAGTCCGTCCTCCTTCTTTTCCTTTGTGTTTTCTGCTACCTTTCCTTAGCTCAAGCCCTTTGGACCAGTTCTAGGTGTTGGCAGAACATTCCTTTATCCTGACTGTATGTGAGATAAAGGAGACAATGCCCTATACAGAGGGAACTGCACAGCTGATTTTTCAGAATTGTTGGCAAATAAAGGTAAAATTAAAATCTATCTGCAGATCTGAAAGCCTCAACAAGTCAGGACATCATCATCTGCCTGTCTGAAGCAAGTCTGGACGTCCTACCTTGCTGTGCTGCAAATGTATTTTCTTGTGTAGTAATTCTCACAACACAGCCTGATCGTTTCTAACAGAGCAGGAGTAATAGCCTGGAAAAAAACCCACAAACTGAAATTGAAAGGTACACATGCAGGTGAGAGCAGCATGTCTCAAGTGCTGGTCTCATTCTGACCTCTGAAACACTTAAAAAAAATGTTTGTTGCCCTTGTTTATTATTTTTTTTTTTAACTGGGATGTGCTATTTGGGCCCAAATTGCACTTCTCTGACAATCCAAGACCAAGTCTCAGAAAGATAACAATTCACTTTCTTTCCACCCTTTTTTTCTTTTCAGCAGCCAGGCTGAAGCAAAGTTATGCTTTTATCTATTTGTCCTTGCTAGCAGTGGTAACAGTCTGTTAATTGAAAGGCAGTTATCACTACCATAATAATTTCATCCTCTCAATTTTTAAAGAGGAGAGTGAAATCTTTGCTGATGGATGATGTAGCTCATGGTTTTACCAGCATGGCTTTACCACAGAGCAGAATCTGGTCATTAAACCTAAAGAAATTTGGGTTTGGACAACATAGCTAGACTAGACTCTACTGCCCTAGTCCCAGTCTCTCCTGCCCTCACCCCCTGGTGATTTTATTCTCCTTCTGGTGATTTTCTGAATAACTATTTTCCTCCCCCTGATTTGGACAAATTAATAAAAGAAAGAAAGGTACAAAGAAAAGGTAAAATCAATCGTAACAAGAGCTATCAATTATTTTGCGATTTTGGGAAGTAATGACTACACATCAAGCCCACAGCTCAAACTTCTTTGACATCCTCATCTGGAGTCAGCTGATATTTATCCCTTTTCTCATGGAAAATATCACCTGTGCTGAAAGATAGGAAGCTAGGAACTGCTGTAATAGCTCGCCAAATATGTGATTAGTAGCAGTTCTTTACCTTGACAACAGGAAGAGAAAGAAAAATCATCTGTGTGGGCAAGATAAACCTCTGCAAGAGGCATCAGCCTCTCCTTTCTCCCTCCTACTAGCAATGTGAAAGTCCAAACTGCAAACACCTTCTGCACAATGAATTACTAGGAAAATCTATGGCTTATTCAATCTTTGCACTTTATTCCACCTGCCATAATAAAATATTAGAAGTAAAGTATTCAACATGTCAAAAATTGTGCTCAGGTATACTGTATTAAAATATATCATTTTATTTCCCTAGATTTTCACAAGCAACCCTCCAGACCACTAAATTAGGGAACCTGAAAGGATAATCTCAAACAGATGATCACTCACAGGTTTACATTATCAGCTGCTCACATGCTTAATTATACATTTCTTACTGCTTATCCAGCTTAAATGATCCCTGATGTGATTAAAAAACACATAAAAGAAGGAGCCATCTATTTCTGCAAGAATTGGCTTCAAAACTGACATGTATGACTGTATGACACATGTACCACCTATTTTGAAAAGAAATTTTCAAAAAATGACACAGAACAAAGTGCTAAGGAAAAAGCATAATTTCAGAAATCCCTCATTGTTTAAGTAGCAAGAAAACCAACAAACTAACAAAGCAAAATCAGTGTTGTGGTTTGACACAGAAAAATAATTTTTCCGGAAGGAAGAGGTCAATTTGGACATTGACCAATTGAAGGTAGACACACCTCTGAGAACACAGAACTGGAACCGGGCTGGCCCCCTGCAGATGGAAGGGTGGAGAAATCTGGGATGTCTCCATTCCCTCCCAGAGTCTCTCTCTCTCAAGGGAGAAAAAGAGATGGTGGTGGTTTTGCCAGCAGTTCACCGCGGGGAAGCAGAAGAGCCGGGAGGCCGCAAGGTGCCCAGCTGCCTGTGGGAGCTGGAGCCTGGGCAGCATTCTCCACCAAAAATATCATGGTTTGACACTGGCATGATGCCAGTGCCCCCCATGAAAATGCAATCTCTCAATTGAATGCTGTGAAATGCGATCGAGAACAGAGCAAAGCAGGCCCAAGCCTAATGACAAGAAAAAAACTTTATTAAACTACTACCACTATGCTACTATAAAAGAGGGGGAAAAAAAGAAACACACACAATTCAAAATGAAAACCTTCCAGAGCATTCCTCCTCCCACCACCCAACTCCAACAAACCACAGTGAGACACAATCTGGACCCCAATCAGGTTTCCACCCTCCAGATAATCAACACCCAGTCCATCTGCAGGGAGAGAGGAGTCTCTCTCCTGTGCCACAGACCCCCCAAGAAACACAGCTGCCACATCCTGTGCTTCCATGTCACCACATGGCACCGCCCGGAGAAAAAAGTTTGCCAGTGGTGACCCTCTCCTTTCCATTCACAGTGCTCTCACCACCAATGCATGGATGGACAGACTGCTTTTAGGATTTTTTCCTTTCAAAGATGCCCTGCCAAGAGGGGAAAAAACAACAGTTCAGTTTTTCATTTTTGGGACCAATAATTCCCCCCCCATTTTCCCCTGGGGCCGAGGATCCAAGAGCAGAGATCTTCTTCTCTTCTTCCTCTGTGAAGACAGGGGGCACCACCACAAACCTCCTTAACTTTTCTCTGTTCGCTCCACTTCTGTCTTTTCCCAGCTGTAGCAGGTCTCTTTGGCTCACCGGCATCCTCCTAAAATACAGTCTCTCTTGGAGGAGAAGATCAGTTCAGTCTATGGCTAACAAGAAAAAGTCCAGCCAAAAGCCACTCCATCATCTCCTCCCACCTAGAACTTTTCCTTCTAACATCCCAGGTCCCAGGTTGTCTGTCTTTCTTTTCAAACCAAGGAGGAGAAAAATTTCACAAAGCTTTCATTTCTCAGGAAGGGTTAAAAGTCCCGACTCCCAGAGATGGCTCGCTGCCCAGGCTCCAGCTCCCACAGCCCGGCTGGGCACCTTGCGGTCCCCCCGCTCTTCTTCCCCGCGGTGAACTGCTGACAAAACCACCGCCATCTCTTTTTCTCCCTTGAGAGAGAGAGACTCTGGGAGGGAATGGAGACATCCCAGATTTTCTCCACCCTTCCATCTGCAGGGGGCCAGCCCAGTTCCAGTTCTGTGTTCTCAGAGGCGTGTCTACCTTCAATTGGTCAATGTCCAAATTGACCTCTTCCTTCCGGAAAAATTATTTTTCCTTGTCAAACCACGACATCCCAAGTGAACATAAAAGAAAGGGAAGAAAAATAAAGGCATTTAGACTTCAGAAAGTAGTTCTGATTCTGAATTTCTTTTTTTATTCCCTGCCTAGACTGAAAAATGTTATGCAATTTTTCAGAAAAAATCTGAAAATTTTGCATTAAGTGTTGTCAAGGTGTTTTTGTTGCAATAGTGATGTTACTTCTGGCAGAACTGGCTGAGCCTGAATCTGCTCATCTCAGATATTTCTAGAGAGCACAAGAAGGAATAAACCCCGTATTCTTGTCCTGAGATACAAATGAATGTTTCTCTAACTTGTAGTGTCTTTGAGCTCCACAGATCATCAGTACTTATTTTATACTGTCAGCTATAAAACTGCCCTAACCCACTGGTCAGCTACTGCAGATTTGGGCTGTGGAGGAGAAATTTGAACAGTCAGGTTATGTCACCATACAGCATTAACAAAAATTGGGAACTAATTCCCATGGACATTCATGCAACAAGGTTAAAATAAGGTGGGCCTGAAAATTAATCACTTGGCACAAGGAAATGAAAGCAGTTTTAATACCGACTTCACACTGGTTTTAAGGCCCTATACAGTTAGAACAGTAGCCTTTCAGACTTCTCATACACCAAGCAAATCAAGTGCAACATACATTCATCATCTTTCTTGATTTAAACCCTTCCAGTTTTCATGTCAACCCGTGGTCACTCTTTTGACAGCAGCTTTTAACTGTAGAATATGGCCTGCTTCCCTGGGTTTGTTTTTTAGCACTCTTCTCCTACTCTGCTTCGAGTCAGTAATTACCAAGGGTGGCTTTGACATGACTCATTCTGTCTCCTGGATGATCTAACAGATTGTAAATATGAAGACGATTTGTGGGGAAATACACTGGGGAGATTGCGCCTGAATGTTTTTATCATTAAAAATAACACTACCTTTTTTTTTCTCTCCAACAAAGCAGACTTTTATATGTAAATCTTTTCCTAAGCCTGCTAATGAGATACATAAAATTGCCTCCTTCTTTGGAGCAGCCAGAGTCCATGGAGAATTCCCTGTTTCAGCTGTAAGTTATGAACACCCTGGAGGATGCAATAATATACCCAAAAGAGCCTTCATCTTTATGGAATGCTGACCTCTCCCTCACTGTAATAAGCTCACTTCCAAGTCCTTCCAACTACAAGAAAAGGCAGAAAAAATTGAAGGCATTTACATACTTTGAATCAAGGCCTCTTCATTAAAAACTGCCTCTATGTCTTCTGCTTAATGAACATTCCTGCGTGTCGCAGGTGCTCCAGTGTTAAGGTGAGAAATTTGACTCCTGGTATGGACACACTTTAAGTGCTCTGTGCAAAAAGCAGTGACTGGAGTGGGATGAATGTGCATTCTTGAAGGAGTTGGGATATGCCAGCAGACATTCCCAATGCTCTTGGAGCGACAAAAAGGGTTAGTAGGCAGCAGTGAGTTTCTAACACAGGCAATCTACCGTAAGAGGTTTTGGAAATCTATATGTTTTGGTCTGTGATTTGTGCCCTACTTTTTCTGTAGGGCACACTGATTCACCTTCACAGAAATGTTTTCACAGCACAGGCTCTGAGCAGTGCTTGCTGGACCCAGATATGCTCGACCCTGCCAGACAACAGGCTTTTCTTCTGTGAGGGGATGCCCAGAGAGCTACACATCTGGTCTGAATGTCCATCATTACTACTACAGACCAGTGCTGCCCACTCTTAATAGGATCTGACCAGAGAGCCCTGTGGAGCTCTGCACCACTGTTATGACCCACACAGATTTGGTCACCATGGTTTAATTCTGCTTGCAAAGGGTATAAACAGACTCAAGTTCATCGCATCAAAAGGTCAAACTAACCCAGCAACAAGGCACTGTGGTCATGTAGGGGTGAAGACCCAGGATGGGTCAAGAAAACCTCACTTCTTGGCTCTGATTATGTAATCTCCCTGTGCCTATGTCATTCCCCAGCACGACTGTACCTGGACAGCTTGAGGAGTGCACCAACTATTCAGTATTTGGCTTCTTGCACTCCAGGAGAATTTGATATCCAAATTACCACCTGGACTGCCCTCATGGGGGTTGGGGGCTGGTTATCCTTTCTAATACACATTGAACCAGACAACAGTTACTTCTGATTCCCCCATCTAAAACAAACTTTCCTTAGGCTGCAGGACCTCCAGGACATTGTACTGAAGTCTGTAACGTGCATAGAAGCAGCACAAGGCTCTCATCTGGCATAGCCAAAGAAATAGGTAAAGGGCATAAGACAAACCTTTTGCTCATGAAGTGATAATGCACCCTTAAAGCTCCTGTGGCAAAAAGGCTGAAATTCAGACAGACTTATCTCAGGTGCCTCACTGGTGTGTTACTCACCAAAAAGTGCACTGCATATCCTAGCCACTATCATTAAGAGGGCTGACAAATGCTGTTTTAAGAGCAAAGAGCCCTTTCACGCTGGAAAATAAGATGGTGGTTGAAAGATTTTTTTCTAAGTTTGCAGTTACTGACATAAGCAAGAACACTATACGTTAATATAATATATTGAGACATAATTGGTAAGACAGGTGAGAGTAGGGGAGAGTCTTAAATTATGGGACAGAGTACTCATATTTCTTTTTGTATTTAAAATGCTAAAAGAAAAATCCTGATTTTTTTAGAAATTAAAAGGTAAATACAAGTCTCAATCCCTGGAGATAGCAGTGGAACAATTGGAATTTTAAAACAGAAACATCAAAAGACATGATAAGGAGAAGAACTAAGTTTCATATAACAGAGACTTAAAGGCACACTAATTAACCAAGAAAAAACAAGCAAAAGCAACCTATCCTTTAAAGGAGTCCTACAAGCATGGGAAAAAGCTTTAAATGTCTCTATTACAGAACTTGTCCAAAAGAAAGGCAAAAGAGCCCTTCTCCCAGCAGCCTTCTTGTCCTCAGTTATGTCAGCGCACAACTGGAAGGTGTTCAGGTAGCAGGATAAGGGGGATATCATCCTCTACCTGAATATATTTTGAAGAGGGGATGAGAAAATTGTTTTGTGCTTGTTAAGGAAACAATGATCACATTGTTGCAATCAGCAACATGGTAAGAGAAAGCATCTTATTTCTCTACCACAAATAATACCCAGCTTCTGAAATTTGAGGAGAGCTGCAACATTGTGGAAATCTTAAGGGTTGACTTATCCAACACTGTCCCCACTATATCTTCTTTTAACCCAAAATGGCCATTTTCTGTCTAACTCAAAGGATCAATTATCCTTGCTAGACTGTAAAACTAGACAAGAGCAAATGCATTGGAGAGAGCAGAACAGGGTAAGCATGGAGCAATACTTTCCTAATCACAAGCAATTTGCAGTTCAAGGACTTCCCCAGCCAAGGAGACCTTTTTATATTTAAGAGGCCCCAATTAATTTCTTTCTTAGGAATTTGTCAGGTTGCCTTCTGAATCTATGTGGACTTTTAACAGTCACAGTATCCTGCAGCAAGGAGTTAGAATGAATAATGATAAACTGCATAAAGAACAAAAGAAATCCTTCTGTTTTGAAATCCTTCCTTCTGATTCATGTGTTGTTCTGTGACTTTGCTTCGAGGACAGGACAGTGAATAGTCAAACTCCATTCACCTTTGCCAGACCACATAAGAATCTACAGAACCATCTCATATACCTTCTCAGCTTTCTCTTTTCCATGGTGCAGTGTATTCACTATTTTCCATAATAGTAGAAGTTTATGTTATGTTTATGTTATTCCCAAAGACCTCACAGACCAGTGATCATTCCCCTTCTCTTGTAATGTACTTTGCACCAAACAGATCTTATTCCATCCTATGCAACATATCCTATGTAATTTTTTAGTTACAAATGGCATGCTTCTTGGGTATGAAGAGCACCTTACAGAGACCTGTGAATTGTCAGGCTTGGGTAGACAGAAGTGAGTGAGAAGGTATCCAGGAGCTCAAACCTGAACCTGGACCAAGGGAAATATTGCTAACTAGCAAGAAGTGATCCACAGGCAGGAGAGAGACAGGTCCCTGTCTTGCCTCTTTCTATATTGTTCCTTTCAGATCTGTAGCAAATATGTGGGTCTGCTTTTAGGTTGGTTTCCTATTGTTAGAGAAATTGTGTATACAGGATCAGGTACTTTATCAGTTTAGTTAAAGGAACCCAGTACTGGAACAGACACACAGTCATAAATGACACACAGACTTCTAGAAATGCCCATCTGCTGTCTCTCACTTCAAACAAGAGAGCTGACAACTTCTAAAATACTACACTACCCCCCCTTTCTTTCTTTCTTTCTTTTTAACCCAAGCTTTTACTTTTTGATCTTTTAGGACCAGATTTATTAGACAAATTCTCAGACTCAGTGACATCTCTGAGAACCTTAGAAGTGATGTCGGCAACTGCTGACAGCTCTGTAAGAGTTGATCTTTTTTCCCTCTTAATGGTGCTGAACTTCTATTAATACATTAAAAAATCCAATTTTACACAAATTACAATATTATCCATCCGTCAGGATCATAGCACAGAGCCAGATAACATGACTCAACAATATTCAAGAGCTCTAAAGCCATAAGGCAAATAAAACTAGGTCGATGTCTGCAAAAGTTGCAAACCATAAGCCAGTCTTGTGATCTCATGGAGAAGGACATAGGATTGTATATTTCAGCTTAGCCATGCATCCAGCTGAGTTTTAAAGCCATGAATAAACACTTCCCAAAATAATAGCTGAGAAGAGCATAATTGGCAGTGACTACTGTATGAGTACAAAAGAATATATCAAGAAATATAAAAAGATTTTCCAGATGAGAACTGTCAGTGTCTGAAAATGAAAGGGCAGCTCCAAACCCATCTTTTCTAGGACAAATTCAAGTATATGGCTTATTAAATCCTCTCACAGCAGGAACGCTCAAAAAAAGAAAAATCAAATGATAAGCACTGTCTGCTCCAAATGGATGGGGAAATGTAAAGCTTTGCCATAATGTCTGTTTTAAAAGATCAAGTGCCAGCTTATGGCATCCATGAGAAGAGCTGGATCATTCTTCCAGCCTAGCTATGAAGCCTGACCAGCATATGCAACAAAAAAAGATCTGTTCCTTCCCTAGGCATGAGTTGTTTCTCGAGAAGAATGAACTGAGCAACATGAAATGGTACCAAATATTATGGGCAGTATACAGGCTTGTATTGCCCTCTTTAGGACGAGTGTATTTAGAGGTGCTTTAGTCACTCAGGGCTTCAGCCTCCCAGGCACATGCATAGCAGTGTCTGAACAACTGGCCACCACTGAAGACAAACAAAAAGAAACCAGGATACACACTGGGAGAGCCCCTCGGAGCCAGGCTGAGAGATGAAACACACTCCTTCTGCTTTGTGCTAATCATCCAAAGCTGAGGGTATTCCAGAAAAATACCTTAATCCTGCTGGGGTTTCAGAAGTCTGTCTGGAATCTCAGATGTCTACTTCAGCAAGTGAAGAACAGATCTGAAGTTCAGATGAGAAACTTCTGAGAGATTCAGTTTTACCCTTTCCTTTGTTCTGTTTTCTTCTTTTGTCTTCTAGTTTTCTCCCATTAGTCTACCAGAGGTAGATCACAGACTCCTGGGCAAATGCTGTACTTCTTAGTCTGTGCACATCACCACAGTGCCACTGGTTGAGTCAGAGAGTATATTTAAGCCAATGAGTCATCCACAGTTCTTTCAGGAGGATTTTTTTTTCTGAGACTGCTATTACTGACACAAGCCATACTGTGACTATTGAGACATAATTGGTAAGACAGGTGCCAGTAGGGAAAGTCCCTTATTATGGGTCAGAATAGCCACATTTCTAATTCAAATGCTTTAGGTGAGGAATAATTTTAGTGCAATAAGTGACATTCTTCTATTTTTTATTTTCAAGATTTTGTTTTCTTTAACATCCAGAAATGCCACTCATCTTTTTAGGGATTGTTTGCATGAACTAGAAAACTGTGTAATGAGTTAGGTTCATTTACAGTCACATACAAAACTAAGCAGAACTAAATGACTTAATTATTCTTAACACAAAAAAACCCAACCAACCAACCAAAAAAGCCCACCAAAAAACAAACAAACAAAAAAACCCCACAAAAAAACCCCAAAACAAAACAAAAAAACCCAACAAAATTATGCATAATGCCAATTAACAAACACTTCTAACATTCAATAAACTTAGAAACATTTTTCTAAGTTATAAATGAAGATGGGCATGGCAATGTGTTAAAAATTACTCCACAAAGTAAGCGTGTGTTTGCAACACACTATGAAGGAAAGGAAGCTAACATGTTTCAGAATGCTTTAATAATAAATATTCTTCTGCTTCTGATGCAAGTGAGCTTTCTTAGAGAAATTTAGTCCAAGGTAAAATCACATAGGACAGAAACACAAAACAGAAGAATGAATTAAATCAGCAAAAGTTCCCAATCTGCAGAAAAAACCTGTAGTGATAAAACGACTTACCAAAAGGATATGACAGTAATTAAAAGGGAATATAACTGATAGTAATTCACCATAAAAAGTCCCATATCTGTTCCTATGCAGTTTCAAATAAATGGTTGTTCTTTATTTCTTTGCTGAGCAGAAAGGTGCCATAATTGACAGACAGTCCCATTAGGTATTGTTCCCAGCTGTCAGACTTCAGGAAAAGGTTGCACATTCACACAAAACAGTAAAACTCAGTTCTTTAGAAAGTTTTTCAGAGAAAGGAATAGGCTTAAAATTAAAAAAGGGAAGAGTTTTTTACAAAATTGAAGACTACATCTTTCAAACCAGGCTGGCACTTAAGGCTTTCAATAGAACAACAAAAGCAATTTTGACCTTATCTTTGACTGCATCTTTGGAAGATAGATAAAGAAATGAGTGTGAGTCAGCGCAGATAAATGCATGTGTTTTCTAAATTTCCAGTCACATAAAAGAAAGAGGAAACACAATTGAATCAAAGGAAAGGTACCCAGCCAGATCAGATGCGGGGCTGTAAAGAGATTAATAAAAAGTAAACTTACATAGGGATCTCTAAAAAACAATAAAAAGCAAGTTTAGGGATATGAAATTCTGTTTACAACCTGTACAGACAACTTTCTTTCTCTAGACCTTAACAATTTGTTCTGAATAGACCCCGCTCATGAATAGTAACTTTTCTTCCTAAGCAAAGATAATAAATAGAAATAAATAGGAAAAAATAATAGAAAAATAACAAAAAAATAAATAGAAAAAAATTTATTGAATTTCACCTTTTCTGCAGCATCATGGCATAAAGTTCCCGCAAATTCCAGGGTTCAAAAGCCAGCAATCTAGAGAATTTTTCTAGAGAAATCAATCCACCTCGATCTACAGAAGAAAAAAATCTCCATCAATATATGGCGTATGAAATAATGAGAGACTGAAATTAAATGGCAGTTTCTCTCATTAGTATCCTTTACCAGCAGAAAAATCACACAGAACAGGCCTAATGAGGACCCAGTTGATAGAGAAAAGTATAAAAATATGAGACACCTGAAATTAATTGAGAAGTAGGATGGGAAATGAAAGTGGTAGAGGTCAGCACAGGTTGATCAGCATCTCCTCTCACTGACTGAGCTTTATTACCACGAGCATAGTGAATCTATTTGCTACACAGTGTTTCCATTTTGTTGAATAGTACAACCCTGTTTCTGTCATTTACAAGGGCTCATTAGAGCCTATGCTTACCTACAATGTTGGGGTTTTTTTTGTTTAGGGATCACTTTTCTCACTCTAGGCATCACATATCTGTCGGGTCATGGATCATCTAGGGTTTGACTGCCACAAAAATTCACCTGTACATTTCTGAAGGAAATTGAAGCCATCTCAGGAAATAAGCAAGTGGTATACAAAGCATTAAAAAAAGTTATGTGTCTTTCCTGAGAAGTACAGTTGTGTACAGCTTTTGTCATTGAAGTATTCTCTGTTCAGTTAGATGGACAAAACTGTATCCCGCAGCTCTCTGTCAAAGTACTTCCCCTAAGGTGAAGGTATTCCAGGGACAGGATACTCTCTGCATAAGCAAACCTCTGAGTCTTACTCGTTCTTTCTTCCCATTGTGGCATGGACCCAAATCAACAAGTTTAAATTTCTTACAGCTCCAGGGAACCACACATGTTGCTTGTGTCTGTGTATATGCCACCTGTGAAGAATTCTTGAGTAGAACTTCTCTCTGTCTGCCAGAGCCTGTTATCACTGCCTTTTCCATGCTGACTACTTCATATTGCCTTTTCCAGGAGAGTCAGATAATTTCTTCTTTCAGACTGAGCTTTAGACCCTGTCAGCTCTCTGCCAAACAGGAAGAGAACAATGCAGGCAGTAAACCCTGTTTAATCTGCATGGCTCACAATGATATGCTACTCCTATAGATACAAGGCCATTATGGGAAGGTTATTATGCCTGAGATATGACTTACAAAAATTAATGAAAACATTTGCTTAGTCTAGCACAACTGGATAAATTGAAACCTAAGAACATGTACATAATCTGCAAGCCTCTGAATCCAGGCAGATGTAAACCTACACAGCAAAAAAAAAAAACCCACAACAGCTGTTTTGTTGGGCTGTGAACTGTGCTGGAGGGACACCATCCAGAGGAAGCTGGAGATTGTGAATTATAGCACATTGAATGCTGTAGATGTGCTGCTACAAAAAAAAAAAAACAAACTTCTGTCATCACATCTAGTCTTGCATTGGCAGGGAGAGTCTGGAACATAGGAAGCCAGGAAGCCATCATCTAATAGAAGATTACTGTGAATGGAACTTGGTCTGGATATCCCACTGATGAATGTCACAGGATGTGGAACTTGCCAGGGCAAATGTCTTGCAAGCAGGCATTTAATCACTGCAGCTACAGAAACAGAGAGTCGCCAAAAAGCTGAAAAGTGAGCAGAGCTGTAGCCTGTAGAAAGAGCTGGGAGGTAGACAAAAATCCATGGTTACCCTCTCTGTTGGTTGCTTCTGGAGTGAGGAAGGACAGGACTTTGCAGAATGATGGGCACATGAGGGGACAAAAGGATAACAAACATTATGCTCTGCTTCATCAGGCACTAGTTCCACATCTGAGGTCCAAGTAAAATCTGCTTTACAACAACCATGGAATTGTGTGTGGATGTCAGACCCTGAGGGCCAATACAGTCATCAGCAGGTTCCTGTCTCAGGCATTTCAGATGTAAGCACCCTTTTTCTTGCACTTTTTACTGTGTCTCAGTTCATCACAAGAGGAGACACAAGTTGCAGGTTTTTGAATTCACTCTTTGTCCCAGTCTCACTGAACACCCCTTCACCTCTGACCTTTCTGCTCTGGCTTTGCTTTCTACCTCTCTCAGGTCAAAGAAGTGGGTAATGGCAGAGCTGCTCTCTCACTGGATTTTGGGGTTCATTTGCTCAGGGTCTCCTGTGATTGAAGTTAGATGAAAGCAGTGCCATGTGCTTTCTGAATCTTGTGCTTTTGTTTCTGAGACACAGCTGGTGAATATCTAGAACAACCTCTGCTTATCAAATCTTCTAATTATGATGATTACCCATCTTGGAATGGAATAATTTAATTGGGGAAAAAAAAATCCCATCAAATGGCAGAGCCTAGAGGGTCTTATGGAGATTTTAAGTAAGAGGAGAAAGGAAGAAAAGACAGCCCTACTGTCTCACTGTGAGGTCTTCTCCAGTTTTACAGGATATTACTCAGTTATGAAACAGCAACAATATTGTGGAAGTCTAACACTTCCAGTGCTGACAAAAACAATCAAGTGTTTAGGATTCACTGGCCTCACTCAGCCCAAATGGACAGAAGCTTCTGCAAGAATCCCTACCTATGGTGCTGAGAATTTAATTTCAGGTTAAGCACAAATTGCTTTTTATTCTCTGATGCGAGCATAAGTGTGCAACTCCCATGTGGTGAGGATGCTGAGAGGTCAGAAGACAGCTTGCTCTGACTCCTCAGCGCTACACTGCTGCCTGTGTGGTGAGCAGAGCACACCTGGACATGTGCAGGGAACAGCAGTGAGAAATAAAATGGGAGTGGACTGCAGACAGTGCTATGGATGTGATTTTGCAGTACATCTGCCCTGATACAACTCTCTACACCAAAGACCTACACTTACTACAAATCCACATAGCAGAGAGATCTGAACAATCCCAGTGGGAGAAAACCACCATTAAAGGTTTGGCTGTAGTCATGGAAGACATGAGTCGCAGTCATTTGACAAACCTGCATACGGGAGAGGAAGATAGAAAAGAGTTACTGTCCACAGGTGTTCCAGCAGCAAAAACACAGCCAAAGGTAGCAGGGTTTTCAGAGCTCATGGGTCTCATATGGCAGGAAAGAACAGGGCTAGTAGCAAACTGTGGAGATGTGCAGGTTCTGGGCCCAGTAAGGTGTTTTTCTTTTTTTCAAAGTGAAACAAATGAAGACACAAACAAAAGAGCAGGCCAAGCAGCACACATAAGGGACAAGGATAAATCTTCTAATTGTCAGGGAAAAGACTGAAAAAATTAATCCCTTATCTGTTTGAAGTATTGTAAAATTCAAGGTGGTGGGCTTCCAAAATCCTGTGTTCATATCTCAGGACCGAACTGTTCCAAAGAAGGGGTTCAAGTCTATCAACAGGACCCTGGCACACACCAGAGCTTTTGATTTCTGTGTAAGTGATACCTCTCCAAAAAGTATCACAATCTGACACCTCGGATGTGACGTGAACAGACATCACACGGTAGGGGTCCGACTGTCGCTGGAGTGAGAGAGATCTTTCTTTTTTACATGAAAAAATCCCCACTGCAGTAATAGAGCAAAATATCATGCACGAGGAATATATCACTGAAGTTTGCTACATTGGGGTGGTAGGCTGTGCACTCCACAATCTACCTGCTTTAGTGAAGGATCATGATCTATTCCACCAGAAGCAGGCCATCAATAAAATACCAGACAGCGGCACACCATGAGGATCACCAGGGGATCATCAAACCATGCTATGCATACACAAAAGGAACAATATTCCTCCCAAACAAAGCCGTATGATTTCTCTGTGAAATCTCTTTTTCGAAGACCTAACAGTCTTCTCAAATTCTTCTTTGCTTAGTCCTCGTTTCTTACCTCTGAATCAGAACCGCTTTACATGAAGGATAGCTTGAGCCTCCATGATTTATGATCTTGGGGGCTTAACTGAAAAATCTTACTTCCATACTTATCTTGAACTCTAATTCATACTCTCAGTATAACACAGAACTTAAATTTATAGTTGCTAATTTCCAGAGATGCCACTGTGCATTACAAGTTTGTTACTGCTTCATATATTTCATTTCTGTCTAATGGTCTTTGTTTATGCAGGAAGTGGCAAGAGACCACATTCTGTCAAAAACATTTATTACGACCATGAGATTGAAAGTTCACTTCCCTGCATACATTAATTTCATAAACATGTTTCTGGAATAACATGCAGAAAAAACAAAACCAAGCCAACCAACCAAAACAAACAAACCTCCAAACATCTCAAAACCCCAGCCCTCTCTCCCTATAAGCTCCAAACATACAAACCAGAAAAAAACTACACCACCACGACCACCACCATCAAACTGTCCTTTATAGAGCCTCTATTTCCTCCTCCAGTCACAATTTAGAACCAAAAGAAGAGACTCTGCTCTAGGCATTGCTGATAGCTGGTTTACAGTCTGCTGGCAGACATTAAAGGATTGTTTTTCAACAGAAGAATAATATTCCTTACCACTGTGCAGAAAAAAAATTGTCTCCGGGCAGGCATTCATCAGCTGCACAATTTTAAAAAATAACAAGCATTAGTTAAAAGATAAAGAGCATGCCATCAAGTTCCTTAGAACACACAACATGTGCTAAGACTGGGAAGTGTTAAAAAAAAAAATAATAGCTGTCTTCCTCATTTCACTTTTAAGAATCCTGTGAAATCCCTTAGTTGCATGCTTCACTTTCTGCCTTAAGCTCTAGGTGAAAGGTAATGACGATGAGAGATGAAACAAGAAAAGTCATTGTTGTGCCTTATTCATGCCAAACTCAAGCAATTAAGGCATCCCAAGAGACTTCCCTGGAGCCTGCCTATAGTCCAATCACAGTTAGTTCCATAAATGACTTTCTGTGACAGAAGTTAAAGGAGGCAACCTGAAGACCCCTGATTAAATGTAGCTGCTTTATTTATTTTTTTTTCCATGTGCAATAAATCTACACAAGAACTAAGGTGTCTCAGGATTTGTTGTATAGATTTTCATAGCCAGAAATGTCCTAGAAACTTTTCCTGAGAGACAAAGTCTGGCAGCTCAAAACTGTTTTTGAAATCATACCAGCTTGCTATTCTACTATTTCCTTTGTATCTTGGAGGCATCCTTGATTGTCTGACAGAGTGCTACAACTCTTTCATAGCTTTTCCTCCAGCAGAGGTGCTAATAACCTCTAATTTATGTCTAGTTTCCCAGAGCTAGGATGTTTCACTTTAGATAACTTTAAACATCTGGCTAGTAGGTGTCTCTGGGTGAATTAGACTCACTTTATGATCAGCCTAAAGTAGCAAAGTAGGTCAGATGAACTGTGTCCCAGAAAAAAAATGCCGACTTCTCTCTCACAGTCCTTTGGAATTCTGCTGGTAGAAAGTATGGAAATATGTCAGGTTCCCAAAAGGCAGCTTGAAAAGCAGTTTGAATCAAGAGGGTAACAGTTTGAATGACAAGGTAGGGCACACAGAAATACTACAATTACAATTCTTACCTGCAGGCAGTCACATGCTCCAAAGGTCCCTCCCCTCTTTCAGTCACGAAGTTTGTGTGCCCACTTATCTTTGCCCTGATTTGTCACGATTTCAAAACACATAATACTGCCAGTGCTCACAGGCTGCCCTGTGACTGGTTGGCAGCATGAGATGTCCCTCCCTTCCTATCTGTTCTATAAGAGTTTCATAGCAAGAAAGCCTATACATTAAATATAGAAAAAAACACCTCTTTCAGCCACAATTCATGGCAAAGAATTTGGTTAAGTGTTGTGCCCCAGGTATTTTCATACTGGAATGTGATTGCCTGTGTCTTGACTCCACCATACCTGTATATAGCACAAATATACTGGTATATAGATACATAAAGGCAGCTACCTTAGTTAAATATACATGCATATATTCATAATAATGTAGAAAAGTTATATCCAATAGAAAATACTCTTTAACCAGAGCTAGGGACATTAAGAAATGAAGTCTGACTGTGAATAAAAAGCAATTAAAAGTAAAAGAAAAGTTAAGTCCTCAACCTACTTTACAAGGCAGCTGGACAAGCCTTTGAAGTTCAGGGGGAGGCCTGGAGGAGAGTGGGCACGATGGGAGTGAGAGATACAAATGACAGTCAAACATTGCATTTCTAACACGGCTGTAGTAGCAGTAGTTTGCATGTAGACATGCCTGCATCACTGCTTCCACTGAAATACATTCATTGCGTTCCTGGGAAGCCAGAAAACTTGGGAGCTATAAGTTATTGCTCTGAACAGAGGGCAAATGGCAACCCGGCAACCCAGTTTTCAAACCAGGACTTTAAATATCATTCAAGGTGACAGGAAACCTCTTTAGAGGACTAGGTGATTATGGCAGAGATGAATGTGAAATTGCAGGCAGACTTGATAACACACAACTTTTTTGCACCTATAACAGTGGTGTTAAGTACATCGTTATAGTGCCGTACTTATTGGAAAAACACGGCTAAACATCAGTTCATAAGGTAAAACAAGCTCTGAAACACTCAGGGCTTTTAAAATTATTTTAGTTGGTGGCCATGCACCTCAGAAATTCAGACTGACAAGAGACAGTTAAAGAAGTACAATGTTCACCATTTTCCTACTGGGAATAAGTCTAGTAGTTGTAGATGCAACTTGGTGCTTAAAATGAAGATGTGATCTATTTTACCATGTGCAACAATTTTGTGCTACACTGATGCATTATGCGGATTTATGAAGAGTTATAACCATAATTTCCAGGGGTCTCTCAAAGCCAGTTCGGGGACACGGATCCTTTGAACTTCTGGGAAAAGATGCTCTAAAAATGTCAGCAGAAGTGATTCTAGTGGGATAGCATCCTGTGGTGACATCATTATGAGGCAAACAGGAAGGTGTTTTCTGCTGGCAGCCAGTCTCAGACAACCTATGAACATCCTACCACATCTTCTCCTGCTCTGGAAAGCCTTCTGCTGACATGCATGGGTGTTCCACAAATGCTGAGCCCAAGCTCCAGTCAAATTACATGGGCTGGTATCCTGGTTACAGCTAGGGTAGAGCCAAGTTTTCTCAGCAGTTGTTACAGTGCTGTGTTTTGATTTGGAATGAGAATGGCATTGATAATAAACTGATGCTTTGGGTTTCAGTTAAGTCTTGTTTATTCTAAGTCAAGTGCTTTTTTTCCTTGTCTGATGCTCTGCCAGTGAGGGAATACACAGAAGGAGTTGGGTGGGAGCATAGCAGGTGGTGAACAATTGCGTTCTGCACCACTTGTTTTTCCATTTTCTTATCATTACTATTATAATTTCCCATTATTACTGTCTCTTACTTGATTTTCAATTATTAAACTGTTCTAATCTCAAGATACAAATTTTATTTTGATTTTTTCTGCCCATTCCACCGGGGAGGTGGGAAGAGATGTGGGGTTGAGTGGGTGGCTGCATCGTGTTTCATCTCCAGCTGGGCTTAGAACCATGACAGCCAGCTACCAGGCATTTTGAAGACAGCACTGAGGAGTTGCTGTGGATGATAGTGCCAGGAGTCTGGGTAGCAAAGCCTTTTAAAAGGGCAAACAAAAGCAATGAAGGCAGTGCAAAATGAAAAGTTTTTATCCCAGTGCCGAGGCAGGCAACCCCCATGAACCCAACAAATATGGTTTAAGAACAAGTTTAGAACCTTCAAGCCAATGGCTAGGGTGGGTCAGGGTCAACTACCCACCTTCAAGCAAGTTTCCAGGCAGTATCTGAGAAGCCTACCCATCCCCACAGACATTGTGTACAGGAATAATACTGTAAATTTAATTACATGCTGAAGTGAAGGCTTGCTCAAGACCTTAACTGCAAAAAAGAGTAAGAGCTAAGACAGGTAATCACAACAGAGACACAGATTATTTTGGAAGAAGCTGAAAATTACTTGGAAAAAAACCTGTTCAAACAGGAAATAATAGGGGGTAGACAGGGGACTCATGATAGATTGTAAATTTGCATCCAGTGCTATCTGTGGATGGGGTTATGAATTCATAAAGTAATTTATGACCTCACTTTTCTATATTCAGTGCTTCATCTCATATTACTTCTTACTGTCAACTCCAGATAACTGAGAGTAAAAACCTGTTCTGTTTTTCTAGTGAGTGGGATAAGCTTTCAATTGCTTACTTAGTTGCATCAAGAGTTAAATGAGTGGAGTGGCTTGTAAGTGACCAGAAATAAACCATAGAATATTTTAGATTGGAAGAGGCCTTTGGATGAGTCCAGCCATGAAGAGGGTTAGGTGATGAGTTCCATTCTTAAAGTGCTGTCGTACAAAGTGCTTAGCTGGGCACACACACAGATGTCACAGCTGTGCCTTCCAATCTTTTCCCAGCTTCTTATTTTGTCCCTTTAGCTTTGTCATTGGAAATGATACATTTCCAAAGGCTTGGTACAAAAAGCTCTTCTGTCACATCTGCTGAAGAGGTTTTTATAAATTGACCCTAATTGTCAAGTTCATTTAACTGCTGTCAGTAGCCTCTTCTTCCCAGATTTCTCTAGGATTCAATGCATCAGAAACAAAAAATACAGTCAGGCTGAATATGCCATCAGCTCAAACAATAAACTGAATTCAGATATCCACATTTAAAGCTGTACTCCATGTCTGCATGTGAAAAGCTGTTTGCTTAGGTTGTGCCCTGAGATTCAGTTCCATCCCTTGTCTATAAAAGAGGAGCCTTCTGGAGGCAGGCATGTACTTGAAAAAATGCCAGCAGTCTGAGATGGTGTCAAATGAGTCATCATAGAATCACAGAATCTTTTAAGTTGGAAAAGATTTCCAGGATCACCCAGTCAAACTGTTAACCCAACACTTCCATGTCCATGACAAAGCCAAGTCCCTTAGTGCTGTATCTCTACAGCTTTTAAATCTCCCCAGGCATGGCAACTCAAGCACTCCCCTGGGCAGCCTGTTCCAATGCTTGACCAGCATTTCAGGGGTGAAATATTTCCTAATATCTATTCTAAACCTCCCCTTGTGCAACTTGAGTTTTTTTCCCCTCTGATCCTATCATTTGCTATTTGTAAAATAGTTCAACACCCATCTTGGCACAAACTTTTTTTCTGGTAAAAAGAGGAAAACAGTTTCCTTAACTCTCAAAGGAGCTCACAAGAAGGAACAATAGGTGAGTACCACAGCTCTAGCACAATGTTAAAAGTCATGGGCTCAGCAGTCTGGATGCATGACCTGTCGAACTACCATGGAATTTATTGTCTATGTACTCTCAGGAGCTACAGAAAATACAACACTGACTAGCAGGATAAAGAGATAACCTCATAACCCTGGCTACATGCACAATCAAATGAAAATTAGAAAATTTATGTTCTCTGGATTGCTGCCTGGTGCTATAGACATCAGGTTCTCTCTTGATGTAGTGCAGCCCATGTGCTGCACGAAGAACACCAGCCTTCCTGATATCTGACACACAAAGTGCAGGCTTTACTGCAATTAATACCTTTCCACTGGCCTCCCTAACAGTTTTCACTCCATAAAATTCCTGCATTTTGCCATTAGAAAGGTGCTAATTTATGAACAACATATTCTCTGAGCACTGAGAGAAAGGGTCCTTGTTCTGAAAAAAGGCTGTGAAGACCGGCATGTCACAGGCTGGAGAATGTAAAAGAGCACCTGGAAACACTGTGAGATCTCTCCTTTGCTCCCACTGCTGTGTGCTTTCCCACTGCCTTTGCAACTAAGAAATTTTATGGGTTTCTCAAGATCTCCAAACTGCTCAATGCTGCTAAAGAGATTTCAGAGACTTCACATCCCAGTTGTCTTTGATGAACTGGCAAGCTGGAAAACAGCTCCATTACTTCCAAGGTGTCATTTCTGTTCAGTCTGCAGGCAACTACCTCCTGACAGACTTTCACGTTTATCCTGGGTCTGAGAACTGGGCACGGGTGAATGATACACAGCCTTCTTTACCTGAAGAAAAACGTGGAAAAGAAATGCAGGCTTCTGCTGCTACACACTGCATTGTTTCCTCCAATCTTTTTCTCTCAAGCTTTCTGTTTTAAGGCACAGGTTTTTGTAAAAGCTGTCAGTTGAATGTAAAATGTCAGCTGGCTGAGCCTGGTTTAGCAGTCAGCCAACCTCAGCTGGTTCCTGCAGTCAATTCATTTCCACAGGACACCTTGAGTTCCTAATTTCCTGCCAGTTTTACTAATTTAGACAAAAACAGTACCTTTTCTCATCACAGATTTGTCTCTAAGAATGGGCCATAATACTCCACTGAACTCAGGGGTCCCTCCCATTCAGGTGTCACAGCACTGCTTTACGTAGATGTTTCCAACACTCCATGCCTTTCCTGGTTCACAATATTGCAGGGAGTAGCCCAGGTGTGACACACCCCTGTCTTTGTGGGAAATAGCCGTGGGAAACTCAGATCCAGGCACAAAACTTTACTATAGTGGCCTCATGCATCCCCTGTGTGAGTTGTGTCACAACCACTCACCCTGTTAACCCATTCCAGTATGAGGGGAAAGCCTTTGCACTTCAGCTTCAGTAAAGAGGCTTTAAATAGTCATTTAACTTATCCAATCTACAAGATTCAAGAAAATACATAACATTTTAAAGTGCTGAGCACTTCATTTGGGGTAATATGAAATAACATATAATTGAGCTAGTATGAAATTATATTAAAATGACATAATATGAATTAACTGTGAAAACCAAATTAGATGATATCTGATCTGTTAGACAAAATTTTCATTTCTTGTATAACTGCAGACACTGTTTTCACCATTTCAACAGCAATTTTAATTACCCACAGCATCTTCTCACTGTTCAATAAGTTCTCCTGGCCCCCACATCTTTGGATTTCTCATGTGGGTGCATAGGCCAGTTTCTCAGCTCATTGAAACCACTCAGAAATCACTTTTATGTTGGTGAAATGATGCAGATTTATGCTTAGTGATATACTCAGTTTACCTACAGACAAAGAAAGGTTTTCAGGTAAAAAACTTTTTTTTCTGTTGACTGCTTTCTGTTATCCACAGGCAGAAAAATTTGTTTGTCTGACACAAATGTTTTAGCAGTTGAGCAAGGAAAGAAATGATTTCAGATTATCATACCTGTTGTTGATGTGTTCCTCAGTAGGACCATATGTCCACAGCAATTACAAAGCACTACACAAAACCATACTTCTATGTAATTTCTGACCTTCCTGAACTAACAGATTCTATAGATGCAAAAACCTCGCCATGCATTTGCCTATACTTGCCTTTAGCTCTGCTTTTTCCACCTCCATTGTCTTGATTGCAGCTCCAAACTAGCCACAAGCCAGCTGATCCTTCTCGTAGGCTGCTTACCATCAAAAGGTTTCTTCCTTTCTTCATTGTTTTAATGCAGAGTTCATTTCAGGCAGAAAATGGAAACTTGTGTGTATTGTGCAGTTGTAATATAGTTGGAAATTTCTGAAATACACAGAGAATAACCCAATACTTTAAATTTCTTCTGTGTTTGTTGGTAAAATCTGTCACCTTGGGGCAAAAATCACAGAGAAGTTGAATCAATTCATATAATGTTCTAGAGGTCTTTTTGTAAAGATGCTGCCTGGGGAGATCAAGCTTCCAATTTAATCTTTTCTTAGAAAAGCCAAAGGTTTTGGCTTCTTTCATGAATGAAATCTTTTTTCTTTTGTAAGGTTAAATATATTCCTCGCAGATTCCTCCACTTGCCTGGAGTCTAGGGTCTTGCAACATTGATTTTATTGATGATTTTAATACTTTTATCAGTTCGCATCCTCAAGACCAAGCTGAAACATTGTCTTTCCCATTTCAAGGTTTGTTTTTACTTCAGTGGTAGATTGATTAGTTACTTCATAAATAATTAGTCATTTATCACATGTGAGTGGGCTTCCATCACTTTTAGGAGTGCAACTTCTCTCTATTTTCCTGTGTTTTGTAAAAACGACAGCATATTTTACTGCCTTTCCCGAAGGCATAAGGTTACTCTTGTCTCTCTGTGACCCTATGTATTGATTCTGAATATGTCTTAAAATCTTCAGAGCTTCTCGTTGGATACCCATTTAAAAGGACATCTTCTGGTGAATGTAAAGCCGGATGTTTACAAATTATTATTTGTAAATTATTATAGGCGTTGCATTGGGAAGAGGCTTCCCTTGCATTTTGTCTGGAGTGATTCCTGCCATGAGGAACAGATACTGTCACTTTCAGGGATGTTTCCTAGAGCCCAAAGGGAAAAAAACCCCTCTGTGTTAATTCTGCTGATAACAAAAAAGCATCAGGAACAGGCTTTTGTAGGCAACCTCCTCTGAGGCTGTGGGAGCATTCACTCCATGTGGTGTACATGCTGCATACCAATACAGAGCACAGCACTGTGAAAGCACAAATAAAGCTAAATAAATTGTTTAGGGCATGCAAGCACAGAAAAAAAAATAGAAAAAAAAAAACCAAACTAGAACATAATGAAAAAAAAACACGGCAAAGCACAGCACTGGGAGCACCGCTGTGGGAAAAGCAACTCCACCTCGGACACACCAAACACACTCTGACACAAGGAGGTGGCATCTTTCTGAAGAGAAAATGAAAGATATTGCGCAGGGATCCAGTGGAAACTCTTTAGATTAGGCAAGATGCTAATGAGTGAGATAATTTTTTCCAAAGAGCATTAATTTGGCTATTGAGTTTAAATTGCTGACTGTATTTATAGCCGTATAAACATTTGTGGTAGTTGGGAATTAGTCATAAGAAAATGTAGAGGAAATAAAGGACAAAAGAGAGGGAGGGAGGGAGGGAGGAAAGGAGGGAGGAAAGAAGGGAGGCAGGGAAGGAGGACTTAAATGATGAATGAAATTATAATAAATATCTTCTTTCAAAGTAAAGAACGGGTTTCATACATCCTTCTAATGTCCACGGGTGAGACAGTTTATCTATAATGAGCGAGTTTGATCAAAATTTTCTTGGATAAAATACCAAGGCCCAGAGGGAAATTTATTCCTGTTCCTTTTACCTCCTAGGAAACCAGAGAGCAAAGCAAATTGCAACAATTTGTGACTGTAAAGCAAACACAGAGTTCTAATTATATTGTTTTTCACCAACAGTTACTTTAAATACACTCTCCCGGCTTGTATATGCTTTTCTAAAGCCCATTAGTTCTGTCAGTACTGTTTTTCCTGAAGGAGAAAGTTATTCTAGCTGAGAAGCCTTTGATTATTTTCATTATTATCTGAGACACTTGCACAACTTCCAAAACATTCCCTATGCCCTCCGGCCTCTTCAGATGCTGCTGTCTCTCTTCAGCACCCCTTGATTTGGTTTAAGAGTTTCATCTAATTCAAGTGACAGAAAATAATTTAGTCAGGTCTTAAAGCAGGTTTCTTTCTCGACATACAAATCTAATTTCCAATCAGCAGTTGGTCTTTGATTGCCTTAGAAATTTAGACATAGACAGACAGATGGACAGATGTGCTATATTCTGGTGCCCCTTTATTTACTTTGCATTCTGGATGTCATGACATGCTTGCATGGCACATGCTTGCACACATTTTGTCTTTCACAATGCTGTTTGCATGTACATTCTGAACGGTAGCTGATTGACCACTGATTATCAGTTTAAGTGTTGAAGAGAGCACCAACACCAAGGCTGTTTCTCTAAGGTTGACTAACAAAGGAGGAAAGCAGATTAAGCAATTTTAAGTTAATGTCTGTGCTGACTGGCTCTACCAAACTACAAAAATAATGTACATTTTGGGAAAGTTCCTTGTGTCGTGGCTTACATCCTTTGATTTCAATTTTTTAAGCTATTTCCATCTTGCTAAGGCTGGAAGGGATTACATCCTTGGTCTCCATATGTAAGAAGCCAGGAGAGGAAGCGAAGAGACCCCTATGGATGAGTTGAGACCTGCTGGTCAAACTGAAGGACAGGAAAGAAATGCACAGGCAGTGGAAGCAGAGACATGATGATGGTGCTTTATCTTTGAAATTTGCTTTGTCATGAGTTTAATGTATATGTAAATTAATGCAGATGTAAAGTCATTTCCTTTGGCTAATGCCAGATGAAAGAACACCTCCCATCAGAATATTGTTGCAGTTAACTTAAGAAATGGCTGTAATTATGAACAGCTTTTCTACCAGAGGGAAGAATGGTGCATTTCAAATGCCTCTTATATTGAAATACTGAATTATTTTACAAAGGAGCTGGGAGGAGGCCAAAATGTAACATTTCAGGTTGGTTATGAGGTTTAATCACTCCTAGGGCTGGAACACCACTGTGTGGGACAAAGACCAGGCAAGGGTGAAGTCTTATTACCTACAGGGTGCTTTGTGTACTCACTGTGCTATCTTTGTAGGTGAAGAAATGCATAATGGACATGGAAAAAATATAAGATGGCTGGAGTACATGGTCTGGTGGAGACAGAAAGGTCCTCTTTTTGTCTCTGAAGAGCTGTGTGGAACTAAAAGAAATTGTATCACCAGAACATTGAAGGATGCTACTGTTAAAAATGAGCTTTTGCCTCATTCATCATTATTTACATATTAAAATGTATCATATGCTAATAATCTCAATGAAGTACATGCTACCACATATATTACTATATTTCTTAAGTCTCTGTCTAGATCATGCTGTATGTATATAACATTGGGCTATATAACATTGGGCTGTATATAAGGAGAGTGGAAATTTCACCTGGTTAGGAGGAAGAACAAAGAAGGCCTTGGTGATGAAGACAATACCTGCATCTTTGCCCTAGTTCTGCTCCTGCAATCCATCTTGGATCAGTGTGGGAAATCCTCTCAGTGCATATTCTGAGTTGAAATAAAGTGGTTACTAGAGTAACAAGGGGTCCTGCAGCCTAAACTTCATATGCAGGCTCACATGGGTAAATATAAGCAGGAAAACTACGTAAGAGCATGTTTCACACGCAGTTGCATTCAAGATGGAAAACAAAGTACTGTAATTCTGTGGGAACCCAGGGCAAGGGGAATATCGCCCTGTCTGCCCTGGGGTGCTCTGACTCCCAAGACAACACTGACTTTGACCTTATTCATGGAGAAAACTTCCAAAGCCTCAAGGTAAACTAGAAACCACAAAAACGTAAAATAGATTATAGAGATTGTAGATAGTAGTGTAGTATGTCACATGGGTGAGAAATTTAAGTTTTAGGATTTTTAGTATGTTATAGATGGGTTCAAGATGGAAGATATAGGGTGTTATCTTAAATTCCTTTCTTCTCTCTTCTTCTTCCTCTTTCTTCTTAAGTTTTAGTGGTATCTTGTAATTAGGTAGAAAAATCTACACTAAGAGTCTTTAAGGGTCAGTTATTAAGTTACAAAAAATAATTTAAGTATCACTTCTTAATTAGTTAGTTTAGTTTTTTATTAGACTTAAAAAGACCTTACAACACAAAGTTATTAACCATTTTTTGTGCTGTTTTCACACATACAAAGTCTGGGTGCAGACAGCATGCTAAAGTTTTGATAAGATAACAATAAACAAAAACTAAAGACCAAAAAAGTCCATTGTGTCTCTTGTTCCCAACACAGAACTACACCAAGAGGGTCTCCCCTGCCAGGGCAGCCTCCAGAGAATTACCCAACTTAAAACCCACAAACTCACATAATTCTATTACAGTTTGCTATCTCTGACAGAAACCACAGATAAATTCAGTAAACCAACATTGTCCTGGTATTAGTGAAGTTACTCCCTCAACTGTACACAGGTTGACAAGTGCATACTGGTGTGTCCTTGCAATTTTGCCTGGCAGGTCTCAGGAGCAGAGAAAGCATTTTTTGGTCCACAATCACACAAGTAGTCAGGTGTCACATATTACACATATTATAGTAATATGTATATGTGTCACATATACACATATATATGTGATATTACCTGATGCTTGGTGAGATGCTCAAGGAACTGAGCGTCTCTGATTCCAGCATTGCTGGAATTTGTCTAACTCCAAATTGTTCATGACAGATTGCTCTGTTCCTCTGTAGATGAATTAAATGAGGGCCATAATTAGGAGCTTGATACAGCACTGTGGGTGTGATTTTGTCATGCAGAAAATCACTTTAAAAAGAGAAAGGATCAGAGATTCAGAGAATTTGTTTTCTAATTTTCATTGAAAAAGGTCTTTGAAATTCAAAACAATGGTGACTAAAAATGGAAAAGTCATTCTAAGTAATATGAGAGATGGTTAATAACTTAGACAATGTCTTTTCTATCAGTGTCTGTATAAATATAGGCAATAATAGAAATTCAAGAAAGATGTCTTATCAGTATGAGCTTTGTCTGTTTCTGGGATAATATATTTTCGCTTTTTGATCCATAGAAGCTGCTAGTTTTTTAATAGTGACACAAATACAAATAGCAGTGTCCAACCCATTATCTTATTTTCTTTCTTTTAATGCATTAATATCCACATAAAGTATGGTGACCTATTCTAAGGATGAACAAGAATCCAGAAGTATTCTGAAGATTATTAGTGTTAACTCCATAATTTGCATAAGTGAGGAATGAACGAGGGTGGTTGCTTCACTCTGACATTTGAGAAGAAGAAAGAAGGAATCAGGGATGTGAATGGTGGGAGCTGCTGGACAGCACCAGTGCAGAGAAGGACCTGGGGGTCCTGGTGGACAGCAGGGTGACCATGAGCCACTCTCAGGCCGCCAGCAGCCTGGACTGCACAAAGAACAGAACCATCAGCAGGGCAAGGGATGTGATCCATCTGTTCTTTCTCTCAGCAGCATTGAAGGCATGGCTGGAATGTGGGGGCTCAGTTCTATGTTCTGCAGTACTACAGAGACCTGAACTTTCTGAAGAAAGTTCAGTGAAGGCACTGGGGGATCTGTTGTACCAGAAGAGGGTGAGAGAACTGTAAATGTTCAGAAGTGAAGGCTCAGGAGAGCAGTACTAATGTGTAAGTAGTTGAGGGAAGGGAATGATGAAGACAAAGCCTGAAAATTCTCAGCATTATCCAGTCACAGAATCAGAGGTAATGGGCAGAAGCTGAAACATGAGAAATTTTGTTAAAGCATAAGAATAAAAATATTATTGCAAGGGTGGTCAAAGAGTGGAATGGGCTGCCCAGATAGGTTGTCCTATGCGTTGTCTGTCTCCAGCTTTGCAGACATTCCCAGACCAACAGGAAATGGTCTGGGATATGTTGGTCCTTGAGACTCTGGTGGGAGTAGAAAATTATCTATTGTCAGTTACAAAATACAGTAGGAGAACACCTAATGCTGTTAGTTCAGTGATGCAAACCCATATAATTCAAACCCATTAGTAACAGGCTCAAAGGGTCCTTGCCAAAGTCATGACAAAATCCATCTATGTACTCACAGGCACAGGATTCTTTGTTTTTACCCCATAACACAAAGTCATCCTCAGACCAAAGGCATGCTATTCTGCTTCCTTGCCAGAATACCCAAAAAAGCAAGGAACTGCAGTAAACCAAAGTTCCAAATCTTAACTCCACAGCATTGATATTACCTCCCTTTTAACTATAACTTAGGATGTTGACTACACTGTGCAAGACAGTTAGTCTTCCTTTGATGAAAGTCCCTCTACTTCTCATACAGACTCCTAATCATGTAATATTATGAAAAAAAAATCCTATCTATCTACTCTTCACTTTTATTGCACTAGCATTTTTTAGAAGTGAAACTTACAAACGTATTACAGCTGATTTGCAACAGAACAAAACACCTGTTTCTCTTCAATCAGGAAAAAAACCTAGTCAGTTTGGAATGGTTAATTTTTTTTTTCTGTACCTGTGATTTAGATGCTGGACTAAAAACCAGGTATTCAGAGGAAATTTTATAGAGAGTGAAAGAAAGAGTAGAAGCCATTTATCCCTGTTTTTTGTTTCCCAAATATAGATTCCCTCTCTGGGATTCTACTGTTCTGGAAAAGCCTCTCTTTGTCCTGCAGAGTTCTATGCCACTTTGCTATACTCTGGCTTCAGTTTGTAAGAGATTTGTTAAAGCTTTCACTGCTCTAATGAATAGGAACAAACATAGTGATGCTTCAAGCAGATCTGTTTCACAATTTTATTTTCTGGTTTGCTTTCACCTTCTAGACTCAGACACTCGAAGAACAAAACTTTAAGCCATTTGTAAAAAAATACTTTCTTTTCCTGATGCAGTCAAATTGAACAGTCTATAGCAACTGCCAGGATGTCAGATGGGGTCTTTCTGTAAAAGACAAGTTTATTCTCTTTGTTTGGTATGTGGGGTTTATTTTGTTCTGGTTTTGTTGGATTTACTTCAAACTTTTAAAGAAAATCTCCTGCAAGAGCCATTCCACTTGAAACTGTCACATCTCCCTTTTGGAAGGAGCAAGGTCCTTGAGACTGAAGAGCTCATTGTAGATATACTGAACTAGCCTATGGCATTTGAATTATGAAAAAGCCTCTGGGAAGGAAAGTGGAATGGAGCCTGAACATCCCTTGTCCCTCTCAAGCTTGTTTTCTTCATGAACAAATTTTGAACAATTTCCTTGGTATTACTTTAACTCCATTCCTTCAGAGCTCCCACCTGGAGCAGCTTGGTACATGTGAGGAGTAGACAGTTCTTTGAACAGCCTACACAAGCAAAGGAGACAGGAGGCATTGGTGGTCCATCACAAAACCATTGTTGCTGTCACAGTATTCAATTATTGTTTTTATGGCTAGTAGTTCCTCTAATTAACTATTCATTGTAGTATTTTAACATCTGTGTTTACCTGGAAACATATGAACACATCAACCAAAATAAGAAATACCTAGTAATAGATATTATCTCTAGGATAACATCAGGCAGATTGCCATCCCAGGCTTTCCCCATTCAGGCTGGAAATCCAGTGCAAGTCTTAAATATTTTTTCTTGGCCAGTGCAACAATCTCACCTGTCAGATATGCAGTGAATGATGGTGGAACAGCTGCAGTTACTAGTTCTTGGACTTCTGTATTGTGCATGGTCAGATTACACTAGAATTAATGGGGAAAATAGTAAATATTATTAACAGAATATTTCCTATAGAAAATGCTAATTTTCACTGTCAGTAAGACACTTCACACAGAAGACCTTGCAGGTTGACTGCAGCAATCATACTTGGAAAGTTTCTGAGGGCTTAGAGAATAGCAAGTCTTCTACTACTCATTTTCAAGAGGGTCACCCACTTTGAACTCTGTTCTCACTGCATGATATAAGTTGAAAAAGAGAGGAGATTTAAGGCATCTTTAGCCTCATGGCCTGTCTGAGAGTTGCCTTTCTTCCCCAGAGGAGACCACAATTTTACAATGACTTAATAGCATAAATAATGCCATATTTCAGTCAGCCGGTTTTCATCCCATAAAAATTAAATTATATTATGTTTGATGTCCTTTAAGGAGTCTGGAAGTCCCATTCTTTTACAGACTTGTCCAATATGTTATCCTGTGACATGACAGTGTATTGTCCTTAGCAGCTCACCTCTTGAGTAAGTATTGTCTTGAATTACAGGAAAAGTTTGTTC
Organism: Taeniopygia guttata; assembly: GCF_048771995.1. Taxonomy (NCBI): domain Eukaryota; kingdom Metazoa; phylum Chordata; class Aves; order Passeriformes; family Estrildidae; genus Taeniopygia; species Taeniopygia guttata. The sequence continues at coordinate 9,045,942 of NC_133063.1, read as the reverse complement.
GTAAAATGTGAAACTTAGAAAATCATATCTGAGAGAACACAGCCAAAGAGAAAATAAGTCCTAGCTGTGCTGATATGTCCTCATTTAATCTCTTCAATAGGTAGAAAAATCATCTCTTTGTAGCTCCTGCTCAGAATAAAAGAGTCAGACATCATTATAGTGTGAATCACCAGCAAGGATGTCTTTCTCCCATCCTAACAAATCCATTTCCCTCAAGCATCTTGATTCTTTTCTCTCACAAAGGTGTGGATCTGTAATAATTTTGACTTCAAAAACTATTCTCAATCCATTTAAGTTTCTGACAACCGAATTTAAACTCTCATATCCTGATAAATGGAATAAAATTGGAAACAATCCTTCTATAATTTAAACTTCAAAATGGTGAGGCAGATGTCCATGAAGCCTTAAGAAAGGTTTCTTGTTGACACCAGTAATGTGCGCCATGAGAAAGTCATATTTCCAAACCTGCCTGAAGAGCACTTGCTCTCTGGGAAGAACTGGTTAATGAGATGATCAGAAGAGGAAGAAAGTCTGACAAGTGCCTTCAGTGTGTTTGTGCAGAGACAAAAGCATGTCACAGTAATGCACAGACTTATATTCCTGTCAGTACTCATTCCTGTCCTGTACTGATTCTCCTCTCTTGTCTCTAACCAGTTGTCTTTGTGTGGTGTGCGATGGTGTTGTGCTCTTCTTTGGGTCATTCCATAAACAAATGCCTCTTTTGAATCCAGCTTAAACCCACTGGCTTGTCACAGAAGCGACATTCACCACAGAAATCTAAAATTCCTTTCCCCAGAATAGAACAGACTTTGACAAGGCAGGAATATCCATGTTCATATTGGTGATGGGGCAGGTATTCCTAAAGTATATTGCCGAACTGTAAAGCATAAAACCCCCAAAGAAAACCCTAAAAGCAAACATGGTAAGATAACGTTGCTGTGTCTCTGACCTGCTGATGAAAGGAAGAATATTACATACAGCGCCTCAGTCTTTGCTAGATCAGCCAAACAATTGAGATAAAATTAAGTAATTCAGGTCACTGCAAAACATTCTATTGTGACCAGTAGCTTAATCTGTCCTTTTCCTAGATGTTTATGGCATCTTTCTACTGTTTCTTTCATTGTTTTAAGCTGCCCATTTCAGGGACTCATGCATAGTAAATGAAAATGTAGAGGAAAATCTGCAAAGGAGACTGAAATTCTTTCCTTGTTCTGTCAGATTACAGCATCAATCAGGGAGGCATGTGAGATGTCACAGAACATAGCTAAAAGCAGAGATGACAATTTAATGGGGTGTATTAAATTGGTGGACTCCAGTCCACCAAAGGTCAAGGCATATGAGCTTTGAAATGGTTCAAAGGACGTGTGAAATTTGCCAGGGAAAAGGCACATGCCAGAATGAAACTATAAAACACCAGATCAGGACACGTGCCTTGTAGTGGGCTGTTGTCTGTGTGTAAGTGGCCAGGCAGGACAGAAGATGGGAAGGATGCTAGGAAGCAGAGAGTTGTCAGAAGCTGCATATGGGAAAGGATACGGAGAGAAGCACTCAGGTACCACGGAATTCTCTCAGTGCAGGCTGTGCAGCAGCGATGATGATCTCTTGGTGAGGGCAAACCTCTGCTGCAGGAACGACACTACTGGGGTGAGTTTAGGTGGACAAGCATCACTTTTATCAGTAGACTGTGAATGGTGTGCAATTGCATTTAATTCAGGGAGGTGTTGAGCCTTCAGCAGGCGACAAATTTCCTTGGAAAAGGTCCTTCTGTTCCTCTAGCCTGCTAACATCCACTTCAGAGGTCAGAGGCTGTCCCTTTCCTAATGTCAGGCAAGAAAAGCAGAGTTGAGCTGAGATATCCAGTGCAAGATCTTAGCAACAGCAGCTGTACAGGCATTCAGAGAGAAGAAATTTTTCAATTATCAACCTTAAGTCAGAAAACAAGAGGGAGACACTACCTTTGCATCTGACTTCACAAAAAGGGATCCTCCTGTTGTTTATTGTTTAAATTTCAAAACTTTTAACAGGACCAGAAATTGGAGTCACTGAAGAAAAGAAGCTGCAGAATCCTCAGTAAATTAGTGATAAATATTTGAAGGGTTTTTGCGGCTTGCTGGCCTGTGATTAAAAGCAGAGTTAAACACAGTAGATCCTGTCTTCCCTTTGAATTCCAGCATCAGGAAGAGAAGAACCCACAGAACTCTGACATACTGGTTAAATTGAAAACTTCCTGAAGATGTGTTAGAGGCTAAAAGATACTCTTTTATGGCTCATCATTAGAAAATATTAGGTGGCATGTCTTTAATCACCCATGCTGTAGCTCCAAGCTGGCAAATATCCACTGCAGCCTTCAACATTATTTGTACAGGTAGGTGTAATAGGTACAGTGAGACTGCCCAGTGTCCAAATCAGGCCCCAAGGCTGCACCCATCCTAGTAAATTAGCCCAGGAATATCCCAGGCATCTCTAGCAGTTTGGTATGGATTGACCCCTTAGTAAAAATAAACTGTCTTAATTTCCACAGTGAGTAGAATGGATGCCAAGTGGCTGGGTGCCAAGTGCAATGTTCCCTAAAATATCCTGTTTGAGACAGTGTGCAGCTAATCAGGAACATGGGTAACAGACTATGAGGCCCTGCAATTATTTACTGGGAATAAATACAAATCCAGACCCATTAATAGAGATACAGAAAATATTATTTACAAAAGCAGTGCTAAACTAAAGAAGTAAGATAATGAAAATACCTCTAAATATCTCAATAATCACTGTGACGTGGGATTAAAAACACAGTTTCTGATTCTGGGTGTAATGGAGTCAACAAAGGGGATCCTTGGATTACTTAAGCTGTGTTTTAGCCATCTCTCCCTGTCTTTACAGATATCTGACCAGCTGATGGCCACTTGGAATAGAAATAACTACCTGATATAACTATGAAGTCATTAAAATTCACAGCCAAGCGGAATGCTTCCTGTGCATTCCTTTTATCCAGTGTCAAACCCCAACAGTTTTCTGAATAAAATGATATTTAATTTTTCTAAGTTATAAAAAAATAAGTGTTTTCCCAGTAAAAGGGTAATTTTAATAACTATTAAACAGAAAATGTTAGCCCCCCTTCCCCAAAAAGCGAGGAAGAAGATAAATAAACAAAAAGTCATGATGTATGCAATAGTTAGTATTGAATCTATAAGAAATGCCATTATTATAAGGACTATTGATAAATCAGATTATTATTTTGTGATTCACAGGGATCTGGAAAACTGGACCAGCAACAATCTGATGTAGAGCAAGAAGGGAAAATGTAAAGTCCTGCCCATGGAGAGGAAAAAATCCACACACTCTGGATGACAACCAGCTGGACTGCAGCACTGCACAGAAGGACCTGGGGGTCCCAGGCTGACCACGAGCCTGCAGTGAGCCCTCAGGGTGGCTCAGGGACAAGAGCTGCCAGCAGGCTGGAGACAGAATGCCTCCTCACAATAAATAAATAAAGTTTGTCTGGTGACCAACACCCCAGAGGGCTGTGTGGCTCTTCAGTGTGTTGGAGAGCTGGGCAGAGAAGAGATGTCTGAAATTCAACCAAGGCAAATGCAGGGTCCTGCACCTGGGGAAGAGTAACAGGGGGACAGAATAAGAGGTAATGAGCACACTCAGAGGTAAGAAGACACATTTTTGCTCTGGTTGTGGTTGAGCACTCTATTACTATGCAGAAGCCTCGGGTAGAGAGATTGCTAATCTCATTTAAGTAATTTGTAGATCCTACAATGTTAGTAGGAATGTACATACACCATCCTTTAGAGTATTTATTATACAAAGCACCACGTTTCACTCTTCGCTACTGGAAGATATTTATCAGATCACAGCAGAAACAAAACATTTTTCCAACTATTCAGTAGCTGCTTCTATAGAGCTAAACATTACAAAATGTGGTCCATGACAGCCTTTCTATAAATACTCAACCTGTTCATGTTCTATCTGTAGGAAGCAATGATGCCTTTGACCTCTAGAATACCCATTTCAGCATTCAAAATCCTTCTGTCACCGTATCGATTTATTAAAAAAAAAAACAAAATGAAAACAAAACCCCCTAAAGATGCCTAAACTGTTCATAAATATGGACCAAAATTGTAGCAAATTCCATTGTCTCCAAATGACTTAATGTTTACTAAGGAGGAAAAAGTGGACAGGAAATAAAGAGCCCCATGCTAGTGTAGAATGAGGTTGTTTGCATAATTACTAAGAGTTGATTAATAATTACTGCCAAATGTGCTTGGTTTATATTTGGTCACTTACATAAATGATTATTCAGAAAAAATAATTCATGGTCATCACAATTTCCATAAACTGAATGTGGGTATTTCTCTCAATTTCACACTGTGCTGTGCCATATGAGCCCCCACCTTTCACACCCTACTGGTCTCTTGCTGACATCTTTTAACCCTGCTTTTTTATATTTTCAAAGCAGTAAACAGTTTTGGTTGCCATTGTTCACATACTCAGTTTTGTATTATCTTAAAACAATATTTAGCAGAAGGACCAGCAAAATTCCCAAAATAGTGACATTTCATTTGGATCCTATGCAGGTATCTCCACTAATATAGCCCATTTGGTCTATCTGATTTAAGCAGTTCTTTGTTTGAATAATTTGCTGTTCCCTCTGCTGCCTGGTCCCTTATCCAAATATCTCATATTTTAAAACTTTCTCCTGATAATCGTGCTAATCAAGTCAAACAAAGCTTGTAATTGTTTTCAGTCCTGTAATTTAACTGTTGAAACCCAGTCCTGAACAGCAGCCATTTTCGTCAGTCTCCTTAGAAGGTGGAATTTTTATCTGATATGGATAAAATATTTTGAACTCCCAGAATACATATAAATTTGAGAAAGATGTAAAATTCCACTTTAAACCAAAGAAGAGAGCTAAAAGGAAAGACATAAACACTTGGAACACAGCAAGAACATAACCAATTACCCATAAGCTGCTTTTGTCTACTTCTACTCATACTAAAAGCTCGCTCAAACCTCGACCCATCAGAAGTATTCTTGTTCGTTTTATTTGAAGAATAGTGTTGTGTAAATTGTTCTCTTCAACTAGCTTATAAAACCCTGTAATTCTGATATAGAAGAAACATACAATATAAAAATACTGCATTCTTTTCAAATTGCTTCTAACTGCCTTTTTTTTTTTTTTCCCCAAGAGCCTATAACAACAAGCCTTATACAAACTGAAATTCAGGAAACACACTCCTTCGAAGCTTATTGTGATTTCCATCTTACAGTACCAGCAGAAGCTACAGCTAATGCTATTTTTCTATTTATATTCTAAACAGCTCCCTTTCCATTCCCTTTGTTCTGATGAGCTCCCATAGCTTTCTTTGTTCTCACAAAGTAGAAGGATAGCAAAATCTTACATGAATTTGAGGGGCAGAACAAAGATTTTTGCACTGTAGGATCACAAAAAATGTTTAAAAATGAGGATTACATAGAAGGTCAGAGGACCAAACTTACACGTGGAACGAGGTGCATGAAACTGTGAGCTAGCTTATTGATGTTATCTTTTCAAGGCTCACAGTTGCACTTCAGAGGAAGAGCGAACAGTCCCATGCATGTTTTGTCTGCTTTAAGGACCTTGCCCACTGTCACTGAAGTTCTTTCAATCAATGCTATAAAAACACATTCTCTACTGAATTCTGCTAAATATTTGCCAGCAAAACAATGTATGACAAAGGAACACAAGCACTAAGCTGGCCCATCTAGTGACTCCTTCAGTGTGGGATGAAAATGCAAAGACTCCTTCAAGAAAGATAAGAGATAATACCTGTTCCTAAAGTGTCTTTCCAACAGTGTCACCTAAGCCTGCAGAGGTGAGGAAGAAGTTGAGCCCATAAGCTTACTGTTAATCTTTCTATCCAGAGTGTACTTTTGGATGCATACGAGCAGTTTGTGATGAGAATAGAGTTGTTTCAAAATGAGGCTTGAAACAAAAGTTCCCATTGGTTACCTCTTAAGTTCAAAGGGTAGAACACTAGGAGACCCCACTGGGTTTCACTCTGATTATTCTCAGTATTTGAATTATCGGCTTAAATAGTACAAGCTGCAAAATTTGTACACAATCCAAGAGTAAAGGGAACGTATTTACCAGCCATCTGATCTTTGGAGCCAGGATCTCAACAGAAGAGCTAGTGATGGCAGCAGACATGATAATGCATTCCAAAAATAATGAAGGAAGAGTTAAATATACAAATAAATGGGAAAGTATCAGTCAGTCAACAAAGGCAGAAAAATATTTGGAACTATATTGGTTAAAAAAAAAAGTTTCTGTATGTCAGGGAGGTGCAACTTGGCATTGGTGTATATTAAAAGTACATTGCTTTATCTGAGAGGTATTTATTCTCTTCTGGTCCATTTGTAGGTTATGTAAACTGGAGAAGTCAGGACTTGTCCAGGGAGATTCCAGAGACCAAGGAAGATGAAAAAAACCCTGTAAAACCCAGAGAGGCTCAGAAATGTGACATCTCAGAGGAAACTGGAAAAAGCTGAGTTAATTTCATTTCCAAAAAGATCTGTAGAGTGTGAGTAATTTGCTAATGTCTTCCTAATGCTTCAGTTGAGATTGATGAAAGTCGATTCCTCCCACCTCACTAGGAAATGTCATTAACAGCCAAATGTAAAATGGACACGATGGCTGGCACCTCCAACACCAAAATTAGGGGGACCTTATATATCCTTCAAAAAGACATAGGTCCCTGTTCTACGCTAGAGGATTCTGGGGTGAGGATCTGAACAGGTTGAGACAGGGTCCTCACTTAGAGGACACACACTTTTAGCAGTTCCTTGTAAGGATGAGTTTAAAGGAAGCATTTCACGCAAGATAAGGGATTTTTGTCTCATCATTCAGAAATATCCATCCCTTCCTTACCTGCTGGACTCCGGCCCTGGTACATTACTCACAAAAGTGAAGTGCAAATAAACTGAGCAGTATGAATCCGAGCTATTCAGATTCTCTGAGTATTTAAAACAAAAGCATAAACAAAGGAGTAATGGTGCTGAATCGGCAAATTCCATGTAAAGATCCTAATTGGGAGGTCGCTCTTTATATTGGTGATTGCATGCCCCTGTCTCTAACAGTGAAGCAACAAGTTCATTTCTTAATAGTATTATCTCTAAAAATCACAAATTTAAGATGTACCTTACAGAGTCTGAGCAACTTTCATATAGGGTTTATAAAAAACAACACCCTCCAGGTGCTAAGTCCTGTGATTTCTTTATCAGTTTTTTGTACTCCAAATCCTAAAGTGAGCTGTCATTACTAAGACTCCTCAGAGACATAGGATACGATGGTGTAGGGTATGTAATTATGTAATTATGTTGCCATGCATCTTCAGAGAAACAGTGGAGTTCATGTTAGAAAGGGTTGGGATGCCAGAATAATATTGCTTAATCAATTGCACCATAAGATATCACCATTTTGCACCTTTCTACCCAAAGAATTTTTTCCTTATACTAAGAAAGTAGAAAAATGTTTCTGTTTGTAAAGAAAAAGTTGTCTTTCTTAGTTGATTTTTACAATGCCAGATTATGTTTGATTGGTTCATTCCAGTAATAAAACTTCTCAAATTAACAACGTATAAGTATCTGCATATCCTTACAAATCCCCTGATATGCGTGCAACATCATTTATGGAGCAAAGAATAGATTCAGCTATGGAAATTACCACCTGCTGTTTGCTTCAGGTGTTGCAAGGTTTGGGCAAGAAGCAGCTTTCTTCATGTGCAGGAAAAAAAATTAAAAATAGAAAAAGAGAAGCTGGAAGCCTTATTGTAGAGGCAGCAATTCTTCCTGGTTGTGGTCAGAGTGGGAATGGGGCACTGCTTCCAATTTCAAAGAATGGCATTACCACTCTGACTGTCAGGGTCCCCTCATAGGTGAAAATGAATAAATTGGATAGATATGGCAACTGTGCAGTTGAAGCCAAAACTACAGTAACCCAACTATTTACTGGGGAAGTGAATGGACATCCTCTGTCTAATTATTGTATGTGAGAGGCACTCAATAGTGTATCTGCCTGGAAGAAGATTTGAAATAGTCTAATAATTCCCACACCCATTTTTTCTGTTGTCTCTTCATAAACTGCCACCTCCTCTATGAATCTCATTACCAGAAGCTCTTTTAATTTCTTTTTCTGACAGAGAATAATGAAGCTTCCTAAGTTTATTGAGTGAAATTGTCAACTGATACTTACACATGGAGACACCAATCCATAATTCTCCAGGATCAAGGGAATTCTTCACATTTCCTCCAAAGGATTTTGCATCAAACTCTGATCTGTAAGAGAAATGTGTGGAGTACTCTTAAGGATGAAATTAATGAATTGTGAAAATATATTCAAATTTTGTTCAGCTTCCATGATTATGTTTCTACCAGTCAGCATGCATTTTAATGCTTCTTCCCGCACCTGGTGCCTGAATAACAACTAAATTGCACACTACCAGCAGAGTTTATTTGCTTTATTGAGTTATAGATGAATAAGCGATAGAGGGATCCAAAATGTTTGTGCTTCATGTAATTCAGATGTTTACTTCAGAACTCACTGTTCTTTCTACCTGTACTTCTCCCAGTAAAATAGTCCAAGCATCTGCTGAGCATCTGCAAAGAAATGTCACTCCTTTCCTACCACTTGATGTGGGTGATTATGTGTGGGCACACTGTGGCACAAGCTTGGCTGAAGTGGAATAACGTCCTAAAACAGCAAATTTGTGCTGTACTCCAGGTCAGCTGAGTAATCACAAGACAACTATTTCTCTTATCAGATGGACAACACCTGTATTTGCACAGGAGTTGCAACAGTGTCCACAGTGGGGTTCTGGTCCTCATCAATTAATTAATTAACTGCAAACCACAGTGAACCGCAGTGTTTACTCCAACTGGCGCAGCATGGACAAAGAGGAAAGGATTGGTACTTTGAGGCATTATCTGAGAGAAAAACCAGGAGTTCTGCTATATCCCTGAGCATCTGTGTGAAATGTTGTAATTTGTTTTCCTCTGCAAGCATTGCAGTCTGCCCAGCTGTCAAACCAGGATGTCTCAGCTCCGCAGGGTCTTCAAAACTACAGCTGCACAGAAGAAAATGTCTTAGGCACAGAAGGAGACAAACAGGCTCCATTACAAAGCTGTTAGAGGATCAGATGTTGAAAGGAACTGCAAATGCTGGAATATTAATTTCTTTGCGTATTTGGCAAAAAAGATTCTCACAGAACTGCATCAAAGGAGCAAGAACAAGCATCTTATGTTTTGTTGCCCAGAAACACATCTGCAAGACTCAGCTGAAGGGTTTTTTTGTACAAACAGAAACATTCCAAGTGAATTCAAAGTCCTATCTAGAACATTTCATGGAAATCCAGAATTAATCCAGCATGATAGAGGTGACGAGAGAAAGCTTGGGAAGACAGAATAAAGAATGAGTGCTTTCTTCTTGGTGGAGAAAGCTTTCTCCTTGAGGGCTGAAGATAGAATACAAAACAAGCCAAAATGAACCACAAAGTGCAGGATGACCCTGGAAGTTGGTGTAAGAGCTGCTCAGGTTAGTAGGAGGGGATAAAGACAGCACTTAATTTCAGCTGCTACTTTACATTTGCAAGTCTTCAATGTGTTTAAGCAGCATTTCCTATCATGTTTAGGCAGCATTTCCTATCATGTTTTTTTTGTTTGTTTGTTTGTTTGGGTTTTTTTTTTGTATGGAAAATAATTTAATTTGCTAAAATATAGGTAGTTGTTTCTCTGATTTCAAAGTTCTACAAAAGCTTTGTCAGTACAAACCATTCAGTTTTTGTCACTGCAGGCCCCCAGCGGGGGAATAATTAGCGTTGACTGCATGATTGTAGAAGGCTGATAAATTGCTTTATTCTATCATCTTTTGCTATATTACACTATACTTATTAAGAAACTCAGTAACCCTTCCAGCCAGTCAGATCCAGCTTTGACTTAATTGATCAATCAATCCAAACACCATCCACTGTCCAATTAAGAAATCACACTTTGATAAACAAATTGCCATGACACATTCCACATGTGCACAGCAGCAGGTGCAACAAGTGGAGAGAAGAATTGTTTCTCATTCCTTTCTCTGATCTTCTCACAGCCTTCCCCGGGAAAATGCCTGGGAAAGTCTGTGCCTGCTCTCTGTGGCCAGTGAGCTGCTGCCACAAGTTTTTGTGCTTTGATCTTAAGGTTTGAGCTTGTCTTTAGGCTCTAGTCCCTGAAGTAGCATCAGGAGATGAAAAATCAACTTCCAGTAACAAAGAGCTAACTAACACTGTTCCTACAAATATAGAAATAAAGACCTAAAACTGTCTGTTCTAACATTTAATTTTGGCATCTAAAATAGTATGGATGCATAAGGCTCACTTTCCAAGAAACAATTTGAAATTATGTATAATTTCTAGTTTGACTCTGTGATTTTTTTTTTCTGACTGGAGGCTTGCAAAGTTGAAAATGTTAGGTTCTCAGGCTGCATGTGTGCTGGAGGCCTCTAAAAGCCTGTTATTTAAATGAAAAAAAAAAGAAATAATTTCATAACTTCAGAAACTGGTGTTTTATGACAGGAAATCTGATGAAATGGGAAGTGCCAGTCATTCTATATTATTTCACATCTCTTCAGGAACAGATATTCACCCCTAACACTATTTCCACAAGATTCACCCACCTGTATTGGAGAGTATATAATCTTTGGGCAAATTATGGGGAGCAGGTAATGCAGAACTTGTATAATGCATAACCAACAAAGCTCAGAAGATGCACTTGGCAATTCACTGCACAAAATCTGTTTTATTCCTGCTGAGACAATGCTGAGACAAAGGAGGTTGTGACTACCTGATGTATCTGAGTAATAATGTTTAAGACTCAACTCATGCTTTATGCAATGGATCGGATTTGTTTGACAGTTTTACACCCTCAGGCATGATTGGATTAATATTAGAAGGCGAGCTAATAGTAGTTTTTCTTCCTAGTGATTAACTTAGGTAATGAAAGGCAATACTATAACTTAGTGCTACATCATCTGGTCTCCTTTTTCTATCAAAAACATCAGGTGTAATAAAGAGTTTTGTGGCTACTATAAAGGCCCTACTCTCTAGTGCAAATTAATTTTACAAGTTTATTTCTAGCATTTTCTGGTTTCTGGCACACAGCTTAATGTCAGTGGATGACCACATCTCAGTGACCAGAAATGAAGAAAAAGTTTTAAGCAATGATGGTGTGTGCTGCACAGTTCTAGCCACACTGCCTCAGCACGTCCCTGTAATTTCTCTGTCAAAATCCCAGACAGCAGCTTCAGGTTCATCAGCATGGTACAGTGCCCTCCCCCAGATAAAAGCAAGCATCAGCATCTACACCACAAAAAAAAAAAAAAGTCGTAGTGAAAAATAATCTGTAATAATCTGTAACCTACAAGCAATTTAGGGTTCTTTCTAAGCCTTTATGGTGTGTATGAGGTACCACCTGCAGACGGAATTAAGCCACAAAATCTGAATTGCCACGTCAGTAATCATTAAACTTGAGTCCATTATTCTGCTGACATTATGACAGCATGAAGTGTCTCGGGTAAGACTCCAAGGAGACACACAGTCAGAAGAAACCCCTTCCCTGAAGTATCTGCACCTCAAACAGGTGACACAGGATAAGTTTTACTGATACCAGGCATGAGTTTAGCAAAACAGGAGACTTATGTCTCCTTAATGGCATAACAGTGTCTGATGTATTATGATATGCTGCAGCCTGAATGATTTTGTTCTTATTTCATGATAGACTCAACTGAATCAGAAAAATCTCCCCCAAGATAACAAAGTAAAATTTCAAACCTTAAAACCAAGAACTATAGAATGTCTCTGGAGCTTTGTAGCACAGATTACTAAAATACACCTCAAGTTTCATAGAAAAAAATGAAAAGTTTACTTGACATCCCAGATTTCACCCACTGCCAGCAAGACAAATGCTAGATGCCAATAAGTCTTGGAAAAGGAATTAAAAATCTAGAGAACAGAGTGCTTGCAGCCTACTAGCAAAGATGAAAGACCTGTAAATTCAAACCAGGCATCAGGACATCTCTGAACTACTGAACTGACTACAGGAATTGAGGCACAGCTTTTACTGATACTGGAAATACATAGAAGTGGGAAGAAACAATTTCATTATAAATGCAGTGTAAGCCACACAGAGGTTTAAAATTACATGCAATTCATTTCATATCCTGGTGAACACAGAAGAATATTATCTTCAATTTGACCTAATCTGCCATTTAATTTAATGGTAATACCTTGCATCATACTCTGATCTTTAAGCTGCATTGCTTACTGACTTGTTTGAAATCTCTTCAGAGCGTGAAGAGTTCATCCTAATGAATCGCCCTTCCGCAGCTCCTGACCTGCTCAGAAAGGCTGAGCACAGCCCAGGCAAGGGCTAGATATGTAGGAGCACACAAGAGAAGGATTTTGAGAGAATACAGACTTCTGCTGCTAAGCCTGTTTCTGGGGACACTCCAGCTTGCTGCTCCTGTCATCTTAACATGGACATCACACAAGGACCAGTTAGCTTCACCTAGGCTGCCACTCAGTTTTCAGATTATGAGCTGTAAATTGAGTCATGTAAGGCTTTCCTGCCTGACAGCAATAAAAAATGATCCTAAGAATGCAGAGCTGAGTTTAATAGGGAAGCACAATTATCCCTTGCTCAGCCACATTCTCGTGAAAGCTCTCCTAACCCTATCCTCTCTCACAATGTCTTTCCCTTTGAAACCATCTGACCAGCGACAGAGAAGTCAGCTTTGTCTCCATTGCTGCTGTAGAATTGCTCTTTGTCCGTGCATGGATCATCCAGGCCTGACAGCTCAGCCTGCTATGGATAGTTACCAAGGGCAAGATAGGTCTCTTGCAGTGGCACAGACGTTTCTGCCTCACCTGAGGAGTGTAGCTAGTTAGAAACAGCTTAGAAGAGCAGTAGCCTGAGTGAAGTTCAAACAGAGAAGTTCCAGTCAGCAGAAGCAGACATTCTTGTTACAGAAGGCAATTCAAATAGCTCCATGGGATGAATCACAGTGATTCCTCTCCCTACCTGGAGGGCTTTTTGTTCTCCACATTTTCTGTCAAAGAAGGCCAGGGAAACCAATTTCAGAGGCTTTGTTGATAACAGGAACCATCACACTGGCAACTTCCCTCTTACCTGTAAGGTCAGATATGCTGTCAGGGGAGAAAATTGTATCTCTTTGATAAGATTTATTCTTGAAAAATCCATACCAGTTGCTTTCCATCCTTGCAACATGCTTTTGAATGCTTCTAGATGGAATTATTTATAATGTGCCTAAAAATCTTTCCCCAGGTTCAAGTTGTCCCAATTGTCCCATTTTCCCTTTTTAGAAAGAAGTAAGATGCCTGAACTTCCTGGGCTCCTGGGAATTCCTTCAGTTTTTGTGACTCATTAAATATTGTATTTTGGCCTCATGTGTCCGTAGTAATAAATTCTGGTATTGAAGAATTGGATCTCAGGAGCTGCTTAAGGGATCTTGCTGCTCTGAGTAGCTTCTCCTCCAGTTAAATTAGCGATAGACGGCTGTTTTGTATCCCAGGTAATTTTTAGTTCTCTGTGATTTAAAAAAAATAATTGCAGAGCCATCAGATAGGGCAGCACTAGCAGTAGTGGTGTGAATAAATCCCTTTGAGGCTATTCAGGTAGCCAGGGACTCTGTCCTAACTTTCTTGCAGGCAGCTCTTTCTGGTGCAGCTCAGTTAGCAGGAACCTATCACTCAATGGCTTGTGCTGTAAGTCACTTCCTCAAGATTCACTGCATAATTGAATGTGCAGATTGATTCCAAGCTCTGGGATAAACTAAAGAAAGAAAGAACACCTGTGACTTAAAATACTGAAGCAGCATGTGTTTAATAAGTATCTCTGTGATTTCTTTTTCTTTTCAAGCTGTGACAGAATTTCCTTCTCTGCTCTGTTAATGCAACAGACTTCAAAGAACCCTAAGCCTTTCAGAGAATCTGTTTTTGTCTTCAGCCTTTGATTCCTCTCCTACAAATTACCAGGACTGAAAGACAGTAAATGTCAGGACAGTGACCACTGCAACATGATTTATTCAAGCATGATGCTTAAAGTCAGGTCTAAATCAGTGCAACAGGATGAGGAACAAGTCAAAATGTTACTTGTGTTTTAATTAGACTTACAAAATATATGCAAGCTATCCAATAAATGGATAATATAATAAATCTATACCTGTATCTATGTATGTTTTATTGTCTGTTAAAACCTGTACCTGACTTCATTACTGTACACAAAGTGTCAGCTTTCCTCTTTGATGTGGATCTGCACAGAGGATCTAACAAGCTGCCATGCCCTCAACACAGATAAAGTTCTGTGGGCAAAACTCCCATGGCTGAATAACCAGATTTCATTTAAGGCATTAAAATATATATATGAGATATAGATGCTACCATATCTTTTAACAGGTTGCTGAAATGTTCAAGTGCCCTGTGCCTTGAAAACAGGAACCTCATTTCTAATTTTAATGTATTTTCCAGGTACTGATTTCTTCTGGCAGAAGCCTTAGCCATGCCAATCTGTGGATACTATGAGTTGAAGTTCTTGGTTCCTGATCTTTTCACTAATTCAACTAGGAGAAAGAAACAGGTTTCTTCAAACTTAATTGAACTTTCTCTGTCCTCCCTTTTTCTCCTATGTTTTACCATTTCCAGGAACTGCTAGAGATTTAACCATAGTATGGAAGACAGTGCTGGATACAACTCCTGGTGGAAAGATAGTCTTCCTGCAAAGAATACTCCTGTCCCCTATAACTGTGGAGAAAATGAATTTGGAGTGATAATCTCCATCTTTTTTTCTTCACATTCACAAGAAAAAATATGTTTGTTTTCTTTTAATTATATTTCAAATTCATGTGGAAGTTTCTATACAACCAATATTTAAAAACTTTGAGTTTTTCCACTCAAAAGAAAAGGTAAAACCTTTATTTGATGTGCGTGCCATGTGTCAATGACACAGAACAGTGCATTATATTCAGTGGTCTCAATATTATCTCAAACTTCTTCACTACAGAAAAACATTCTCTCTTTTGTAAACCCAGAACAAAAAGTATGTTGCCAAAACTTTGAAATCAAAAAGCAATCTCAGAATTGTCTCAAGTGACAAAATATATTCTGCAATTCTCATCATAGTACATAAGAAAAATACTTGTGCTTTTTGATGGATGGATGGATGATGGATGGATGATGGATGGATGGATGGATGATGGATGAATGGATGGATGATGGATGGATGGATGGATGGATGGATGGATGGATGGATGGATGGATGGATGGATGGATGGATGAAGGATGATGGATAATGGATGATGGATGATGGATAGAGGATGGATGGATGGATGATGGATGGGTGATGGATGGATGGATGGATGATGGAGGATGGATGATGGATGATGGATGGATGGATGGATGGATGGATGGATGGATGGATGGATGGATGAATGGATGGATGGATGGATGGATGGATGGATGGATGGATGGATGGATGATGGATGGATGGATGGATGGATGGATGGATGGATGGATGGATGGATGATGGATGGATGGATGGATGGATGGATGGATGGATGGATGATGGATGGATGGATGGATGGATGGATGGATGGATGGATGGATGATGGATGGATGGATGGATGAATGGATGGATGGATGGATGGATGGATGGATGGATGGATGGATGGATGATGGATGGATGGATGGATGGATGGATGGATGGATGGATGGATGGATGGAGGATGGATGATGGATAATGGATGATGGATGATGGATTGAGGATGGATGGATGGATGATGGATGATGGATGGGTGATGGATGGATGGATGGATGATGGATGGATGGATGGATGATGGATGGATGATGGATG